>NC_062553.1:68243110-68560610 GCF_016906955.1 Phacochoerus africanus
TATGATGGAGCAAGATAATGTGAGAAAAAGGAATGTGTATGTGTGACTGGGTACCTTGCTGTATAGTAAAAAATTGAAAGAACACTGTAAAACAGCTATGATGTAAAAAAAATCATTAAATAAAAAATAAAATAAAATGTGTTTCAGGAGTTCCAGCCATGGCTCAGAAGTAACAAACCCAACTAGTAACCTTGAGGACTTGGGTTTGATCCCTGGCCTCTCCATGAGCTGTGGTATAGTTCACGGATAAGGCTTGGATCCAGTGTTGCCATGGCTGTGGTGTAGACCAGCAGCTGCAACTCTGATTCAGCCCTCAGCCTGGGAACTTCTATATGCTGTGGCTACAGCCCTAAGATGCCAAAAAAAAAAAAAAAGTGTTTCTTTACGTGTAAAATTCATCACGTTGCCATGAATGTCATCTTTTACCTTTTATTTGCTTATTTTTAGATTGAGAAATAGGCAGAAATTGTCTCTGAGGTAAATGGTAAATAGCATATCCTCTTTAGGTCTCATTTTTTAAAAATTTAGTTTCGCATCATGGCTGCTCCCAGGGAAGTAGTATATTCCTGACATGATTTAATGATCACATCCACTTGCACCAGAATTATTTATAGTTGATTAAGAGTGTTGATTACTGGGACCTGTCCTGGATTTAAGAGCATCTATAAAATTTTCATCAAGTTCTTCCACTGATTCTAAGGTGTCCCTGTGATGGGGGAACGTTTGCCTCACCCTGCCGGTGGTTCTGAACTGCTGCTGGGCACTAAAATCCTCTGGGGTTCTTTAAAAAATACTAATGCCTGGGCCCTGGGCCCTATCTACAGAATTCTGATTGAAACAAGTTGGCTCGGGGCCTGGGCATCTGCGTTTTAGGCCTTTCAAGTAATTCTAATGCACTGCTAGAAATAAGAACCATTATGTTAGGGTGGAGTGTGAAGCCACGAAGCTGGGGCAGGAAGATGCTATCATCCCATTGTCTCAAAGGATTCTGCACATGAGTTCCGAATCTGTGATGTCATAGAGTCAGAACACTCTAGTGAATAGGAAAGGAAAATCTTACTGCTGATTTCAAGCTAGGCTTTTTAAAAAACTTTTTTATTCCACTATTACAGTATTTGCTGTGTGAATGGCTCAGGGCTCAGAGATTTGTTTTTATACCAGAGATTATCAAAGCTCCACTCACTGTAAGTGAAGACAGGGGCAAATGTGCATAGATTTGTCAAAGAACACAATTTTTGATTCTTTCCATTTCCTTTTTCTCCTTTCTTCCTAACATTTTTTTCTTGATTAAGTATATTCTCTTCATGTACAATATTTTTTAAAGCTGTTCTCATGAAAAGTAAAAGCCTTTTTTAAAAATTGTTTTCACTTTGATGATAGACTTTTTATCAAATAAACATGTCTCAAATAGCTGGGGGGATCAGATATTTTTTAAAGGATTAGATTTTTTTTCTTGGTGTTTCTGAAATCATATCACACACAGCATAGATAGTGTTTGTACCCCAATTCCTGCTGAAATCCTAAACCCCAAAGAGAATGGTGATAGAGTGTAGCCTTTGGGAGATGATTAGGTCAGTGGGGTTAAGCCATCATTAATGGGATTAATGCCCTTATAAAAGTCAGGAGGGAGCTTGCCTCTCCTCTCTGCTCCTCTACCATGTGAGGGTAAAACGAGTCAGCAGTCTAGAACCCAGAAGAGGGCTCACACCAGAGCCTGTCCATTCTGGTACCCTGATCTTCAACTTTTAGCCTCCAGAATGTAGGAAATTTCTGTTCATAAGCCACCTAACCTATACTAATTTCTTATAGTAGCCTAAACAGACCAAGACAACACCAATCTACTTTAATTACCCATATGGCCATCTCTTTCTCTTTTTTCCTTTTTTTAGGGCTGCACACATGGCGTGTGGAGGTTCCCAGGCTAGGGGTTGAATTGGAGCTGCAGCTGCCGGCCTACACCACAGCCACAGCCACACAGGACCTGAATCATATCTGCAACCTACACCACAGCTTGTAGCAATGCCAGATCCTAAACCCACTGAGCGACGCCAGGGATTGAACCCACATCCTCATGGATATCGAGTCGGATTCTTAACCCATTGAGCTACAATGGGAACTCCATGGCCATCTCTTTATTTACATACTGTACACATACATGCACAGTATATTTCGCTTCAGGGGAGTGTTAACTAGATGGATCCATTGGTAACAGCTGGCTTTCTTTGAGCCCCAGTTGCTGCTGGCCACACTGGTGATTCAACCACTTCCCCACCTTGAGCTCCACTGTCTGCGGTACAGTCACTTCAACACAGAGCTCTCACATCTGAAAGCTTTGCCTGTTACCAACCAGTACTTTGATTATGCCTTGAGTTCTGAAATGACTTTTGTGGTGTGCTTGTTTATAAAGTAAGCAGAAAAATTCATTTTTATTTTTCACTTGAAGACATTAATTGCCATACAGAAATCATCCCAGCTTAGTTTGGCTGTGCAATCACTCCATTATCTCTGAAGCAACTGCACTTCAGAAACTGATTCCAGATGATCTGAGTCTGCGAGTTGAAAGGGATTTTTAACAAGTAGGCAGCATTGATGAAAGGGCCTCACGAAATAAATGCAGTGTATAAAACTGAAAGCATTCTATGTTGGACTTCATTTAGACAAGACCAATTTGAAAAAGATGCCCATTGACTAAAGGCTACTTTGGTTTTCCAGAAAATAAAATACAGCAACATGTCAGGAATTTAAAAAATAATCTTTATGTAATTTTATGTGATATTCAAAGTATATTATTGTTCTGTTAAAATTAGTACTACCACCCTAAAGAATATTTGAAAAAACAAAAGAAGAAAAAATGTTACCACCATTAATTTTTATTGTATTTGTTTCTTTTTAATATATTGTTTTCGTATCTGCATCTTGGCATCAATACTACATCAAATCAAGCAGATTTGATCATATATCTTATTTCTACAAGTTAAATTAATGCTATTTTAAGAATGTACATGCCAGTTGGAGTAGGAGGTCTATGTCCCTTCCTTATGTTCCTTAAGTATGGGGCTTACTCAGTCTAGAAGAAAGTACATGTGAAAGCCATACTCAGGTATAAAGATCCCTAGTTCATTTCTTTTTTTAAAAGAATTTAAGTATAGTTTATTCACAATGTTGTTAGTTTCAGGTGTACAGAAAATTGATTCAGATATCTATCTATCTATATATATATATTAGATTCTTTCTCCATATAGATTACTACCAGGTATTGAGTATATTTCCCTGTGCTATACAGTAGGTCTTTGTTGTTTATCTTATATACAGTAGTGTTTATCTGTTAATTCCAGACTTCTAATTTATCCTCCCCTCTTCCCCTTGGGTAACAAAGTTTGTTTTCTGTGTCTGTAGGTAAAAGAGCCCTAGTTTCTAATGTATCACTTGTTTGCCACCACTTGTGGTGTGGTGGCCTCTTTCTGTTGCACAGTGTTTTCTTTGATTGACGGTCATTCATAGTATGAAAATCTTGCTAATTGTGCCTTGCTGGCCCATCTCCCAGTGCAGACGAGTGTGGTCTTTTGAGGTATGCGATTGTAAAGAGTGTCTTTCTTTCAATGCTGGACATAGCTCAGCTGCTCCATATTGGATCTCAGGGTGCCATCTCAGAGCCCAGACACTTGAGTACAAACCACAGTCATCACCTGTCCAAAGGCCAGTCTATCCAAAAGCACTACACCTGCAATGGGCTTATGATGGCATGAGCTGATCCAAATCATATCCCTATTCAGTTTCTGGGATTGTATAGGGTCAGACAACTTTCCTTTTCAGTTTCTGAAAGCAAATAGTTCATTCCACTTCCTTCTTGGACAATGAAAATACTAAGAAGGCTACTTGTGCAGTCATCAGGGGAGATCCTTCCATATCTGCCTGGTAGAGTCTCCTTTTTAACTTTTTAAAACAGAGTGGAATTCCCTGGTGGTGCAGTGGGTTAAAGACCCGGTGTTGTCAATGCTGTGGCTTGGGCTGCTGCTGTGGATTCGATCCCTGGCCCAGGAACTTCTGTATGCTGTGGGCATGGCCAAAAAAAAGAAAATAAAAAAGCCACAGGGATTTTTATTATGTCCTTTTCAGAAAACAGTCAGAATTACAAGGATTCAGGAAAAGCTTGTTTATTGCCTATGGGAGGGACAACAGCCTGCTACTGTATCATCTGGATGGGTCACTTCCCAAGTCCCATCAGGGTGGCTCTGCATGTTCTCCTTAGAGAGTTAAAAACATGAAATCTAACTTAACTTTTTATCTTTATTTTGAAATAATTGTGGGTTCATAGGCACAGTTGTAAGGCATATAAGAGATCATGTACTTTTGATCCAGTTTTCCACAAGGGTACCATCTGACAAGGCTATCCTACAAGGTCACAACCAGGATAGTAGTATTGATGCCGAGATGTAGAATGTTTTCCTCATCACAAGAATCTCCCCACATTGCTCTTCGATACCTAAACCCACTTCCCTCCTATTCCACTTGTTCCTTTTTTTCAAGAATGTTGTGTAAATGGAAACATACATTATATAACCTTTGGGATTGACTTTTTTCAATGGACACAATTCTGGAAATTCATCCAGTTTGTTCTTTGTATTGAACAAACATCCAGTCTTCATGGCCGAATAGTATTTCATGGTATGGATATACCGCAGTCTGCTTAATGATTCATCTGTTAAAAGACATTTGAGTTTCTAGTTTTTGGAAATTATGAGTAAAGCTGCGCTAAATATTCATGTACAGTGTTTTGGAGGAACATTTGTCTTTTCTCTGAGAAATGCCTAGGAATGCATTTTTTTAAGGAAATATGGTAATTCCACAAGAACATAAAATTGACAGTGGTGTTTATCATTTTGGAGGTCCTTGATAATCCTGGTAAGTACTGTTGTGGTGGAAAGCAGGGGTAGAAACCTCAGAAGAAGTCTGTAATATGATTTAGAGAGACTCAAAAAGGAAAAAAAAAAGTGGAGTAAACAGAAACTATATAGGAAAAATCAGTATTTTCAATGTACAGAACTTACAGGCAATGCATACATACACACATGTGAAATTGGCTTACACAGCTATGGAGGTTGAGAAGTCCCATATTCTACCATCTGTGAGCTGGAAAACTAGGAAATCCAGTGGTAGTATAATTCACTGGGAGTCTGATGGTTCAAGAACCAGGAGCTCCGACATTCAAGGGCAGGACAGACAGATATCCCAGCTCAAGAAGGAAGAATTTGCCCTACATTTGCGTGTTTATTCCATTCAAGCCCTCAACATGTGGATGATACCCAGTCACGTGTGTGGGGTAGACTTTTACTCAGTCCACTGAATCAAATGCCAGTGTCTTCCAAAAACACTTTTATAGGCACACTCACTAGCATCTATCCCTTAGCTCAGTCAAGTTGAACATAAAATTAATCCTCATGAACACAAATAATATTCACTGAGAAGTCAGAGAATATTTGTATATACAACAATAGAACTAAAGGAGAATTGAAAACTTACAGAACTAGAAAATGCTGTTGAAAATTTAAAAATCAGTTGTGTTTTTAAAAAATCAAGAAGGAAAATGAAGTTAAGGAAATCTCACAGAGAAAAGAACAACATAAGATAATTACAGGAAAAAAGATCAATAAAAGTGATGCAACATGTACCTAATAGAGACTTCTCCAGTGGTTTTATGATCCATGGCTCTTTATTTGTATTTAAGAACCAGGAGCTAAAAAGCTGTCCAAATGTCCCATGTATGTGTACAAATCTTGTTGTCTCGTGGGACATAGGACAATATGCATAAGAACTGCAAAATATCTATAGGTTCTCTTTCAGGAGTATCAGTTTCCAGAGGGAGAAAATTTCTGGTTTCCTGCTGAGGTGATATTTTCTTCTTCTTCTTCTTTCTTTTTCTTTCTTCTTTCTTCTTTCTTCTCCTCCTCCTCCTCCTCCTCCTCCTCCTTCTCCTTCTCCCTCTTCTTCTTCTCTTCTGAGTTTCTGTCTCCAGAAGCATCGGGGTTATAGTTTCTTAGTGCCTGGTTTAATTTTTAATTGTATAATTAGTCAAGCTGTTATGTCACAGTCCTAACTTTAAAAATATAAACCTAGTCAAATAGATTGCAAAAAGAAGAGCATGATCATTCTGTCTCTGTTAGGACGTGCCTGGTGTAAAAAATGACATTCACAAAACTAAAAGTGAATAAACCCTTAGTACTTGGTGATGATTACTTAAGGCATGAGTGATGGTAGCTGTTAGTCATGCTTCCTTGATTATTTCCTTGGACGATACAGAGTTTCCCAGCTAATGTGTTAGAATATAGACTTTTTCAATACAAGGAGACAAGAGCATAAGAGGTTTTCATTCAAAAGGAATTATTTAAATGTTTCTAATAAGAAAAAGTAACATTTCCTTGCTTCTTAATACAAGTAAGAGAAGGTAGAAGAGACTGGATAAACATCATGAAACTACTTGTGTTGATTTTTTTTTTTGTCTTTTTGCTATTTCTTGGGCCACTCCTGCAGCATATGGAGGTTCCCAGGCTAGGGGTCGAATCAGAGCTGTAGCTACCGGCCTACACAAGAGCCACAGCAACACGGGATCTGAGCCGCGTCTGCAACCTACACCACAGCTCACGGCAACGCTGGATCGTTAACCCACTGAGCAAGGGCAGGGATTGAACCCTTGGTTCCTAGTCAGATTCGTTAACCACTGCGCCACCGCGGGCACTCCCACTTGTGTTAATATGATTCTGTTTTACTTGGCAGTCTTTGGTGGCAAATAATAGAAACTTTTAATTAAAACATTTATGGGATTTCTGGTTGTGGCTCAGTAGGTGAGAACCCAATGTAGCCTCCGTGAGGATGCAGGTTTGATCACTGGCCTTGCTCATTGGGTTAAGGATCCAGCATTACCACAAGCTATGGTGTAGGTAGCACATGGCCTTGGATCTGGCATTGCTGTGATGTAGACCAGAAGCTAGAGCTCTGATCAACCCCTAGCCTGGGAACTTCCATATGCTGTGGGTGTAACCATAAACAAACACTTATGCTGCTATGTGAAGTCTAAAAAAAAAAATGCCCATCAGGTAAGGCTTCACAGTGTACCTCAGTAAGATATATAAAGACTTGTATGTCCTTCAGAGTCATCTGAAATATTGTTACTGTGGTTTAAGGGGAATCAATGCTGGATAGTAAATAATCCAGGCTTATGACAGTTTCATATAAGATACTGCTGTTCTCATATTTAGTCTTGAGTGGGCTAGACTGTGTAATACAGAAATACTTTGAGTAGACTTGTGGGTTCAAAGCTGCTAAGCTTCTATGCTTTTCTCCTATTAGGAAGGATCTGAGTCCAGATTTTAGTATCTATTATCTAAATTTTTGTGAGCAAAAAGTGAATTTTAACACCATTGCCTATTGTTGACATGATATTAAATGAAATACTGGATATAAAGTGCTTAACACAAAACATGAATCCTATTAAACTCAGCAATAACATTGTTATTATCATCCATACAGTTATTTTACTTTCATGGCACACTCAGGACCTTCCTCAAAACTCTCCTGATCATGTACTCCTTCTCTAGGTTATCTGCTTAATGAAGTCCAAGTTTATATCTTCAACTTAGAACTCTGTCCTGTGTGCTAACCTTTCTCTCAGGCCAAAACCCTTACAATTTTCCTTGACTTTTCTTTGTTGCCATCCCAATCCATCAGCAAACCTTGTTCTACCTTCAAGATATATCCAGAATCTAAACTGATTCTCATACTGCACTGCTGGCACCGGATAAGCCAACATCACCTTGTACCAGATGGTTGCCACGGACTTCAATTTCTCATGGCTCTGCTCCAAACCTTCTAATGGCTTTCCATCTTGGGCAGGGTGCCTCTTGTGGTTACCAGCCCTGAGCTCACCTTCCATTCTGATTGCATCCCTCACTCCACTCTGACCACACTGTTCTTCAACCTCTGCAAGTATCCTTCCACTCCAGAGTCTCTATACTTGTTGTCTTTTTTACGTGGGACACCATATTTCTGGCTTCCTCTCCCATTTCTTATATAGTTCTCTGCTAAACTATCACCATAGTAGAGTGGCTTCCACGTCCTTCTGCCTAAAATATCCTCTCTTCAGACATTGCTATCTATGATCCTGCTTTTTGTCTGTTTTCTTAATACCAACATTTGATAATTTATACATCTGTATTTTTTTTAATCTGTTTTCTCTATGACAAGTAAGCTATGGGAAAGGGCTTTTTTGACTATTGCTATTTAATAAATACTTAGAATTGGGCTCTCTATGTTGTAGATGCTCACAAAATGAATGCATATTTGGGGTCCAAGTATCTTTCTGGCCTTTAACCTGTGGAGAGAGCTCATCCTCAGCAGGCCGATCCTTCTATTTCAGTTGTCGTATTAGAATTAGAATTTAACATTCTACCTGAGGACACCAGTGTGAAGGCCATGGAAAATGTGTGGTAGAGTGCTCAGAACTCTGCGTACTGCCCCACTGTTGATCCCTTTATAAAGGCAGTGGAGTCAGTGTGCTGTTTCATAGCACAGAGAGAATAACACCAAAAATATTCCCTGGAATTGCATAATCTATTCCCAGGATTCCTCTGTTGTCAGCACGTCAAGATTGTTTAAACTTTTTCTTGAGAATCTCAAGAAGACACCTGCTTTCAAAGCAACCTAAACTTTTATACAGGATAGGGTTACAGGGAAAGGCCAAACTATTTCTTGAGCTGCTTACCGTAAGAACGCCTTTTATTGCTCCCAAAGTCACATACACTGGAAGACGCGTGTAAGAGTTTTGCCATGGTACACATGTTTCTGTCCCCCACCCCCAAATTCATGCTGAAATGCTAACCCTGTTGTGACAGTATTAGAGGAGGGCCTTTTGGGAGGTGTTTAGACCATCAGGATGGAGCCCTCATGAATGGGATTAACGATTTTGTGAAAGAGACCCTACAGAGATTCTTAGCCACTCCTAGCATGTGAGGATTATGCCTACAATCCCAAAGGGTGCCCCCACTCTTATTTTGTTTACATTTTTTAAAAATTATAGTTGATTTGCAACATTGTGCCAATCTCTGCTGTACAGCACAGTGACCCGGTCATACACATATATACATTCCCTTTCTCATATTATCTTCCATCATGCTCTGTCCCAGGAGATTGGATATAATTCCCTGTGCTATACGGTAGGACAGCATTGCTTATCCATTCTTAATGTAATAGTTTGCTCTTTCTTGACCACACTGGCACCTAATCTCAGACTTTCAGCCTCAAGAACTATGAGAAATAAATGACTGTTGTTTATAACTGGGAAGCCCCATGGTATTTGGTTACTGAAGCCAGAACAGACTAAGACAAGTGTTTTAGGTTGTTCTCTAACATGCCGCATAGTGACACCCCAGAACTACGTAAAAGTGACAAACCAGTATAGACATACAACAAATTGTCTTCTGCAAGTAAGCATTAATTTCAAGCTATTTCTTGGGTCTCATTTCATCTTGCTACATCCTCAGTTGATATTGCTACATCGTCTCTCATTCCTACTTTTTCTTTGCCCTTCAGAGTTTGACGGAATTGTCTTTCAATAAGAGCCTAGATGTTTCCCCTCTTTAGCCTACACACTGTTTCAGGCAGCCTTTGGGACCCTCCGACTCTGGGGTGGCTTAACTTCAGTGTTCCCCAGACCCATGATAGACACACGATTCCTTCACTTAGAGCACAGTACTCAACGCAGTTTCATTTCATACGCTACCTGCTGCTTCTTCTGGTATTTATGGTTCGTTCCAGCTTTTACACTCTCTACTTTCCAGCTACTCTTAATAGCTTCTAAATAGTTAATGGGTTTTATTCTGAAGGCAGTGCCAGTCATTTTTTACCCATTGAGCCCTAGATCCAGTAGTGACTGATCTGGTTTTATTGTCATTCAGAACATCATGAGTTTCTGTTTGGTTCAGCATACTCCACTGCTGTACCCAACCCTCATGTCCCCTACCCCAGTTCTTCCAGTCAGCACACAAACTGAAGCTTCATGCTAAATGCAGGACGGAGTTGCCAGTGCCAGAATAGTTATCGTCAAGCTTGGTCTGTACAGCTGCTATAATGAAAATACAGGGGAGTTCTCATCATGGCTCAGTGGAAACTAATCTGACTGGTAATCATGAGGTTGCAGGTTTGATCCCTGGCCTCACTCAGTGAGTTAAGGACCCAACATTGCTGTGAGCTGTGGTGTAGTTTGCACATACGGCTTGGATCCTGCATTGCTGTGGCTGTGGTGTAGGCCAGTGGCTACAGCTCCTATTCGACCCCTAGCCTAGGAACCTCCATTTGCTGTGAGTGTGGCCCTAAAAAGCAAAATAAAAAAAAAAAAAACACTGTGTGGCTTAACAGCATATATTTATTTTTCAGTTCTGGAGGCTGGGAAATACAAGATTAAAATGCCAGCAGATCTGATAATCTCATGAGTGCACATTTCCTGGTTCATAGTAGGCTTTTGTCTTTCTGTGTCTTTATGCAGTGGAAGGGGTTCTACCATCATGAACTAATCACCTGCCAAAGGCCCCACCTTCTGATACCATCACATTGGGGGTTAGGATTTCAATAGAATAATTTGGGGGTGACACACATATTCAGCCTGTAATGCTTTAATTTCTTAAATTCCTGGCCAGTAATATAGAAACAGAATAGACTAGTAGTTCAGAGCACATATCCCCAGAACCAGACTACCCTGTTTAAAAAACTGGCCCCTGACTAATTATTTGACCTTGGACTAGGTACTTAGTACTTTGATATGCCAGTTTCTTCATTTTAAAATTGTAAAGATCTACATGCATTTTTAAGGACTGAGTTAATACATGAGCAACACCCTGAAAGATATTTGGACACTCGGTAGGTTTTAATTATTAGTATTGCTTGTCATTATATTTTGTATTTATGATCCAGTTTCAATTTTTTTAGTGTCTACTGTAAATAGCTAGTTATTACATCTACTATATAGTGGTACATCTTTGCTGTAAATATAAAAAAAATTGACTAATTTTCATTCATACCTAAGGATCTTAACAAAGTTTAAAAAAAAAAGTAAATGTCCATTCCTAATAACTCAAGTCATTTTTATGTTCTAATAATTAATGCTTAAAATTATATTCAAATAAAATTTTTATAATCTAGGGTTTTTTTTTAGATATTTTGTACCCAGAAATTTGAAAATTGGCTCTGACTACAATTTGTTTTTATGATGCTACTCTTAAGTTTTTTAACCAACATGTAACCATTTTCAGGGTTCAGTCAGACTATTTACTAGTTAATAACACGGAATATAATATTTTACAAAAGGGTCGCAGCCTTCAAAGCTTGTATAATTGAGATTATGCAAAATTTGACGTTAATCATAAGGAAGAATAATCAATATTGGTGTTTTTCAGTTAAATTGACACTGCCATGTGTTGAGCATAAACACAGCTAGAAACTGAAATTGATGATTTATATTAGGGAATTTGCATTATTTCAAATCTTATGTATAAAGCAAAATTATATTTTTATAGCATACTACATCAAATTTTAAAAATTCAAAAAAGCAAAAAATACAAATGTTTTGTTTTAAATATTATTGTCACCTAAATTATTTATCTTCTATCCTTTCACTAATTCTTAAAAGCTATCAAAACAGTTTCTAGTTTTTCTTGCTTTCCTGTGCCATAGTTCCAAGTAGGGAAATTTCTGGCTGGAACCTAGATAAGTCTTTGTATTAGTCAGAGTTGTTTTGTATATCAGAAATCCAACTTGAAGTCAGTAAAAAGGAAAACTTGTTGCATGTATATGGGAGTGTCTCATGAACAGAAGCCATTGGGGCTGGTGGGTTCCAAGCCAAATGAGAAATAAGCACTTGAACCTCTTCCTAGACCCTGAGTCTCTTTGGCATTGGTTCATAAAATATTCTCTGTGAAAATAATCTTTTGTACTCTAGAATGTTCATTTGGTAGCTCCCAAGACTTCTGTTTCATGGCCATTAAAATTTGGGGAGTTCCTGCTATGGTGCAGCAGGTTAAAGATCTGGCATTATTGCAGCTGTGGTCTAGGTTGCAGCTGTACCTCAGATTTGATCTGTGGTCCAGGAATTTCCACATGCTGCAGGTGTGACCACACACACACACACAAAAAAAAGATTGGCATGGACTCTAATCACTAACGTGAAGCAAAAAAAAAAAATAGTTGTACTCTCACCTTTGCATCATTTAGCTTGGTTGGGAGAAGAGATTCCTCTTATCAGAAATATGGCATGTCCCTGGGTATAGAGAAAAGAGGGAAATGGCTCTTTTTTTAGGGCCTACTATGTGTCATATTATATAAGAACTTTTTTTTTGATCCTCAAGACAGTCTTTGGGATATATTACAAATGAAGATGTTGAGATTTATTGAATTTAGGTGATTAGCCCAAGGAACTATGACTTTTCTATATATATATATTATTTTTTTTTCTTTTTTTTTTCTTTATTAGGGTTGTACCAGCAGCATATGGAAGTTCCCAGGATAGGAGTTGAATTGGAGCTGTAGCTGCTGCCCTATGCCACAACAACACAGGATCCAAGCTGTGTCTGCAACCCACACCACAGCTGATGGCAACGCTGGATCCTTAACCCATTGAGCAAAGCGAGGGACCAAACCCACATCCTCATGGATCCTAGGCAGGTTCGTTACCCCTGAGCCACGATGGGAACTCTGACTTTCCTATATTCTGATTACACTGATTACAATGGCCCCAGTGAAAGGCCATTTTATACACATGCCTGTTGTCCTATAACTTCGTAGTCAAACCCTGTCTGACTTTTGGAGGGTCTTGTGACTTGTTTTATCTAACAGAATCTGGCAGAGTTGGCATGTGCTAGGTGTAAGCCTTTGTATACTCCTGCTTGCTCTCTGAATCAGATGGACTTGCTTGTCATTGTACCTCAGCCTTGCTGTAATAACTTTCCTAATCCAGTCTGTTTGAATGATATGAGGGACCTGAGTCCAGTCCATGGCCTGGACCTGTGTATCCCCAAACTGAATCATGGGTCTGGATTCCAGTAAAAGCTATGATTGATGTTAGGCTCAGGGGAACACCCCTATGACCATTAATTGTAGGTCTCCACCAGGCCTTGTGTCTCCATTCTAAAGAATGCTCAGGGCAAGAGTGACGCTGTGTATTGTACGGTCCCTTTGGTTGGTCACTCAAGGAGGAGAGTGGTTACTATACGGCAGGCTGATGTCTATACTCCTAAGCAGATGGCTCACGAGGACCCTACAACATACTTCTGCTGCTTCTGCCTATGCCTCTCTTTCAAAAAAGAGACACAGATACCCAAAATGAATCAAGGTCATACATGCCTCTGAACAACTAAAGCCACAGTATATAAGATCTTACCAAGGCACTCCTTTTCCCTCTGTTTTAGACATTATTGATAGTGAGTGAGACATCCATTGCACTTCTGAAAACATACAAACCTGGGCTCTTGGACAAGTCATCCAGGGGAAACTCTCATCACCCTTACTGGCCTCCGGCTACAGGCCTCATCGAGTGCCATAATGGTTCAAATTCAGTGAAGTTAAACATGGTACCTTTCAGTTATCATTAATCAAGTGTCAACTGCAATAAGGAAATCTGACCTCATTTTTTTGATGATTTTCTGCTGACGGTTTTTTAGCCTCACTACTTTGCCTTTTTCTGGCCCATATTTGGACAACAATTTGATAGGAAATTGGGAGTGTTCCCTCCTTTGCTGTTGGTGGGAAATTCAGACCACATTCGTAGTAACTCAAACCCCAGTACCACCTTCCAAGCATCACAAAAATCCAAGCCCATGCCAGTCTCCTCTCCCTGATCTCTTAAGCTATTTTTGGGCAGCCTTGGGCACTTACCCCAGCCTCCCCAGAAAGTTTCATTATGCGAGTAACAAACCTTTCATACCTTTTGGTGATTGTATGATGTTACCAGTCTCAATACCCAAACCATATTTGTGTGTGTGGTTCCATCCATCTTCTGCTTGGTGACAACATAGACATTTTTAAGTAATAGGTTTCTGCCTAGGATATAAAACCCATTCTGAGTTCTCTTTTAAAATAAATGTGGTATTTTCATCCCGTATCTGAGATATCCCTTATAAAGGATGGTCCCTGAGTGTTAGCAAAATTGGCTGAACTTCATTTATAGTCATCTTAACAGTGGGCACCCTGGCTATTGCCTAAAATCTTGTAATGTAGGGTATCTTATTTATAGAGGAATATACTGCAGATTCTTATATGTTTCTTGGAAGTGTTATATTTTGTTACAAAACCCCACCAATGGTTTACCTTTTATAGATACAGCATGTTCCCATCCAAATTAGGCAAACAGAGGCATTATTGAAAATCCAACTATAATGGAAAAAATAAAAATCATTGAGAAAAAAGAAAATGCTAATGCCATTCATGACAGATATAATATAGCAGTTTAGGTGAAAATTGTATGAAATGTGATTTTTTTTTGAATTAAGATACTTAATATCAATCCATGCCATTGCTAATTTTATGTGGGAAAGTGATTTTGTCCAATGAAAATTAGATTAAGAGTAAATATTATTCTTAGGTGATTTTCCTTGAGTATATATTCTTACTGAAAAATTACCATCTTTTAAGTTTCAGGCAACCATTGAGCTCTGAAGAACAGAGAACATAAAAGCCTTTCTGGTTGTTACTATATTTTAGTACTTGTCTTTGGCCAAACTAAAATGAATACAAACTACAAAGTGAAAATGACTGCTTCATTCCTGGGGTTTTCTTTAAGAGTGGAGTACGCTGTAGGAAGACATTGTTTGGCCCTCATACTTGAGGCCCGAGTGGGAACCAGGATGAAGGTTTTGGTAAGAGGAAGTCTCAGGGCATGTTCTGAACTATTTCTGGCCAAGGAGTTTTGGTTACTGCGGTGTGGGACTTGAAGATATCCACCCGCACTATGTGAGCCAGGGACAGAAAAAAATGTCTCTTTCATTGTAGCAGAAATTTTCCTCTCATGCACAGGAAATTGGAAAGAATGGAATTGATTGCTTTATGTGCTTTTGGAGAGTAAAAAGAGAACATGGGACAGAAATCCTTTATCACCCACAAAAGAATCTCTTTTGCATTAAATAAAATTTTTCCTATAATCTCTAGCAAGTCTTCCATATCAATTTGTCTGGTTTTTCAATCTGGCTTTGCTGTTCAAGTTCAGGTGATTTCTCTGACCTGCCTCATCTCCCATTTTTTTGTGGCAGTTCTCATTTTATGTCTAATTGCAGTCATTCTCATAGGAGTCATCTTTCTTAGATTTATATACCTGTACGTTTCTTTAAAGAGCTTTAGGTGCTTCCATATGCTGTGGATTATCTCATGGCTGATATATTATAGTAAATTCCTAGAATAGGTGGACAGGTCATCTTCCTATTCAGGATTTATTATAAGATAATGGAATTCTTTCTCAAACACTTTTTTTTTCCTCTAGCTTGAGGCTTATACAACTCTTAGTAGAATATTTTCATATCTTAACTAAATTGATTTCCTGAGGTGATCTTACAAGAGGCTTATATTTTGCAATTTTGAAGCAAGGTTTAAATGAAAAAAGAAAATCATGGTATTTTAGGCATCATTGATTTATAGTCTTCTAAGCAATGATAATTTTGAACATAAAGACATTCTCATAAAGCAATTTTTCACTTCAAAATAAGTTAGTCATGGATTTTTCAGAAAACAGTTACACTTAAAATAATGTGGTACAGACCCTTGGGGTAACCAGAAATATAACTCTGAAATGAAAATCAATTGCATAATCTTTTGAAGATAACATAAAACTTTACAGTTTTAAATCTCTTCTTTTTATGAGTAAGTTTATGATTTAAGAATTTGTCTGAAATCTTACTTTATTTAAAAATGTCCCATACCATAGTCATATGATTTAATGTTATATTCATAACATATCTATCAGGCAAACTTACTTATGTATAACTAAAAAGTAATTTTTATGTCAGTGTCATATTCATAATATTTGTTGGATCTATAGAAAATAATACATATCAATTTCATTTAAAGTAACAATTATCAGGAGTTTCTGTCATGGCTCAGTGGAAACGAATCACTAGCCTCCATGAGGACGCAGGTTCAATCCCTGGCCTCGCTCAGTGGGTTAAGGATCCAGCATTGCCATGAGCTGTGGTGTAGGTCACAGACATGGCTTGGATCTGGTGTGGCTGTGGCTTAGGCCGGTGGCTACAGCTCCGATTTGACCCCTGGGAACCTTCATATGCTGTGGGTATGGCCCTAAAAGACAAAAAAAGTAACAATTATCAAATACTTATCACTTAGAAATCACAGAGTGTATGGGTTGCAATTTCATAGTCCTGAGCCCTCACCCAGACACTCCAACTGAAAAAACATCTGAAATTGGAAAGAATATCAGAAATCTACATCATTCAGAAAGAATTCAAGAATTCTAAGTGGGCGGGGACAAGGCTTTGAAACATAGCTTCTCAAGCTTTACTGTGAATACTAATTACCTAAATTGAAGGTTTGGATGGAGTAGATCAGGGATAGAGCCTGAGATTCTGCATTTTGAATCAAATCTAGAGGATTTTGGATGGTAAGCCCTTTAAGCAGCTGATCCATAGAGTCAAACATTTTGAGTGACAGTAGTCGTCTTAATAAACTGTGTTCTGTAGGAGCTAATTACGGATATTGGCTTTACATACAATTCTGTCTTTTTAGGATCTTTTTGTATTTCTCACATATATTTACTTTTTAAACATTTTTCACTCATTTACTAAATATTGAGTGTGTGTTGGGGATAGGCACCTAATATGGTGAGAATGATGCATCTTGACTTCTGTGATAGCGGAGAGTAACACAGACCATTTTTGTGGTACTAATTTTATTTTTGAGTTCTGAGGTAAATCTTTGGTTCCTTGAGAAGAGGTAAAACATGTTGGAAATGCTAAAGACTCTGTCGATCTAGGTCATGTTGAGACCCTGGTGAGAAGAAAGACCAGGCTTCTCAAAGAGATGAGATGAAGATGAACCAAAGAAAGTCTGGTTAGAGACTGAAACAGTTTGCATTTCTATGCTTAGAGGGCAGCCCTGACTTGACATACAGCGACTCGCCTGCTTTGTTCAACTCCAGTGACCCACAAATGTCTTAGAAATCAGAAGAGATCTGGACTTTCCATTCCTTTTGACCCCCTTGCTGTTTTTCCAACTTCTTTTGATTTAGTTTTTGCTTCAGGCATTTCTGATGGCTAGATCAACACGACTGTATAGTAATAAAAAGTTATTGTGAAATCATTTCCTTGTTACATTTTAGCTTTGGCTTAAGGCTCTATGATGCATTACGACTATCCCCAGGCTGTCCTCTCATGGTGTCGGTGGCCTGCTTTTTAGTGAGGACAGGGGACTCGGGCAAACTTAGAAAGGGGAGGTTTGTCTTTGGGTCTCATGGTCCAGTTTTCATTAGCATTCCATTCTCTTCTCCTTGGTACACTGGCCTTCTCCAGAGAGCTGGGTGTGATCTGATCCTTGGCAGTGTGCCCTCAGTGGTGTGAAAGAAACATCAGACTAGCTCTAGCTCCCTACCCACTAGCTGTGTGGCATTGGGCCCATGCCCTTTAACCTTAATGCTCACTGTAACTTAGACTCTGAGTTCAGAAGACTGATTCCTGGATCGGTATCTTAGTTGTTGGTGATCTTAGATTTTTTGCTATGATTGAGGTTCCTCATCCATAAAATGGTGAGACATACTTATGAAATGCCTATCCTATATTAAGAAGATTTAAGTAACATCTGAAAATTAAATATTTCCAAACTGACTGTACTTGACCTGGTACATAGAGTATGCTTAATAAATGGCAGGAGTCCAGATACTGTGGTGGTAGGAGTGGTGGTTGTTATTGGTATTTTTATTATAAATATGAGACAATACATATAAAATACCCAACTTATATAAGTTAATTTTGGGGGAGTTCCCGTCGTGGCGCAGTGTTTAACGAATCTGACTAGGAACCATGAGGTTGCGGGTTCGGTCCCTGCCCTTGCTCCGTGGGTTCATGATCTGGCGTTGCCGTGAGCTGTGGTGTAGGTTGCAGACACGGCTCGGATCCTGCATTGCTGTGGCTGTGGCTGTGGCTGTGGCTGGAGGCTACAGCTCCGATTGGACCCCTAGCCTGGGAACCTCCATATGCTGTGGGAGCGGCCCAAAGAAATAGCAAAAAGACAAAAAATAAATAAATAAAGAAAGAATAAAATAAAATAACCCTCATTTTAAAAAAATTAAAAAAAAAATTGGGGGGAACTCTTTTGTGGCACAGCAGGTTAAGGATCAAGTGTTGTCACTGCAGTGGTTTTGGCCACTGCTGTGACACAGGTTTGATCCCTGACCTAGGAGCTTCCACCTGCTGCAGGTATGGCCAAAAAAAAATAATTTTTAATCAATATGGATGGGGCTCTTCAACTCTTAGATTTCTTATGTTACATAAGCATTTACATTACATAATTACATAAGCATTCACCTATATAAGAAAAGTACAGGGTTATAAGCAATGAGATCCTGCTGTGTAGCACTGGGAACTATGTCTAATCACCTATGATAGAGCATGATAATGTGAGAAAAAATGTATACATGTATGTGTGACTGGGTCACCTTGCTGTACAGTATAAAGTTGACAGAACACTATATACCGTTTATAATGGAAAAAAATAAAAATCATTATAAATGAAAAAAAAAAATACAGGGTGTAATAAGAGAATATACAAATGATGGGTGTGGTGGGACAGAAAATACTTTCCTAGAGTTACCACCATGGCCTAGTGGGTTAAGAATCCAACTGCAGAGGCTTGGGTCACTGCAGAGGTGTGGCTTAAAGGATCCTGCCTTGTTGCAGCTGTGGCTCAGATTGCAGTCCCTGGCCTGGGAACTTCCATATGCCACAGGTGTGGCCACTAAAAAAAATTACTTTGCTGAGGGAGTAGCCTTTAACTTAAAATCAGGAAAGTTAAGTATGTGTTTAGCTAGGTGAAGGAGCGGCAGTGAGGGTTCTTGGTCATTTAGAGTCTTAACAACAAGAACAATATAATATACACATATACATCCACAGGTGATCTATATATCCACACCTGTATCTAAGAGAGAAATAAGGGTAAGTATATAGACTATGAAGTTATGCTACTTCCTCTGTCCCACAGTGTTACTTGGAGACATAACTAAAGCATAAATACCAAGGTGTTGCCTGTTTTCATTTTAAATTCATGATCACCAATCTCAATTAAGTCCTGAGGGAAGCTAGCAATACTATTACTTTTCCCTACTCAGCATATTTTCCCTACTTTCCAATCTCGTCTCTCCTGGCAAACTTGAATCAACTCTTTTTCTTCTTGATATATACTGTTGAACATACTTTTTTTTTTTCCTACTGAGAAAATAAAGGAAATGCAAAGAGAATGTTCATAAGCTTATACACCAAAAAGCATCTGTACTTAGATTCTTGGCTTTCAACCTATTCCAGCTGCAACCCTTCCTAAGGCAGCTGTTCCTCCTGTGCTCCAATCCCATCCTTTCTAGCCTCCTCAAAGCCACTGTCCCTACAGTTTTCCACCCCTTCTTTCATCTTCAAGATCTGTCTTTACTGCATTGTCCCCATTGCATGCAAAAATGATATAATGCCCATCTTAAAATTTTTTTCTCACCCACATCCTCTTTCAGCTAATACCCTTTTTCTCTGCTCCCTCTTTCTGCAAAATTCCTTGAATGGTTACCTTTTTCTTTTTCTTTTTTGGGGGTGGGATGGCACCACACCTGTGGTGTGTGGAAGTTCTCTGGCCAGGGATCAAACCCATGCCACAGCAGCAACCCAAGCCACAGAAGTGGCTAGATCCTTAACTTGCTGGACCCCCAGGAAAACTTTCTGATTTCTTTCTTCCCATTCTCTTGTATATATATTCCAATAAGACTTTTATTTCCTCTACTACACTACTAATCTAAGTGATCTATACTAATTAAAGTGAGACAAAGATTCTTGGTATGAAAGAATTTTGCAAAGTCCTGAGATGTATTTATTTTTACCAATAAAAGGAGAAGAAGGAAACTTTTTGGCTAAAATCTTCATTTTTGTTTATGGTTTTGGAAAATAGAGATGATACTTTAATGATTGCCATGACAAAAATTATCAAAGTAGCAAAACACTATAGAGTTTTAAGTTTTAAATATCATATTTCTCAGAACATTAGAAATAATCTCTTCAGCAATATGTTGGCATACTTTTTACATAGTTTTATAAATAATACTTCAAGGACAGTTTCACTATATCAGAAAAATGGAACAGAATTATACACTCAAACAAGACTTCATGTAGGGCAAGAAAAGATTAATCCTTCTGAGGATGTTTTCAAGTTGCTACCCTACCCCAGCTGGTTTTATGATGGAGAATGGAATACTATCTGCTTTGCTGCTGCTATAGGGGGAAGTAGAGCATTCTCTCATTTTTGAGATTGTTTTCACCACTGTTTGGGAGGACTCAGTTTCAAGGGTAAGCACTGAAATTAATATAGTTTGAAGGAAGGAAAATAGCAGGTCTAAGAATACTTAAATGTGTAATACTGAGGAGTAAAGAGCAAAAGGGAATTTAAAAAAAAAAATGAATTAAAAGGTATGCATTAGAGCGATCTGCACTAACAGTCACGATAAGCTTTAAATGTCAGCCTAAGGTTGGTTACCTACCGGTCCTTTTCTGATCTGTCAGCAGCTCTGGGCACATTGCATCAATCTTCCCCTCTAGAGACCCCTTCTTAACTTCAGGACACAACCTTACTTTCCCACCTACTGCACAGACCATCTCTTCATATCCTTGGGGAGGGGGTGCTTTTCATCTTCCTTTTATTTTTTTTTTAATTTTTTTATTTTTTTGTCTTTTTGCTATTTCTTGGGCCACTCTCACGGCATATGGAGGTTCCCAGGCTAGGGGTCGAATCGGAGCTGTAGCCACCGGCCTACACCAGAGCCACAGCAACACGGGATCCGAGCCGCGTCTGCAACCTACACCACAGCTCACGGCAACGCCGGATCCTTAACCCACTGAGCAAGGGCAGGGACCGAACCCGCAACCTCATGGTTCCTAGTCGGATTCGTTAACCACTGCACCACGACGGGAACTCCCTCATCTTCCTTTTAAATGTTGAGTGGTATTGTGGAGATGTGTACTAGACCTTGTCCTTCCTCCTATTCAATCACCCTGTACTCTCCAGGTGACCTCACCCAGTGCCACCGCTTCAACCCCCAGCACTCCACTGAACATCAGATTCACTTTGGCCAATTGCCTGTTGACCTCTCATTTAGCTGTTTGAAAGACAGTTTGACCTCAGTGTAAATTCTTAGAATCACCCTTTGAGCCTGCTCTTTGTCTTTGTAGTTCTCATTTTAGTGGGTGGTGACTCCATTTGTCATTTTTGCTCTTCCTCTGTTGTCTTCTCATACCCTGCATCCAACCCATCAGAAAATCCTGTCAAATTTACTATGTGTGTATGTCTGGAAGCAATTCTGGACACACAATCTCACCACTTCCATTAAAACTACCCTAATTAAAGACAACTTAATTTTTTCCCATTTTTATTGAGAAATGATTGATATACATTACTGTAAAAGTTTAAGGCATACAGCATGATGGTTGGATTTATATACATTATGAAATAATTACCACAAAAGGTTCAGCTAGCAGCCATCTTCTCAAATAGATATGATGAAAAAAGAAAAATTCTCCTTGTGATGAGAACTCTTAGAACTAAAATCTAACAGTGTTCCTGTTTATCATACAGCAATGTTAGCTACAGTCACTGTGTTGTACATTACGTCTCTGGTACTTGGTTGTCTTTCAACTGGAACTTCATATTTTTTGACTACCTTCAATTTCCTCCTCCTTCCTCTGCTAACCACAAGTCTGATCTCTTATTCTGAGGTTTTTTGTTTTCTAGATTTCATATATAAGTGAGATTATATGGTATTTCTCTGTTTGACTTATGTCACTTACCATAATGCCTTCAAGATCTGTCCATGTCACTGCAAATTGTAGGAGTTCATTGTGTGTGTGCACGCATGCATGTATGCATACCACAACTTCTTCAGTGACCCTTAGGTTGTTTCCAAGTGTTGGCTGTTGTAAATGCTCCTATGAAAATGAGGGTGCAGATATCTTTTTAAGTTAGTGTTTTTCTTTTGGATATATTCTTAGAAATAGAATTGCTGGATCGTAGAGTAGTTCTATTTTTAATTTTTTCAGGAACATCCACACTGTTGCCCATAGTGGCTACACCAATTACAATCCCATCAATAGTGCACAAATGTTCTCCCTTCTCCACATCCTTGCCAGCATGTTATCTCTTGTCATTTTGATGATAGCTCTTCTAACAGGTAAAAGGTGATATCTCACTGTGATTTTAATTTGCATTTCCCTAATGATTAGGGGTGCTGATCATCTTTTCATGTAGCTGTTGGCCTTTTATATATCTTTTTTGAAGAAATGTCTATTCAAGTCCTTTGCTTATTTTCTAATTGGGTCTTTTTTGCTATTGAGTTGTATGAGTTCTTTATATATTGTGGACATTGGTCCCTTATCAGTTACATGGTTTGCAAATATTCTTTTGCATTCTGCAGGTGGTTGTTTCACTTTGATATTTTCTTTTGCTGTGCAGAAGCTTTTTAGTTTGTTGTAATCCTGTTTTTTTACTTTTTATTCTGTTGCTTGTGCTTTAGTTGTTAATATCCAAAAAATCATTGCCAAGATCTATGTCAAAGAGATTTAGTCCTAAGTTTTTTTCTAGGAGTTTCATGGTTTCAGGACTTACATTTAAATCTTTAGTATGTTTTGAATTAATGTTTTGTGAGTAGTGTAAGACATTGGCCCAGTTTCAATCTTGTTGTACAATTATCCAGTTATCTCAGTGGCTTCTATTGGTGAGGCTGTCTTTTCTCCATTTAGTATTCTTGGCTCCCTTGTCAAATAATTAGTTGACTGTAAATTTATGCTTGGGTTTATTTCTGGTCTCCTGATTCTCTCCATTTGTCTATTTGTTTTTCTGCCAGTATTATACAGTTTTGATGACTGTAGCTTTATAGTGCAGCTTGAAGTTAGTAAATGTGATAACTTCTTGTTTTTCTTAATAATTCTTTGGCTATTTTGCATATTTTGTGGCTCCATATAAATTCTAGAGTGTATTTTCTAACTTTTGTAAAAAAAAAATGCTATTGAACTCAATAGGGATTGCATTGACTTTATAAATGGCTTTTGTTAATATTGACATTTTAAAAATATTAATTTTTCCAATTCATGAATGTGGATACCTTTACATTTATTTGTGTCCTCAATTTCTTTCATCAATGCTGTATAGTTTTTAGAGTAGAGCTCTTTTATGTCCTTAGTTAAATTTATTACTAAGTATTTTATTGTTTTTGGTGCTATTATAAATGTAATGAATTTGTAAATCTTTTTCAGAAAATTTGTGTATAGAAAAGCTACAGATTTTTGTATGTTAATTTTTTAAGCTGCAACTTTATTTAACTCACTAATTACATCTAACAGTTTTTTTGATGAGTCTTTAGGATTTTCTATATAAAATCATGTCACCTGCAAATAGAGATCGTTTTACTTCTCCTTTTCCAGTTCTGATAACTTCTGTTGCTTTTTGTTTGGTCACAATAGCTAGAACTTCTAGGTTAGTAGACATTGTGAGAGTGGGCACCCTTGTTTTGTTCCTGATCATAGAGGAAAAGCTTTCAACTTATCAGTATTGATGGTGATGTTAGCTGTGTGCTTTTCATATATGGCTTCTATTATGTTTAGATGAGCTCTCTCTATGCTTGATCTGTTAACATTTTTTTATCATAAATGTAGAATTTTGTTAAATTCTTTTTGGGCACTTATTGAGATGATCATATGATTCATTATATTAAGGTATTGCACTGATTTGTGTACAATGAACCATCCTTGCATCCCAGGGATAAATCCCTCTCAGTTATGATGAATGGTCCTTTAAATGTGCTGCTGAATTCAGTTTGCTAGTATTTCATTGAGAACTTTTGCATCTTTATAAGGAATATTTACCTTTAGTTTTCAAGTAGTGTCCTTTCTTGTTTTGGTATAAGGGTAATGCTGGCCTGGTAAAATTAATTTTGTAGCATTCTTTCTTCTCTGATGTTCTGGAAGAGTTTGAAAAAGATTGGTTGTTGATTCTTTTTTAATATGTTTGGTAAACTTCACCAGTGAAGCCATTTATTGGATCCTGGGCTTTTCTTTGTTGGGAAAATTTTGATTACTGATTCAGATTTTCAACTTCTTCCTCATTCACTCTTGGTAAGTTATATGTTTCTAAGAATTTTTAAATTTCTCCTAGATTGTCCAGTTGGTTTATGTATAGTTGTTCATAGTCTCTTATGATTCTTTGAATTTCTGTGGTATAAGTTGGAATGTCTCCTTTTTTTCATGTGTAATTTTGTTTAAGTAGGATTTTTCTCTTTTTTCCTTGGTAGTCTAGCCAAGGGTTTGTCATTTTTGTTTATCTTTTTGAAGAATCAACTCTTGGTTTCGTTAATAATTTCTACTTTTTTTTCCGTTTCATTCATTTCTATTCTAATTTTTATTTCTTTTCCCCTACCTTTGGACTGAGTTTGGTCTTCTTTTTCTAGTTCCTTAAAGCATAGAGTTAGGCTTTTACTTTCTTGTTCCTTAATGTAGGTATTTATTGTTATGAACTTCCTTCTTTTTTTTTTTTTTGTCTTTTTGCCATTTCTTTGGGCCGCTCCCAAAGAAATGGCAAAATGGTAGAAGAGACTGGATAAACATCATGAAACTACTTGTGTTGATTTTTTTTTTGTCTTTTTGCTATTTCTTGGGCCACTCCTGCAGCATATGGAGGTTCCCAGGCTAGGGGTCGAATCAGAGCTGTAGCCACTGGCCTACGCCAGAGCCACAGCAACGCGGGATCCGAGCCGCGTCTGCAACCTACACCACAGCTCACGGCAACACCGGATCCTTAACCCACTGAGCAAGGGCAGGGACCGAACCCGCAACCTCATGGTTCCTAGTCAGATTCGTTAACCACTGCGCCACGACAGGAACTCCTGAACTTCCTTCTTAGAACTGATTTCCTGCATTCCGTGAGTTCTGGAATGTTTTATTTTCATTTCCATATGTCTTAAACTTTTATTTTCCCTTTAATTTTTCTCGAATCCATTGGTTGTTCAGAAGAGTGTTTAATTTCCACGTGTTTGTAAAGTTTCCAGTTTTCCTATTGTTATTGAGCTATAGCTTCATGCCACTGTGGTCAGAGAAGACATTTGGTATGAGTTCAACCTTTTTGAGTTTGCTCAATAATATTTTGTGGCCTAACAGATGGTCTATCCAAAAAAGGGTGTTTTTGAGTGCATATTGTGCCATCAGTCTTCTGCTCAAAGTCTTTGTGTCTTCCCATACTATTCAGAATAAAATCTGAATTTCTAACCATAGCATACAAACTCTACATAAACTTCTCCTCTCCTCCATCCTTTTGCCTACCCCATCTCTGATTTTATCCTCTAATTTGTGCTTTGCTCCAGCCATAATTGTCCCTCTCCACCTGCCACACCCTTTCTTTTTTCTAATAGGCCATGTATACATAATACAGGCTCACTTCAAAGGCTTGTCAGTCTGGAGTGCTGTTAACTTAGATATACTCCATCACTTCATTCAGGTCCCCACTGATATGTGACCATATCAAAGATTCCTTTCCCATTAACAGCATCTAAATTACAACTTCTACCCTTATTATGCATTATTTTTCATGTAATTCTCACCAACTTACAGATTATCTATGTATTTGTTATTTCTCTCTTGAGTAGAAATGTATATTTCATCAGAGTGAAGATTTTGTTTTATTTACTACCATATTGCTGCTATCTTAAATATTTGATCCACAGGGAATTCCTATTGTGGCTCAGTGGTTAATGAATTCAACTAGGAACCATGAGGTTGCGGGTCCGATTCCTGCCCTTGCTCAGTGGGTTAAGGATCTGGCATTGCTGTGAGCTGTGGCATAGGTTGCAGACACAGCTTGGATCTGGCATTGCTGTGGCTGTGGCGTAGGCCGGCGGCTACAGCTACGATGCAATCCCTAGCCTGGGAACCTCCAGGGAGCAGCCCTAGAAAAGCAAAAAGACAAAATAAATAAATAAATAAATATTTGATCCATATCAAGTGCTCAAAAATTGGTTGAATGAGTAGATTTTGAATGTCATAAAGGCTCTGTATTTTGGTTTAATTTATGTACATTTTTGCACATAGAACAAAATTGGAAGACTTTTACATTAAGCACTTACAGACTTTGCACCTAGGTTTTTCCATTAATGCTTTATTATTCTTGTTTTCGTCTTTGTGCCTATTTTATCTGTTTATCTTATTTTAGACATATTTCAATGCAAATTAAGACCTCTATAATTTTTTAAATTCAGAATGAAATTTATTAACTAAAGTCTGATAGTTTTTCTTTTGATATAAAACTTGTATATAATTAAGTGTACAAATCTGAAGTGTACATTTACTAAACTTTGACCTGTGTAACTCAACTCCTATTAAGATATAGAATACTTTCATCATTTTAGAAAGTTCTTTTGTACCTTCCCAGTCAAATCTCAATTCTCTACCCTGAGGCTACTGATGTTCTCATTTTTTTCCACCATATGTTACTTTTAGAATTTCAAGTAAAAGGATTCACAGATGATTATTTCAATCATCTTTTGAGATTCATCTACATTATTGTATGTTCAGTAATGCTTTACTTTTTATTGCCAGTCGTATGAATACATGAGTTTGTTTACTCATTCTCAAACTGTTGAACACCAGACTTTTTTTTTTTCTCTTCAGATTTTGGCTATTTTGAATAAAGCTGCTGTGCCTGTTATCATTTGATTAGTTTTATAAATAGGTCTTTCTGTTTTTCTTGGATAAATACATAGTAATAGAATTACTAGGTCCTATGGTAGGTGAATGTTTAATTTTATAGGAAAATTATGACTAATTTCCAAAGTGGTTGAATCATCTATATTCCTAGAAGTAATATATAAGAATTCCATTGTTCTACATCCTTGTCACTATCTGGTATTTTCAGTTTTTAAATCTTAACCATCGTGTTTGAGTTTTAATGGTATATCATGGTGGTTTTAGCTTATATTTTTCTGACAAGCAATGACAAGTGACAAGAATGTTCACTATTCTTTTAATGCATGTATTGATTATTCATATTTTTTGTCAAGTGTCTACTCAGGTATTTTGCCCATTTTGTATTGTTATTTGTCTTTTTACTATTATAATCCATGTATTAGCCATTTAATCTCTCTATTGCCAACAAAGGAGAACATGATTTTTTTCTTTTCCAGGAGGTGCATGAAAAGACATTTTTCTTATTTTTTTCTCAAGACAAATTTGTACCTCCTCCCAAAATAGAGGCATCTTCTTTTCTACAAAGACAAAAAAAAGAGATGATTATTAAAAAGTTGTACATCTATGGTAACCTACTTCCTGAGGGTATATCTATCACCGTTACAAAATTATATGAAATAAAAGAAAAAACATGTAACTAAGAAATAGAGATCTATGAAAATGTTGCAGAACTACACCAGATAAATGTTGGTATGTGGGATTTGGGGCTAGTGTGAGTTTAGTTAGCTAGTGTTTCCTGGAGCTGGATTATGACCAGTAAAGACCCAAAGTGCTATGTCAAGGTCACATTCCTCCACTCCACAGTGCTTAAAAAAATAGAAAATGAAATCACATAACATTGAATCAAAACACTTGTTAACTATTTTAAAGCTTTTTGAAAAATATCAAATGTTAACTTCTCTGAAAATTGCTATTTGGGGGAAACCCCTGCTTTGCCGGCAACTTAGCCACATGCTTAGTCTACCTAATGGGTATTGAATGCTAGTACTGTCTGATTCTAGAATCATTATGGGAAATGAGAGACCAACCTTTTAGAAGTTGTAGAATGTATTTTAAAAGTACTTCAGCACACACCAGCCAGAATGGCCATCATTAATAAATCCACAAATAACAAATGCTGGAGGGAATTGGGGAGAAAAGGGAACACTCCTGCACTGTTGGTAGAAATGTAAGCTTGTACAACCACTATGGAGATCAGTATGGAGATACCTTAGAAATTTATACATAGAACTACCATATGACCCAGCAATCTAACTCTTGGGAATATGTCTGGACAAAACTTTCCTTAAAAAAGACACATGCACCTGCATGTTCATTGCAGCTCTATTCACAATAGCTAAGACATGGAAACAACACAAATGTCCATCAATAGACAATTGGATTAGGAAGAAGTGGTATACTACTCAGCCGAAAAATAATGCCATTTGCAACCACATGGAACTAGAGACTCTCATCCTGAGTGAAGTAAGTCAGAAAGAGAAAGACAAATACCATATGATATCACTTATATCTGGAATCTATTATAGGGCACAAGTGAACCTTTCCACAGAAAAGAAAATCATGGTCTTGGAGAATAGACTTGTGGTTGTCGACGGGGACGGGGGGAGGGAGAGGGGTGGTTGGGCGCTTGGGGTTAATAGATACAAACTATTGCCTTTGGAATGGATTAGTAATGAGATCCTCCTGTGTAGCACTGGGAACTATGTCTAGTTACTTATGATAGAGCATGATAATGTGCGAAAATAGAATGTGTACATTTACTTGTAACTGGGTCACCATGCTGTACAGTAGGAAAAAAATGTATTGGGGAAATAGCTATTAAAAATGATTAATAAAATAAAAATACTTCAGCAATGATATATGCATAAATTCTAATTTATACCTTAGAAGATGTCACCTTTGCTAATAGGGGCTGTATGTTTAAGAGGTGGTTGGCTAGCATTAGTCTTAAGAGCCTCAGGAGGAGGCTACAGGGATTTCAGCTATTTCCATCCCTTATACTCATCAAAGGTTTTGTTGTTAGCAGATGGTATACGGGGCTTTTGGTAGGTGAAATTCACAATGTTTATATGTAGGTTGGCCAGAAATAGTGTGGAGACACTCTTACACTTTCAGAGATGGGATATAAGGATCTTGTGAACTCAAATATTGACTCTCAAATAATTCTGGGCTCAGCCACTAATTCAGAGTTTTCCTGGGCTCCTGCCTCTGATTAGATGATTTATCGGAGTCTCTGTCTAGAGTATTGTCACAATAACTGTGCATGTACCATTCATGCAAGGTGCTGCTGAAATTATAAAAAGGACAAAGAGCTGGACTTCATTGCATGGTTACTTTGTTATCATTGATAATAAATGCCCATATATGTGACATAATTTGGTCAGAATTCACTGTAACCTGGTAGAGAGGCTGTAAAGAAGTGATGTGTAGCTATCAGTTGCCTTTAAATATTGACTTTTACCAAAAAGAACTTAAAATTTGCATATGACTAAATAGACTTTGATAAGTTTTGTCACACTTTTTCTCTGACACTGACTTTCAAAATCCGATCCTGGATGTCCCCATCATATAAAGAACATTTTGGTATAGAGGTGATGAGTGCAGAAGGACTGGGTTCAAATCTCAGTTTTGCTTTTTACTAGCTATTTACTCTTAGGCAAGTTATTCGACACCAATTTATTTCATTTTTTTCTCAATCGTTAAGATATTGGTGGTACCTACCACAATTGATGTGGAGGTTAAATAAGTTAATATTTGAAACCATTTTAAACAGGATTTGTTAAAATGAAATTATCTAGACATTAGATGAAGTGAGAAGTTATTTGCTTCAATGTATTGCAAGATTTGGGGAAGCATTATAAATAGAATATATGGGATTCCTTTCTTAAAGCTTTCATAGAACAAAAATATATTACTTGACCTTAACAGATAGTAATAGATGCATGTATTTGAAATCATGAGAAGTGCTCACTATCCTGTACACCTGAAACAAATACAGTATTGTAAATCAACTATACTTCAACAAAAATGATGAACATTTCAAGATTCTATGGCCCACAAGCTATTAAAAAAAAAAAAAAACCTGCCTTAGCTTCAGGAAACATAACTTCCACTTCGTTGACATTTAAAATTTATTTTCATCTCTGCTTATAAGCAAAGACAACAAAAAGAAAATGTGAATGCATATGTTTCTAGCTAGTTATTAATTATTAACTGAGAGAAATGTATTGAATTGAAAATGGTATGATACAGAATAAAATGTTAACTTCACGTCAAACCGACTGCTTAGACTGTATATATTTATTTGTTAGCACTTCATCTCGTATTCAAGAGAATATTCCATCATACATATAGTTATTAAGGGACTAATCTGAATACTTTTGAGGTTAAAAGAACTGAGAACTTCATAGAAATTTCATGATAGTTTGGGAGACATATTAAAATGATGTGTTCATTACCCTTAATCTTTCTTGGGGCTTAAACAGGCATTCTTGGTGAGAGTTCTTATGCATTCCTAGATTTAGAACTTGGAATATTAAAATCTTTTTAAAGCTTAACCCAGAATATGAGGCTGTGACACAAAGAAGATGTGAATGTATAAAATCTTTCATTTCACATAGCCCAGGGTTTTATTATTTTTTTCTTCTAATCCTTCTGTGCAATAACTCTTGCAGGTTTTATGCCACATTTTATAGATTAGGAAAATGAGGTTCATGGATGTTTTATATAGCTTATACAGTATCATATGACTCACAAGTAGTGGGTTGGGTGCTATATCTCTGTATTGAAGATGTATCCTTTTTTTTTTTTAACGGGTTAGACAATAATTTATTGAGAACTTCCCCTCTCCAACTTCACAGTCTTTAGGTTATTTTTTCTCTGGTAGACCTTGTGTCCAGCCCAGGAAAACAGCTGGGGGCAGAGGAGCAGCATACTGCTGGATGAGACCCATAATCAGCTCATAAAAATCTACCTTATATGTAAACACTAGCAATAAATTTATGAAAACAATTCGATTTTTTAAAAATTTCAATATTAATATTGAGGGATATATTTAACTAAGGCATTTTTATGTATGTAAAATTGTCCGTATGTTTAACATTACCAGAAAGGAGATTACTTTTCAAAACACCATATCAGTACCATGAGAGAAAAGCAGAGAAAACATTGTTTGATGATATTTCTGTGATACTGAGAGAGTATGAAGAATAATATTAAGTTCCTCTCAGGGCTGATCCTTTGAAGGCTGGCTCTATGGCAGGACCTTTAGGAAGTGAATTAAGCAGGTGCCTTCATAAAGCATGAGTCCGTTTTCTTTAGTGAGGGGACAAAATACACAACCATGACAGCCACCATTTAAAGTCTGGTCATGGGCCCTGCCGGAAATGCTCTGATGACTTCCTACCACACTTAGAAAAAAATTCATCCTTACAGTAGCCTATGAGAGCTGGGAAGACTCAGCCCTGCTTAGCTGTGACCCTATCCTGTGCTGTTCTTACCCTGTTTCATCTCCCTTTAGCCATTCCAGGGAGCCCTCTGACAGTGTAGGAGGGGTCAGGCCTGTCTCTGCTTTAGATCCTTTGTAGTAGCCGGTCCCTTTACCAGGGGGCGTCCTTTCCTGAGATTTTGCCTGGTGGCGTCCCTTTCCTCTCAGATTTCATTCTGAATGTAACCCCTTTAGAGAGGCCTTTGTTTTCTTGTGTTAGAAAATGCCTCCTGCCACAACCCTGCTCTACTGCTTCCTCTAGTCACTCACCATTATATCCTCTTATTTCTCTTGCTTCATAGTGCCTACCAGCAAACCCCTGGTTTATCTGGTTGCTTGAATTTTTTTTTACTGTTTCCTGCCTGTAGAAGGCAGCAGCTATAAGGGCAGAAAACGTGACTTTCTTTTTCACTACTTTATGTCCTCTATTTAGAACAGTACCCAGTAAATATTTTTTGACTGAATAAACTAATATAGAAAATTATGGGTATAGGGAGAAGGGAAGTATGTTGTTGAGTTTTTCTTCTTAGTTCAACTCTGTTAGTTGACTCTCAATCTCTAAAGCAGTGTAGTTCAAAAGAAACTTATGTTCGTGAAGATGTTTTAAACTATATGCTGTCAATACCTTAGCCACTAACTAACTTGTGGCTATTAGCACTAAAATTATGGCTGGTGTGACTGAAGAACTGAATATTAAATTTTATTTAATTTTGACTTATTTAAATATCAATTTAAATTTATATAACTTCATGTTGCTATTGGCTACCATGTTGGAGAATATAACCTAAAGTATACATGCATTGATATATTAAATGTATTGTTTTATCCACTGGCAGTAGGCAAAAGTGAGCAATGACCAAAATAAAATGATTCTTTCTGTATTAACTTGGTCAAGATTTTGAGTGGAATTTCAATTTGATGTGCAAATTTTCCTTGGTTGTTTCTCCTGCCATCAGAAGTAGAGAGTGATACTCCTTGACCTTATTATACAACAAAAGTTAAGGTTTAATTATTTGATACATACTAAGCTACAGCCTGAGTTTATTTTCAACCAGGGTTGGTGATTTTTATACAAATTGACTTTCCTTGGTTCTCTCCTGGAGAAGCAGATGGCTAATTGCTCTGGATAGACCAATTTTAAATGTCAAATTGATCCTGGGTTTTTGACCTTTTGAAAATATGAGAACAGTCATTTTGCATGTTGTTGATAGCCAAAGGGTCTATTAGCTTAAGGCTTATTTTGCTTCAGAGACTTCAAGTAACAGTATTTACTTCCTGCCAAAGGCACAGAAAATGACTTAAGTATTATACCTCTAAAATATTTGCTTAAATGCAAAAGCTATCATATTTTTAACCATCATCTATTGTCTTGTTTTACCGATTTTTGAAAAAGTTGGTGTGAGTGTTCAGCTCTTCTTATGTGTAAAAGTGAACCAATTCCTCTAGGGTAAAGGGCTTAATATTATGTTGAATAAATCAATATATGTTGTATTTTAAAACAATCTCTTGTTCAAACAGGAAATAAACTGAATAGCTTGACAATAAAAACACATTACAGGAACTGTACCTTTAATATTCTTCATTTAGTATGTAGAACATGTTACAGTTCCTAAAAAAAAATTTTTGCTTAAATTTTAGAGAAAAATAATACACCTTGGATATGTTTTTCATGAAAATTCTAGAGATTAGATCTGGGTTTTTGTGTAGCATATATGCACTTATGTACAGAACTCAAGCTGTACTAGGAATGCTGGAAATGGACCTTGACCACTACCTCCTGGATCCCAAATGGCTTGTCCATCAATTTCAGTGCCTGATATTCTAGCAAATGAGAATGATTATTTTGATTACTTTGCATTAGGTATGCATCCTCCTTGCTTTGAAGTTTGTTTTTGTTGTTGTTGTTTACACAAATACTTCCTCTATGGAAAATAGTATTCACTCAACAAGTTTATTTGAATTTGCGGTTAAATTGGCATTATTTCTGCCAGAAGAAATCTGTTGAAGCATGGCAATATTTGGGGAGAAAGAGACAGGAAAGGGTGCTGGCAATCAAAAAAATATCCCTGGATTTAAATCTTATGATAACCCTTACACATTAACCATCTAGATAATTGTGTCCTTGGGGAAACAATGTTAGGTTACTGAAGAGGAAATTAATCACCACCATATTCCTGAGTAAGCTTTTATTGAATGTGTAGTACGTGTGAGATGTCCTAAAGTTGTAGCACGGTCTGAAAAGTGGCGTGAATACTACTTTATTTAGTACTAGTATTTTATGTATTTTAATATATTATCATTGTTGAGTACTTATTACTATAATAAGACAAATATGCAGGTTATCTTAGGCAATCACTATAATTAGTGAAAGATAATATAAATAAGATAGTTACTGCAAAAGCATTCAAAGTGAGAGGAAAAGGAATGTAGAAATATAGAGAAAATTGCAAAAGAATGATAAGTCCCAGTTTTAAAAACATATGTAAATGGGTTTCATATAACAATTAAATTTAAAGCCAAAAGTCAGACTGGAGTAAGGAAAAAAAAATAAACCTTAAATATAAGAACAAAGATAGTCTGAAAGTAAAAGGAAGGAAAAATATTTCATGCAAAAGAAAACTAGTATAGCTATATCAGAAAAAGTAGAATTTAAGTCACAAAATATTACTAGAGATAATGAATATTCCATAGTGATAAAGATCACTCTTCTATGAATACATAACAATTGAAAATTTACATGTACCTAATACCATGACTTCAAAATATGTAAAACAATAATTGTCAGAAGAAAAATGATAAATCTGCAGTCTCACTGGAAAAGATTAACATTCTCAATATATATATATTTTTTTGGTCTTTTGTTTTTAGGGCCACATGTGTGGCATATGGAAGTTTACAGGCTAGGGATCGAATTGTAACTGTTACCTGCCAGCCTAGGCCACAACCACGGCAATGCATTCATGAGAGCCACGTCTGTGACCTACACCAGAGCTCATGGCAAACTGGATCCTTAACACCCACTGAGCAAGGCCAAGGATCAAACCTGCTTCCTCATAGATACTAGTTGGATTTGTTACTGCTGCCCCACGATGGGTGCTCCCATTCTTAATTTTTGATAGTACAAATAGAAGAAAACAGAATTCCCGTCTGATGTTTTACACACACACACACACACACACCTACATTATTATTAAACCTTGAAAAAGAGGGAAAGTCTGCCACTTGCAACAACACAGATATACCTTGAGGACATTATGCTAAGTGCTTTTAGGCCCCCTATCTTCTTTGGAGAAATATGCGTTTAGATCTTATAATCATTTTTTGATTGTGTTGTTTGCTTTTTTTGATATAAAACTATGAGATGGCTATATAATTTGGAGATTAATCCCTTGTTAGTCACTGTATTTGCAAAAATTTTCTCCCATTATGTGGCTTGTCTTTTCATTTTTAAAAATGGTTTCCTTAGCTGTGCAAAAGCTTTTAAGTTTAATTAGGTTCTGCTTGTTTATTTTTGTTTCTATTGTCATTTCTCTGGGAGGTAGATCCAAAAAGATGTTGCTGCAGCTTATGCCAAAAAGTTCATAAGTCACAGCAGTATTTTTTGGATCCACTTCTGCATTTTTTGAGTAAATTCTAAATCTTTCAGATTTTTTCTTCTACTTTTTTTAAGATGTCAGGATGTTTGACATTGTGGCAATGAAAAAGATTTTTTTTTTTTTTTAATTTTCCAACTGTACAGCAAGGGGATCAAGTTATCCTTACATGTATACATTACAATTACATTTTTTTCCCACCCTTTGTTCTGTAGCAACATGAGTATCTAGACAAAGTTCTCAATGCTATTCAGCAGGATCTCCTTGTAAATCTATTCTAAGTTGTGTCTGATAAGCCCAAGCTCCCGATCCCTCCCACTCCCTCCCCCTCCCATCAGGCAGCCACAAGTCTCTTCTCCAAGTCCATGATTTTCTTTTCTGAGGAGATGTTCATTTGTGCTGGATATTAGATTCCAGTTATAAGTGATATCATATGGTATTTGTCTTTGTATTTCTGGCTCATTTCACTCAGGATGAGATTCTCTAGCTCCATCCATGTTGCTGCAAATGGCATTATGTCATTCTTTTTATGGCTGAGTAGTATTCCATTGTGTATATATACCACTTCTTCCGAATCCAATCATCTGTTGATGGACATTTGGGTTGTTTCCATGTCCTGGCTATTGTGAATAGAGCTGCAATGAACATGCGGGTGCACGTGTCTCTTTTAAGTAGAGTTTTGTCCAGATAGATGCCCAAGAGTGGGATTGCGGGGTCATATGGAAGTTCGATGTATAGATTTCTAAGGTATCTCCAAACTGTTCTCCATAGTGGCTATACCAGTTGACATTCCCACCAACAGGGCAGGAGGGTTCCCTTTTCTCCACAGCCCCTCCAGCACTTGCTATTTGTGGACTTATTAATGATGGCCATTCTGACTGGTGCGAGGTGGTATCTCATGGTAGTTTTGATTTGCATTTCTCTTATAATCAGCGATTTTGAGCATTTTTTTCATGTGTTTGCTGGCCATCTGTATATCTTCTTTGGAGAAATGTCTATTCAGGTCTTTTGCCCATTTTTCCATTGATTGATTGGCTTTTTTGCTGTTGGGTTGTATAAGTTGTTTATATATTCTAGAGATTAAGCCCTTGTCGGTTGCATCATTTGAAACTATTTTCTCCCATTCTGAAAGCTGTCTTTTTGTTTTCTTTTTGGTTTCCTTTGCTGTGCAAAAGCTTTTCAGTTTGATGAGGTCCCATGGGTTTATTTTTGCTCTAATTTCGATTGCTTTGGGAGACTGACCTGAGAAAATATTCATGATGTTGATGTCAGAGAGTGTTTTGCCTATGTTTTCTTCTAGGAGTTTGATGGTGTCCTGTCTTATATTTAAGTCTTTCAGCCATTTTGAGTTTATTTTGGTGCATGGTGTGAGGGTGTGTTCTAGTTTCATTGCTTTGCATGCAGCTGTCCAGGTTTCCCAGCAATGCTTGCTGAATAGATTTTCTTTTTCTCATTTGATGTTCTTGCCTCCCTTGTCAAAGATTAATTGACCCTAGGTGTCAGGGTTTATTTCCGGGTTCTCTATTCTGTTCCATTGGTCTGTCTGTCTGTTTTGGTACCAGTACCACACTGTTTTGATGACTGTGGTTTGTAGTATTTCTTGAAGTCTGGGAGAGTTATGCCTCCTGCTTGGTTTTTGTTTCTCAGGATTGCTTTGGCGATTCTGGGTATTTTGTGGTTCCATATAAATGTTTGGATTGTTTGTTCTAGTTCTGTGAAAAAGGTCATGGGTAATTTGATAGGGATTGCATTGAATCTATAGATTGCTTTGGGTAGTATGGCCATTTTTACAATATTGATTTTTCCAATCCATGAACATGGAATATCTTTCCATTTCTTTACATCTTCTTTGATTTCCTTGATTAAAGTTTTATAGTTCTCAGCATATAGGTCCTTTACCTCCTTGGTCAGGTGTATTCCGAGGTATTTGATTTTGTGAGGTGCAATTTTAAAAGGTATCGTATTTTTGTATTCCTTTTCTAATATTTCATTGCTGGTATACAGAAATGCAACTGACTTCTGAATGTTAATCTTATATCCTGCTACTTTGCTGAATTGATTAATCAGTTCAAGTAGTTTTTGGGTTGAGTCCTTAGGGTTTTCTATGTATAGTATCATGTCATCTGCATACAGTGACAGTTTGATGTCGTCTCTTCCTATATGGATGCCTTTTATTTCTTTTGTTTGTCGAATTGCTGTGGCTAGGACTTCCAAAACTATGTTGAAGAGCAGTGGTGAGAGTGGGCATCCCTGTCTTGTTCCAGATTTGAGTGAGAAGGCTTTCAGTTTTTCCCCATTGAGTATTATATTTGCTGTGGGTTTATCATAAATGGCTTTGATTATATTTAGGAATGTTCCCTCTATACCCACTTTGGCGAGGGTCTTGATCATGAATGGATGTTGGACTTTGTCAAATGCTTTTTCTGCGTCTATTGAGATGATCATATGATTTTTGACTTTTTTTTTGTTAATGTGGTGTATGATGCTGATTGATTTGCGTATGTTGAACCATCCTTGTGAACCTGGGATGAACCCAAGCTGGTCATGGTGTATAATTTTTTTGGTATGTTGTTGGATTCGGTTGGCTAAGATTTTGTTGAGAATTTTTGCATCTATATTCATCAATGATATTGGGTGATAGTTTTCTTTTTTGGTGGTATCTCTGTCTGGTTTTGGAATGAGGGTGATGGTGGTATCATAGAATGTCTTTGGGAGTATTCCTTCTTCTTCAACCTTTTGAAAGAGTTTAAGGAGGATGGGCACCAGTTCCTCTTTATATGTTTGATAAAATTCACCTGTGAAGCCATCTGGTCCTGGACTTTTATTTGTAGGGAGTGATTTTATGACCTCTTCAATTTCATTTCTAGTGATTGGTTTGTTCAGTTGGTCTGTTTCTGCTTGATTCAGTTTTGGCAGGCTGTAAGATTCTAGAAAATTGTCCATTTCTTCCAGATTGTCAAACTTGTTGCTGTGTAGTTGTTCATAGTATTCTCTTATGGTTTTTTGTATTTCTGCTGTATCTGTTGTGATTTCTCCTTTTTCATTTATAATTTTGGTTATTTGGGTTCTTTCTCTCCTCTTTTTAGTGAGTCTGGCCAGGGGTTTGTCAATTTTGTTTACCTTTTCAAAGAACCAGCTCTTGGTTTTATTAATTTTCTCTATTGTTTTTTGAGTCTCTATTTTATTGATTTCTTCTTTGATCTTTATAATTTCCTTCCTTCTGCTGACTTTAGGACTTTTTTGTTCTTCTTTTTTCTAATTCATTTAGGTGGAGGGTTAAGTTGTCAATTTGGGATCTTTCTTCTTTTTTGAGAAAGGCCTGTATTGCAATAAATTTCCCTCTGAGCACTGCTTTCGCAGCATCCCATAGATTTTGAGCGGTTGTGTCTTCATTATCATTTGTTTCAAGGTAGCTTTTAATTTCCTTCTTGATTTCCTCATTGACCCATTGGTTTTTTAGTAGCATGTTGTTTAGTCTCCATGTAGTAGGTTTTTTCTCTTTCCTTTTCCCATGGGTGATTTCTAATTTCATGGCATTGTGGTCAGAGAAGATACTTGAGATAATTTCTATGCTCCTAAATTTATTGAGGTTAGCTTTGTGTCCCAATATGTGGTCGATTCTTGAGAATGTTCCATGAGCATTTGAGAAGAATGTGTATTCTGCTTTTTTTGGATGTAGTGTCCTTAAGATATCAATTAAGCCTAATTTTTCTATTGTTTCCTTTAGGATCTCTGTTGCTTTATTGGTTTTCTGTCTAGAGGATCTGTCCATTGATGTGAGGGGGGTATTAAGGTCTCCTACTATGATTGTATTCCCATCAATTTCTCCCTTTATGTCTGTTAATATTTGTTGTATGTATCTGGGTGCTCCTATATTTGGGGCATATATGTTGATGATAGTAACATCCTCTCCTTGGATGGATCCCTTAATCATTAAGTAGTGTTCTTCTTTGTCTTTCTTTATGTCTTTGGTTTTAAAGTCTATTTTGTCTGATATGAGTGTTGGGACTCCTGCTTTTCTGTCATGTCTATTGGCGTGAAATATTTTTCCCCACCCTTTCACTTTCAATCTATATGTATCTTTTGTCCTAAGGTGAGTTTCTTGTAGGCAGCATATTGAAGGTTTTTGCTTTTTTATCCACTCAGCCACTCTGTGTCTTTTGATTGGGGCATTCAGTCCATTGACATTTAAGGTGATAATTGATAGATGATTATTTATTGCCATATTGAACCTCGTGTTCCAGTTGATTCTATGGTTCTCCATTCTTCCTTTCTTTTTTTTTTTTTTTTTGGTTGGATGGTCTCCTGTTATTATCTGCTTGAGTGTTTTTTTTTTTTTTTTCATTTTTTGCAAATGCAATATTTGGTTTTGGCTTGTGGTTGCCCTGTTTTTTAAGTATGCTAACCCCTTCCCATAATTGTGTGTTTTAGCCTGATGGTCCTGTAAGTTCAAACACTTCATTACTATCTTAAAATTAAGAAGAGAAACATACAAACAAACAAACAAAAAGGGTTATTTATTTCCTAACATCCCTTGCCCACATTTTATGGTTTTGATGACTCTTTTTTATTTTTTTCTTTTTAATTTTATTTTGTTTGAGGCCTGTTCATGATTAAATCTGTATGCTGCTTATTTGAGTGACTGCTCTCTGATTGTCGTTTCCTCAGTTCTAGTTCTTCCTCTTCTTCTTTTTTTTTTCCTTTTCTTTTTTCTTCCCTTTCCTTCCTTTCTTTTTGGTTTAGAGAAGCCCTTTCAGTATTTCCTTTAACCTGGGTTTTGTGTTGCTGTATTCTTTTAGTTTTGTTTGTTGGAAAAAAATTTTATTTCCCCTTCTATTTTAAATGATATTCTTGCTGGATAGAGTATTATATGTTGCATCTTTTTTCCTTTTAGAACTTTAAATGTCTCTTGCCATTCCCTCCTGGCCTGTAGTGTTTCTGTAGAGAAATCAGCTGATAACCTTATGGGGGTTCCCTTGTAGGTAACATTCTGCTTTTCTCTTGCTGCCTTTAGGAGCCTCTCTTTATCACTAACTTTTGCCATTTTTATTATGATGTGTCTTGGTGTGGGTCTATTTGGGTTCAATTTGTTTGGGGCCCTCTGTGCTTCTTGTATCTTGAACCCAGTATCTTTTAGATTTGGGAAGTTTCCAGTGATAATTTCTTCAAATATATTTTCCATCCCCTTATCTTTTTCTACTCCTTCTGGAATTCCTATTATGCATAGGTTGGCCGGCTTTATATTATGCCATAGGTCTCTTATATTGCTTTTCTCTTTTTTGATTTGGTTTTCTGTCTGCTGACTGGATTGGGTGATTTCCATTATTCTATCTTCCATATCACTGATTCGTTCTTCTGCATTATTCATTCTGGTTTTTACTGCCCTTAGTTCAGTTTGCATCTCTGCAAATGAATGTTCTAGTTTTTCTTGGCTCCTCCTCATATTTTCTAGTTCCTTTCTGAGGGTCTCTGCATTACTGTTCATATCTTCTCTTAATTCCTTCAGTATTTTCACTATTTCTCTTTTGAAGTCCAGGTCTGTCAGACTGCAGAGATCTGTTTCATTGTTGACTGTTTTAGGTGAGTTCTCCTGTTGGTTTGACTGGGGTGGTTTCTCAGCTTCTTCATCTTGCTTGTTGTTTTCTTTCTCCTGAGGATGTTGTACTCTCCGTTATCAGGCAGTGTTTGCCTTGTCACTGCCATGGAATGTTTCCTGAGGGCTGGCATTGTTGGTCAGTCTTTTTTGAGGCAGTGTGGCTTTTATGGAGTGTTGATGGGGCTAACAGTGTTTCTTTGAAGCAAAGGAGTACTTCCTGAGGGCAGACAGGACTGGGAGGTCCACACCACGATGGTAGCAGATTTCACTTGGTCATGCAGAGCTTTCTCTGTGTTTTTAGGCTGTGGGGTTCTTGCAGGGGGTTGGTGGTGTTGGGCAGCTGTTCCTCAGGAGTGCAGCACCCCCTGGGGGCTGGAGCAGCTATCTGGGTCACTGAGAACCTAAGAGGCTCTTCCCTAGGGCAGCCCAACTCAGAAGGATGGCCTGAGAATGTAGGCAAATCTTTTCACAGTCTGGCCAAGCTTGTTGCAGCTTTTCTGGGCTGCAGGGAGTCCTGCCTGGAGCTGGTAGTCCTATCCAGCTGATCCACTAGGTCTCAGCACCCACTGGGGACTTGGGCGGGTAGCAGGGCTGCTGAAAACCCAAGAGTCTCCCCCCCAGGGCAGTCTCCTCAGAAAGACCATCCAAGAATTAGGCAGATCTTTTCACGGCCTGGCTACGCTTGTTCTAGCTTTTCTGCACTGCAGGCCTTTTCTCGGGGGCTGGTGGTCTTTGGTGCTGCTCTGCGGATGTGTAGCCCCTCCAAAGGGCAAGCAGGCCTGTGCAGGGACAGCCCCTGCGGTGGTAGGCTTCAGGCAATTGTTGAGGCCAGCCCTCCTGGATGGCAGGCAGCCCCAGGTCCGGCAAGAGCATAGGGGGTGGTGGGGGTGGAGGAAGGGAATGCACTGGGAAGCACAGCTTTCTGCTAGCTAGCGGGCCTGTAAGCTTGCTGTGGCGTGGGGAATATTCTATGGGGACCCACCCCTTCTTCTCTCCCCTCCCCAGCATGGGCGCAGACCAGGCTCTTCTCCCAGGTTCCCTCAGATGCGGCTTTCCACTTCCCCGCCCCTAGAGTATTGCTCCCTTCCTCTGCAAAAGCTTTGTTTTCTAGTCTCCCAGGCAGTCTCTGTCCCGTCAAACTTGACAGACAGGTTTCTAGACCTCCCAAGCAGTCTCCGCTCCACGCCCCCCCCCCCACCCCCAGCCCTTTCCTGAGGACTAACCTTTGGAGCCAAGGTCTCGGTGCCCAGCCCCCACCCAGGCATCCCCCAGCCCTTTCCTGGGGACTAACCTCTGGATTGGAGGTCTTGGTGCCCAGCCCCCACCCAGGTGTCCCCCGGCCCTTTCCCAGGGACTAACCTCTGGAGCTGAGGGCTCGGTGCCCAGCCCCCACCCAGGCGTCTCAATTTTTGGTGATTGTGCCCATAGTTCAGATGGTCCGTTCGGTTCTTGATCGGCTTTTCAGTACTCCAACTTACTGCTACACTCTTCTCTGCATCTGGAGATTCCTCCGGTTCGTTTGATCTTTCCCCCGAGTAGGTGTCTTTCCAGGGTGCGGGATCCCTTTCTCCTCCTCAGTTCCCTTTCGGGAGCGCCCATCCTGCTCATATTCACCTTCTCTCACTCTCCTCTTTTCTCTTGTTTTGCCTAGTAATGTCACGAACTTCTTGCCGTTATTGGAGTTTAGGTTCTTCTGCCAGTGATTGGTTGCTGTTCTATGTGAGTCATTTATTCTGTAGATGTGCTTTTTTTGTTGTGTTTGTGGGAGAGGGCGAGCGTGTCCCACTACTCCTCTGCCGTCTTGTCTCTCTCTCTCTGAAAAAGATTTTTCAAATTTCAGAGTGATCCCTCCATAGTCTATGTTCTAGAAGGGCTGGTGTGTTGTAACACCTGGTTGGTGTTTGATGTTCCCAAAATGATACTTTTCACTTTTCCACTGATACTTAGTTTTTCATTTTATGGATTACCCTTTTGGTGCCAGAATTAAGAACTCTTTGCCTACAGAGTTCCTGTCATGGCGCAGTGGTTAACGAATCTAAGAACCATGAGGTTGCAGGTTCTATCCCTGGCCTTGCTCAGTGGGTTAAAGATCTGGTGTTGCCGTCAGCTGTGGCGTAGATTGTAGACGTGACTCAGATCCCACGTTGCTATGGCTCGTAGGCAGGTGGTTACAGCTCTGATTAGACCCCTAGCCTGGGAACCTCCATATACCACAGGAGCAGCCCAAGAAATGGCAAAAAGACAACAAAAAACAAACAAAAAAACCCCAACTCTTTGCCTAGCAGTAGATCCTAAAGATTTTCTCATGTTTTTTCCTTAATGATTTATAGTTTACATTTGAGTGTATGTTCATCTTGAGTTAATTATTGTGTAAGTTATGATATTTAGGTTAATAGTTTATTTTTTGGCCTAGGGAAATCCAATTATTACAGCACCAAATGCTGAAACAGATGACTGCATTCTAAAATAATTGTGTTGTAAACTAGACTGTACTATTTCAGCCTCAGTAAAGGAGGTAGATACTCTCTCTGAAACATTGGAGGGCCTTCATTTGATGCCATCTTCAGAACAACTGCAGAGTGTGGAGCCTGCATGACTCAGGGACATAGCACACTTCTCAGAGTAACTGAGCCCTGACCCATGGTGCTCAAGGCACTGCATCTTTTATTTCTGGTCCAAAGCCATCAAGATCAATCTATCCCTGTGTTCATTTCTCTAGAATTTTCCCTACTCCTTTGGTAAATCTCTCAAATACCTGTCTAGATAGTGAGATTCAGCTGTGCTCTCCCACTGGAGAACATTATATACAGAAGCCGGTTTATTTTGTTTACTTTAGATTATAGCATTTACTCTTGTCTATTTTAGAGTGTTGTTCTCTTTGAACAGAAGTCATTTTGGATACTGTAGCCATGATCATAAAAATTCACAGTATCAGGAAATAAGAGGAAGGCTCTGTTTTATAAGCTTTGAGTAAGAGAGAGAAATCATTCTTTACATTTTATTTATAAATTCCCTACATGACTGCATGGCTAATAAAAGCCCTTACCCATAAACGTGTTGGTTGAGTTTATGTTAGTTGAGTCTTGTTGGTAAGTGAACCAGTTAATTTTGATTCTTATTTGAAAGCTAAGTAGTTGATGCAAATGAGAATGTGAAATTCTTCTGGCATTCTGACAAAAAGCAGATTATAATAACCTGTTATTCTCTGTTACAACTCTGAAGGACTAAGTTCTTTGCCCCTGGAACTGGCAATATCATAACTAATTGCTAAGGTCTTTGCATCACATTTGTGAGCCATGGGCCTAAATTAAAAGTAGATTGGTTCTGCTCATTTGCCCAGATTATTTACAATCTGATTCACTTATTAATTTCTTTTTATCCTTGACTTTTCTGGGTAAAACAGTCTCTGAAGCAGAAACAAATAGCCAAAAGCTAAAAGCAAACATTAGCACCAGTGACTTACCTCTCAGACTTGACAAAAACACAGGCAAGTTACTTCAAGTCACTGTATCATTATCTCTGTATCTAATGGCCTTGTTAATCGCCCATTACTCCTCTACTGACAGGAAGGGGTGCTTTGTCTCTAAAGGCCAGCCTGCTTGTTGTTGTGCAGCTCTCTTTGTGGTTATCTTCTTTGTAGTGACAATTAACTTTCTTTTTCTCTCTCTCTCTGTCCCTCTCCCCTTCCTTCCTTTTCTTTTCTTGTCTTTTAGGGCCCACCCATGGCATATGGAAATTCCCAGGCTAGGGGTTGAATCAGAGCTGCAGCTGCTGGCCTACACCACAGCCATAGCAACACCAGATCAGAGGCACATCTGCTACCTATACCACAGCTCATGGCAACACCAGATCCTTAATCCACCAAGTGAGGACAGGGATGGACCCCATATTCTAATGGATAATAGTTGGGTTTGTTTCTGCTGAGCCACAATGGGAACTCCTGTAGTAATAATTTGTATAAAACTCTTTGATATCCTCAATCAAAAAGAAACATGAAGGTTTCAGTGAGGAGAAGATCCCTGCTTATCACAGGGATCTGTGACAAAATTTCCCTGGATCTTAAATCAACCAAATATATTTGTCTAATAGAGTCTAGTCATGGTAGTCTCAATTTCTACTCACCGTTAAACCCTTTCCTGGTCTCCTCTCCTTTCCTGGTCTCCTCTCCTTTTCTGGTCTCCTCTCACCTTTTTCTCCACCTTGGGAAAAAAAATGAATTTAAAAATTCAGGTCAAGGATATCCTGACAAGAAGGTGTTGAGATGCTTTTCCCACTTATTATAACATAAACTCCTGATTCCACATTTTACCCTTTTTGGTTTCAGTATAATCTACAGATGAAAACTTCTAATTACATCCTCTTTACATTCTAAAGGGTACCTTCCAACTTTTAATCATGTTTAATAGGTTGTGTGAACTGAAGTTTGGCACTTGCCATCAGCCTCCACGTGGAGTAAAACAGGAGCCACCACAGCTGCCAACTTGCAGCACCCTCAGAGCGGAGTTCAGGGTGGAGACCAGGAGTAGGGCACTGTGTGATCTGGGAAAACTGGAAGAACAGTTCTTCAGATAGTTAGATAGTTTTAGGAGAGATTTTATGAGCCCAGTTCTTGCATCTCCTCATATCTAGAAAAACACTAAAATCCTTCAGTGATGACTGACGTCTATGACGAGTAGTGACCTTCACGAGACCAGCAGCAAACGTCTGTAAAATGTGTGCCTGGCTGCAGGCACCTCCCCCTCCCCTTTATCACTTATTTCTTGATATTCCCCCTTTCCTCTTCGGGGCAGTATTTCAGAGCTGTCTGAGATACTGCCTCCTGGGCTGTAGTTAAGTGAACAAAACAAAAGATGTCATGGTCATCTGTGAATGCAGTCACTCCCAAAGGTGGGCTGGTGAGCCCTGAGGGAACTCAGGAAAGAAAGAAGACTGGCCCACAGCTGAGGTGCAGCTCAAAGGAGTGATTCCAGGAAGTCCAGCCCTTTACATCTTCCCATAGAAACTGGTTTTTCCATAAATCTTTTGTTCCTGCTACCTTCCCTTTGTTGCAAAAACTCCTACATATCCTGGCTTCCCCCCTTTGCCTCCTCGGAGCAGTTTTCCAGGGCTACCTGATGCTCTCTTCTGGGCTTAAGCCCTAATTTCACCCCAAATAAAACTTAACTCTCAACTTTCAGGTTGTGCATTTTCTAAGTCAACAGATATAATGTCAGTTATAATAAGCTGCAGTAGAATCTGCCATAAGAAACTGAGTTTAGCAGCCTTTCAAATGACAAATCCAAAAGATACTAAAGGAAAAAAAGAGTAGCTTTGTAAAGGAAGCCAAATAAACATAACTTCAATCAGGCACCGTGCTTGTAAGTCGGCTTTATTTTGAATATAATTGAGCAATGAACAGAATTAGAGGAAATACATGTGGTGGGTCATATTTCAGCAATCAGTGCAGTGTTTACTGTACAAACACTGGACATGCTGGAGACACCAGATTCAACTAAAAAGAATAGACACCTTAGCTTGTTATCGATGAGGGAATGAGGCTGAGAGAGATGCATGAAGGGGGATTGAAAGCCAGAGCTGGACTCCCGGGTTTCTGGCTTCATGGCTCAGATCAGTTGCTATTTTGCACTAAATAGTTTGTTAAACTCAATTTTATCTAGCTTAATAGTAGCTCTACTGGTTGCCTGGATGTTGGAAGTATATATGGATGTCATAATCATTTGTATGCCCATCGGCAATAAGTCTGCGTGGTTTGCATGGATAAGACTTTTTTTTTTTTCTAAGGAGAAGAGAGAGGATGAGAAGTAGATATCGGTCTTTGTTCCATTTGTCTTTATTTTATTTTTTTAGGTTAAGAAGTAGATTTATTGAGTGAGAGCGAATGAGGGCCATTGCAGAAGGCAAGAGACTGTTCCATTTGTCTTAATACTGAATTTTAGAGGAAAATTGTACATGTTCTACACAAGGGCATAAGAACATCTGAGACAGTAAAGTATGGCTCCTGAGAATGAGAAATGCATGGAGTTTATCCTGCATAAAAGATTATCAGGTTTAGGTGGTAATTAAAATGCTTTAGGAAAAGGGATTTCAGTGTTAAAAATTTAGGTGATTAAAAAGAGACCTGAAGCATCAGGAATAGACTTTAAAACAAATCTCATGGCTGCCATAGGTGATACCATTGTGGGGAGGGAAGAATTGAGAGAGTGGGTATATACCCTCCTGTATAAAATAGTTGATTAGCAAGAGCCTACTGTACAGCACAGGAGAATCTACTCAATAGTTTATAATAACCTATATGGGAAAAAAGAATGGACTACAGCATTGTGAATCAACTATACTCCAATAAGAGTAAATTTTAAAAAGGCTGAGATCTATAAAGAAAAGAGTCAGGAATAGCTTCCTTAGGTTGTATTTGTGTCTTCTATTGAAAAACAATGGGCAAACATCAAGAAAAACTTTATGCATAAGCTTCTGAATTTGAATTTGCATATAACCAGCAATCTAAACAGAAAATTGTCTTGCTGACTTATAAAAGCTCTTAATGTGGAAATAAATCCATAATAAGCTGTAGAGGCCTATAAGAAAAGAAAAATATGTCTCTTTTTGTTTAGGGTTTGTGCTGATTTCATTTTGTTTTGATTTTTGGGTTTAAAAAGACTTTTTCTTCTGTTCAAAATATATAAAAAATTTTTTTATTCCCAGTGGGTATTTTGTAAGATTCTGGCTATCTCAACCCAACTCATAAAATTAAAATGAAGCCATAGCAAAAATGGTCAATTTGTTGGCAGTTTAAAACTGAAAGACATATATATCCTGGGGCCATATTGACTATGAAACCAAACTGATTTATTAAATCTCTGGAACTACTTAAGAGTAGTCGCAAAATATGGTATCTTTTCTGCAAGTGTTGGAAAAAAAAACCAAAACCTTTTTGTATGACAGTACACTCTGTAATTTCGGAAAACCTGAGCTTCAGTCTAGCTCCTCCTTCTTGGGAAGTAAATGTGTGACTTTAGCAAGTAGTTTCGCTTATTTAAGCCCTGGTTACTTAACTTTAGAATGAAATAATTGTATAAAATTTATGGATAAGAAGAACTTGTGTTGAAAGCAGTTTGCAAATTGTTAAATAGAAGTAGCATGGGAATTAGAATGCCTGGGGTCAGGCCCTGACATTTCCATATAGGCCCTAAAAAATTGAGCCACTTGAAGGTCTCCACTTCCTAATTTTATTTGATAAAACTGCATAGGGTTCCTGTGAGGAACATATACATACATACATATTTTCTTAAGTGTCATGCAAGTATCAGTTTCTTCTATCGTGAAATACTGAGGCTTTCTACACACCACACACACACAAATAGGTCTCATAAATGTTACATACTCACCATGAACTCTGAATGTACTTTATAGCATTTAGTTGCTTAAAATGCCCTTGATGTTTTTGTTTGTTTGTTTTTTCCCCTTGATGTTTTTAAATTGAATTTAGAGGTATGTGCAAGCCAAATAGGAAAAACTTTATAGCTTCACTTGATATGGATATTAAACACTGACAAACTAAGTCCAGAATATTAGCTTCTTCCCACACGAGTTTTTCAATCTTATTCTGGAAGTGAAGCCTTAATAATGAAGTTACGCATGATTTGGAGGGTCTATTTAAAGTCATTTAACCTCGAAGCTGATGTCCATTAAAGAAAGAATAAATATAATTTCAATAAACACTTCTGATAGAGATAGGAGGGCAGAGGAGGGCAACAGAGTAGTTTATAAATGAATAAATAAGTATACAAGACATAATTACCCAGGTAAAGACTAAAGATGAATACATAAACACAATTTGTACTCAGTAACCTCTCTGGCACTGATTCTAGAAGAAAAGTTGAGTTGGAGAGTTAACTCAGATTATGCTAGGAATGCTGTGATTGCTACCTTGTATTTTATGGATCATGAAGCTTGTGCTCATAGAACTCAAGGTAATTGCATTGAATTTCACAGCCAGCCAATGTCTGAGCTAGAATTCAAACCTGTGCTTTCTGACCTCAACCTCCCTACGGTAGACACATACGCGACTCTAAGATCTACCTAAGTAGATCTGTTGAATGGATATGTTTTAAAAACGTGGCCTGAGAACAGAAAATACTGTTAAGTTGATCTTTCTTCCTCTAGTTTAGGAATATTTCAGCAATGCCCTTATGTAGATGTAAAATTCCAATTTACATACCAGTTTTCATGCACTACATGGATAAGACAGAAAGACCCAGTGCTGGCAGGGTGTGCCATGTAGAGTTACCCAAACTGTATTTACAAATTCTGAAAAACTAGCCAAAACTCCTAACAGGATCCTATAGGAATCAATGATCTAACTCCTTACTAAGCCTAAGAGAGACCCTAAGAAGATTTTAGTTTTCTATTTTCTCTCTGGTCCTTCATGATCCTCTGCATTATTGAGTGGCAATTTCATGATAATAGACTAAGCATATTAAGGAAGGATTCTTTCTTTTGTTAGAATATGAATTGTTGCATTAGAAAAAGCAAGGATTCATCTTCTGAATGAATAAAAATGTTTGCATATTAGAGTAATTGCCTATATCATGTATTTTCTTTTCCTACCCACAGGTGAAGCTTTTTACATACTTCCAATTTCTTACATGAAGTATCACTGATTTTTGAGATTAAAGTGTAAAATCTCTCGTAGAGATGCAGGATATTAGAATAACCATAAATGTTTTAGTTGAACATTCATTTTAGTTCTCCCAGCAGCTGTGACAAGAGACAAAATATGATACATTTTAAAAATTCTCATCATAGAGAAGAAATACATACACAACAACTTAATCTCTTCAGTATGAAATACAGAATGCTGATCACTTGTAAAATCTTAGATGCGTGTGACTTTGCTACTACTCCCCCCGCCCCAGACTTATTTTGTGAAATGTTGCTTATTGCTGGTTTGAGCAAAGAAAGATGAAAGTAAAAGGTGATTACCATGGTTACCAGGTGGCTTCAGTGACCACTAATAGCCATCAAATCCCAGCTTTATGTTTTCTCCCTCAATGTTCCTCGTTTTATATTCATCTCCATGAATGAGACTATCATCTCTGGTTGTTTAAAATAGAAACTCTGACATCGTTACCTCCTCTTCTGTCACTCTGCCGCCTTTCCTACATTCAGTCAGTCAATAGGATCTGTCGATACCTTCAACATCTCTTCAGTTTACAGGTGTCTATGCCACTCTCCTAAGTAAGGCCATTATCCTTTCCAGCTTAGGTCACTCCAGTACCTTCTAAATATTTTCTCTCTTTTATTTCTTGGTCTTACTTTATTCAGTTTTGTTCCTTGGCATTTCTTACCAGTTTTTTCCCTGTTGACAGGAAGTATATTTTCTTCTCTGTAGTTATAATACCATCCATCTCTTTACTGAGGATAACTGTTATTTCGACTATAACCCATCATTTTGCTTAAAGACTTTCCAAAGACTGTTCCAGACTTTCTCTTCTAATCTGGACATAGTTTTCTAGAACTGCTATAAAAATCTTAGTCTAGTACAACTTTTCTTCCCATGGGAATTCCTGGTTTCATGCCGCTGCTTCTTAAAAGCGACATATTTTGTTTTGTGTACTGTCTACGAGCAACTACTTGCAAGAAAATTCTTAAGGGCTGCAACTTGTAGTAAATGTTGATTATTTTTACATTCCAATTTTCTTTTTATACATAGAAATTTATGTTCCAAATAGTTTTCCCTCAAAATTTTAAAGACATTGTCCCCTTGTCTTTCAGCATACAGTATTGGGATGAAAAGAATGTGATGTTTGTATGTATGTCATGCTTTTGTAGGTGAACTTTCATATTTTTTCCTATTTTCAGGAAGACTTAAAATCTCAATATAACTGACATAGTGAAATTCCAGTGATCTAAAAGAAAACACAAAATCACCCTGTAGGAATATTTCTCACAATCTAGGGTAGTAGGACACTGATGGAAATAGACATTTTACACTGAAATTAACTTTAAAAAGAACAAACCAGGAGTTACCTGGTGGTGCAGCGGGTTAAGAATCTGGTACTGTCATTGCTGTGGCTTGGGTTGCTGCCGTGGAGTGGCCAAAACAAAAACAAAAATCCACAAAAACCTATACAAACCAAATATAGAAAAATATCCTAATGTTAGAGATAGTATTTGCAACACAAAATAATCATTCCTCTCTCCTTACAAGACTAAGTTCTTGCAGAGAACTTAATAGATCTCTGGGGTGGTAAAAATTATTAAAATGATACTCATGAAAAATCATAATGAAAGGATATTATATTTTGTAATAAAGTTTATTTTGATAGAAAGTCAAATCTACCCTTAAAAATAAAAAATTGTATTGAGGAGTTCCTGTCGTGGCTCAGCGGAAATGAATCTGACTGGCATCCATGAGGACACAAATTCGATCCCTGGCCTTGCTCAGTGGGTTAAAGATCTGGCATTCCCATGAGTGGTGGTGTAGGTCACAGACATGGCTCAGATCTGGCATTGCTCTGGCTGTGATATAGGCCAGCAGCTACAGCTCTGATTGGACCCTTAGCCTGTGAACCTCCATATGCCATGTGTGTGGCCCTAAAAAGACCAAAAAAAAATGGTATTGAAATAAAAAAAGGCATCCACATGTAGTGGGCAGGTTAAATAACAAATTAAATATAGCCAAAGAACAAACTAGTCTATTGGGTATTGTTGGGCTGCGCCCTGCACTTGCCCAGCTTTGTGTGTGTGTGTGTGGCAGGGGGGTATTACTATAAAAACATTTTTTCTTTGTCTAAATTACATCTAATTTGGATGGTAGAGTTAACATACATGTTATGTGATATACATAGGTAGGTAAACAGAAGCTCTCAGTTTAAATTTGTCAATAATGACATAAATATTTGCATACATATAATAAACATTCATAGAGGTATATTAATACTATTAAGCTGAGAAAGTGTTTTTATTATGTAATAAAAAATAGTTGTCCTTTACATACACAAAATATTCTATTTTTTAATTCAATGAATTTTATTATGTTTATAGTTATACAACCATCATCACATCCTAATTTTAGAACATTCCCATCCCAAATCTCCAGCCTATCCCTCCCCCCCTTTGGTAACCATAAGCTTTTCAAAGTCTCTGAGTCTCTGTCACTGTTCTGCAAATAAATTCATTTGTATCCTTTTTTTAGAGTCCACTTATAAATGACAGTATATGATGTTCGTCTCTCCTTGTTGAACTTTACTTAGCCTGATAATTTCTAGGTCTATCCATGTTGCTACAAATGCCACTATTTCATTATTTTTTATGGCTGAGTAGTATTCCACTGTGTAGATGTACCACATCTTCTTTATCCACTCCTCTGTTGACAGACATGTAGGTTGCTTCCATGTCTTGGCTATTGCTCAATGTTAAGGTTGAAGAGCCTGAAGTCAACATGGAGACATTAGTGGTTTAATGGATGGGGGTTGGGGGAGGTTCTGACACATCTGAAGCAAGGTCCTGGAGAGACACTGGCCATATACAGTGGGCAGGACATGGCACCAGGCTCCCATCCTGCAGTGGGGTGGTAGGGAGGAGAGATTGCCAATTAATGGGGGAATTAGGTCTGGTTGGCTCATTAGTAACCAGGGAAACTAGCAGAGGGGCACTCCCCTCAGGGCCCCTTTGCTATGAATAAACATTAACTGGTGCCCAAAGCAAGTATGTAGGAAGGTCAGTCTTGGGAGTAGGGCATAGGTGAAGCAGGCACTGGTCCAGCAGGGGATGTACAAAGAGCAAGACAATAGCTATCCTGAGTGACCTGATCCCAAAGGGATGGAACTAAGGAAATTGCATGTAATGTCCCACAAATGTATAGAATGACAGGAAATACAAAAGAAATTATGAGATAGGGAAGACAGAATGAGACAATCCAAAAAAGATCAAATAGAGACTACAGAGGAAGAAAATAGAATAAGGAGATACAGTGTTTAAAGTGATAAAATTCAAAAATATTTCAAAAATTTAGGAAAATTACTAGTTATATTTAGGAAGGATGTAAAAGCTTCATGTTAAACCTCTTAGAAGTCCTTTTAAATGTATGCGTTCAATTAAAAGTGCCTTGCCTAGCTGATTACTACATATATGCTTCAGAAATCACTGAAGATGTAGACTTTTATGGGAAGTCTTTGATCCGTCACAGTTGAGTAGGGGACACTTGTACATGAGCTTATGTGTTTGCCTTTATCTTTGATATCTTGAGTGTCACATTTCTGGTTCTCTGATCTTAGTGTTCCTCAGCAGATGCTCATACATTTTCTGCTTACATGTATGTTCTCTTGACAGTATGTCCTCTAGAGGGTATCTTTCTATTGTTGAATTGTCAGTATCTAGCACACAACAAACATTCAGTAAATACTTCTGCACTGAACTGAATGTCACTCGACATACTGCTACTTTCAAGGGCAGCATAATTGCACAGATCTTCAACATAAATGTAAAGTTAAGACTTCCTATACTATATTGATGTATCACAAAGTCACTGTCACACATTAACTCAGAGCTGAATGTTATAATTTCATTTTTATGCATAATAGAATTTAGAGAAGAAAATTCATCTTACATTTATGGCATTAAGAAAAAGGTTAAAATATTGTGTTCTGCATGAGAAGATACCCACCGATAATGCCATTTCTCAAGCTTGACTAATGAACTTCATTAAAGTGTTCTTGAATCTGCACAACTGAATTTATTCACATATCAAATTAAGGCCTCCTGAAGACATAGCAAAGAATTTTTATTTTAATATTTTAAATGTGTACAAATATAGAAATAATTAAAATTCTAACTTTTATAAGTCTCAGACAAAACCATAAAAACAAATTTAGAAATTAAACCAAGACTACAAATCTAAAAAGAACAAATTAATAATATAAACTTGATGGGATACATGATATTGCTTTGCTGAAATTAAATCTGTTTGCTATTAGCCTTGAGTTCAGCATGCCCATTCTAAAATGTGCCTTGTAATATCTTAATTCTTCCACTATTTCTTATTTCAAACTACTGTGGAGTCAGTTAGCTTTCACTGGGAAGGTGGGGTCAGGTTATTTCTTTTATGTGTTAAATCCTCTTTCCTTTCTCATCAGCCTGGGAAAATCAAAGAGGTATTACTTGGCATTACCGCAATCATAAAAACAAATACAGAGACTTCTCTGATGGCTCAAGGGTTTAAGAATCCAGCATTGCTACTGCTGTGGCATGGGTTCAATTCCTGGCTGGGGAACTTCTGCATGCTGGCCTAAATAAATAAATAATAAAAACATGCAAGCCCAGGCACTGAAATCTTCAATAATCTGTAGTTCACCTAATTGATTCTGGATATGTTCCTTTTAATTCATGGATTATTTCAGAAAGTAAAACATACAATTAAAAGTTTTCAGAGAGAACTGAGATTCCAAAAATCATGTCTTACACCTCCAAGAGTCCCTAAGCCCCTATTAAAGAGACTCTGCCCTACAACTACCTTGATAAGAATTAGTGTACCAGGAGTTCCTGTCCGGGCTCAGAGGAAATGAATCTGAGTAATCCATGAGGACACAGGTTCGATCCCTGGCCTTGCTCAGTGGGTTAAGAACCTGGCATTGCCATGAACTGTGGTGTATGTCTCAGATGTGGTGAGAGCTCCAATTCAACCCCTAGCCTGGGAACCTCCATACTCTGTGGGTGCAGCCCTAAAAAGATAAAAGAAAAAGAAAAAAAAGAGTTAGTGGACCAAATAATAATTTGCTTTATAATGGAATTTTGAGTGCTTAATACAGGAAATTATGAAAAGTCTTAGAAAAATGCAGAAAATGTAAACTCCTGAAGATTCTTGAATCCAAAGTTTTTGAAACAGAAGTAATTCTTTCCCTTTTCTTCTAAATTCATAATTTTGATTCATCTAGAAATGTTCTCATGTTACTTTGCTTTTTGCTTTTAAAATTGCATGGTTTCCTTGGAAAACAACTTTTCTTACCATATTAATTGTATGATCAATTTAGGCTGTATATTTCTTAAAAATGATTTCCTCCTCAGTATAATTTTTGTTATATATCAGTTACTTCTAAGGATTAAAGCATTAAAATTTTATTTTTTAAGGGGAAGGCACATTTTTATTACAAGATACTGAATGAAATTTCTTGCAGGGTGAAGTATAATATGAAAGTGACCCATTTGAATTTTCTTTGGAGGAAAACGGATGATCTACTGAATCACCCATGACATGGCTTTTTTTTTTTTTTTTTTTGAGTAGGAATTCAGAAACTTCACACTCTCTATAAAACCTTTTTAAGTTAGGTGAGGCATTAATTGTCATGTTAAGAGAGCAAAGTGAAATGCCTGCTAGTCTGTCCTGTTGGTAAGATGCATACATACTTTCTCCGTAAAAATAACTACTATTCTGTTTTAGTTTTTATTACCCCTAGGGTATATTTTGGCAAACCAGCAAGTGTATGACAAAAGTATCGTTAGTTCTATTTATTTTATTTTATTTTATTTTCATTAATTCTAAATTAAACTTATTTTATATGCCTTAAATATAAATATTGTGAGTAAATACACTGTAATATTTGTCTTCTCCAGAACCTAACTTTACTTGGCAACTTGGAGAAAATTTAGGATTCCTTTGATGTCCTAATTCTAGGATATCTGTTAATAAAGCCATAGTTGCAGTGTTTTCTTCAACTGTGCTTTCTTTGACCAAAATCTTAAACTAAAACTTAGTATGCAAAAGAGCAGTATTTTTTTGGCTCAGTATAGAGTTGAGAGCATAAAAATCAGAAGTAGAGGAGTTCCCTTCGTGACTCAGCAGTTAATGAACCCGACTAGGATCCTTGAAGTTTCAGGTTCGATCCTTGTCCTCACTCAGTGGGTTAAGGATCTGGTGTTGCCATGAGCTGTGGTGTAGGTTGCAGACACAGCTCGGATCTGGTGTAGCTGTGGTATAGGCCAGGGGCTGCAGCTCCAATTTGATCCCTAGCCTGGGAACCTCTATGTGCCATGGGTGCAGCCGTAAAAAGCAAAAACAAAACAAAACACAATTTTGTAGAATTTTGTTGACTTTTTTGCTGTTCCTGAATTACCTCTAGGAAACACCTTCAGCTCCTTGAAACCACTAACATGTTGAAAACAACTAATTATAATCATCCTAGGACATCAGATATGTTCTGTGACCAAAACGGAGACTTTCTGTGTGAGGCAAGTGAGTTTGAAATGAAAACAAGTTGAGGACTCTCATCTGTGAGGTCCAAAAACCCCACCTCTTGAGCTAAGCCAAAGAGAGAAGAGGACAATATTTATTACTATTAGTGTTACTATTTTGCCTTTGAAAAATGCAAAGTATCATGGGCACTTAAGAATTAATGACTTAGACCCAAGTTTGGGAAATTCACTAACTTTTGGCCTTTGGAGGAATTAAATAGAAAGATGCCCTTCCACTTGAAATCTTAGAATTTGGGTTGGATTAGGTTGAGTTGATTGGACAGGACTATGAGGTACCAAATTTAGGGATTATCATATTGCTGAATGTACTGGATCCATCGCAGACACTGTCTCACTCACGGATTCTAGTGGAGGAAGACGTAAACTTGTGATATTTCTGAACTTGGACTGGGAAAATGTCTGGTTTAGAAGGAAATTTATATGTATCTGGTCTGTGGAAGGTACATAGCTTACAGGTATTGAAGTCAGAAGGTGAAGTTCAGGTTAAGCAAAAATAACCAAACATAAGGACAGGCTTTGATTCACTTAGTTACAAAGAGTCACTGGCCAGAATGGCGGAACTTTGGGTGGTTTGAGAAATATTATTCTCTGAGACCAAGACCTACTTTTGAATTTTATCTCTGTAAACCTCTGGTTATTGAGGGTTCCTTCTCATTTATGTCTTTGACATTATACCTATGATGAAAATAGGTAAGTGTCTTTATTCCTAAAGAGATTTTAGATCTAGGTTCCTCATCGTGTCTGCTAGCCTGATATTTTAGGGTTGGAGTGGAGCTTTGGGAAGATAAATTCTAACCTCTATCTTCTTTTTGTAATGGAATTCCCTCTAGCTAGAGGCCTTCTTTGTGCAAGAACATGGGTTCACCTAAAATAAATTTTTTTTTTTTTTTAGGGCTGCACTTGCTGCTTATGGAGATTCCCAGGCTAGGGGTTGAATTGGAGCTGTACCTGCTGGCCACGTCCACAGCAACACAGGATTTGAGCCATGTCTGCGACCTACACCACAGCTCATGGCAATGCCAGATCCTTAACCCACTGTGCAAGGTCAGGGATCAAACCTGCATCCTCATGGATGCTAGTCAGATTCGTTAACCGCTGAGCCACGATGGGAACTCCTAAAATAAAAGTTCTGATGAATAATATATCTTGCCATATTTCACCAGGGATGCGAATAACCCTAATGAATTCTTTGAATTTGGGCAGAACCCTTAGGTAGTTTCCTTCCAATCTAAGCCTTTCACAAGAGGATATATTTACATCTCTCTCTCCTTTGAAAACATCCAAAGCCTTAATATGCAAACAAACTCAAAATTACTGACAAGATGCCTGCCCAATGCTGTAAATTACCTATGCTGCAATTCCCTATTTAAATTAAAATTTGATGATTTACACTCGAATTATTTTAAGCAGTTCAAGAAAAGATAATTCTAAGTTGTTACAGATGCTCTAATTTCTGACATGCTCACTGGACTAGTTAATGAACAGTGTGCTTTGCATATCTTAAAGTGTGCATCTGGTAAACACAAAGTTTATCCAATTGCCTTATCTGCAATGTCATGATCTATTGTTGCGAATCTTTGGAGGATTCAAAAAAGAAAATTGAAAGAGTGCATATTCAAAAGGAGGCTAAACTGAGCAGGCACCCAGGATCAGTTTATGCGTACATAACTGTAATTTACACATTTACATGTCTAGGATTAAAGTTAAAGATGACATTTTCATTATGTCTGGGTTTCCTTTGGCAAGTAAAATGATGATAGAAGTATCTTACTGAATTTCAGTTCTTGAAGAAGGTATTTAAGATAGGCCCTCTAATGTATAAAATAATGAAATCATTTTGAATTGGGGTCAAAAATTGATCTGGCAGTAATGTTCGTGGAAATTCTAAACTGATGCAGAAGGTATCCAGTGCTGCTGGAGAGGTTTTTCAGCTTTTCCAGATATTTGTGTATCCCATTTTTATTCCATATCTAGTATCGTGTTAAATATATTCTAGTTTTGTTAATCCATAGCAATGTGGTTAAATGTATTAGTGTAACTGAGCTAGGGCACTGCGGGGGCTCCTGGGCACAAGCCTTTTTTGCCCCCCCATTTCCTGTTTTTAGGGAATAAGCTTCAGCCTCCAAGACTTTCCCAAAGAGCAGATTCAAACAGTTGCTAATCCAGGGAAGGGAGGGGATGCAGAGACCAGGGAGGGGCAGTCAAGAGACAATAGTGCAGCCTGGGAGCAGAGTCCTAGTTCCTCCTCAAGGAACGCATATGAGAGTATCTTTGAGCTCCTTGGCAGAACTACTACTGATGAAGCATTCTTCATTTCAGAAAGGAGAAGGACCACCAGAACCCATCCTGGGGCCCCTAAGCACCAGATCTGAGAAAGAGTGCAAGCTTGCCTCTACCTTGATCCTTGTATCTAAGGCCCTATTTTCCACTCCCCAAGCTATAAAACCACCTCCTGATCTCCCCCAAGGGGGGCACAGTCTTTAAGGCATTAGGCTGCTATGGTTCCCTTTGCCTGGTGAAGCAATTAAAAACTACCTTTTCTTCCTTCACCCAAAAACTCTGTCTTAGTGTTTCTTTTCAGCACTGGTAGACACAGGCTGAGTTTCAGCACATTAGTTCTGAGTAATACAGCCCTGGATTGAAAGGTCTTCTCCTTATAGCCACGTAAACTTAGTAATGAAACCATCATAATAATAATTACTACAGGGCTGTTGTGAGGGTAAAAATGAGATCGTTCTTAGTGTCTGGACTGTTAAAATCCTCAACAATAGTAGCTGCTAATGCTGTGATTATTATTAGATTCTTGTTACTATTCTGTCAGTTCCCATAGATACAAAAGAGAAAATAATACTCATGCCATAAGAATAAAGCCTATAAGAAGAGCTGCTGGGGGAGTTCTCTTGTAGAACAGAAGGTTAAGGATCTGGCCTTGTCATTGCAGCAGCTTGGATCACTGCTGTGGTGTGAGTTTGATCCCTGGCCAGGGAACTTCCACGTACTGGGGGCATGGCCAAAAAAATGTGAAGACAAATATCTCCACTCTGCTGCCCATCCATTGTCTAGATCACACACATCATTGCATGCTTTTCTATTTATTAAAAGAAAATGTAGAGAAAAAAAAAACTTGTGTCCTTTTATTTATTTATTTGCTGTTTAGTGCTTCATCTGCGGCATACGGAAGTTCCCAGGCTAGGGGTCAAATTGGAGCTACAGCCACCGGCCTACGCCATAGACAGAGAATCATGGGATCTGAGTCACATCTGTGACCTACACCACAGCTCAGGCAACTCCAGATTCCTGACCCACTGAGCAAGGATAAGGATTGAACCCTCGTCTTCATGGATATTAGTCAGATTTGTTTCCTCTGTGCCACAGTGGGAACTCCCAAAACTTGTCTGTTTTTAAAAACTACATTTCCAAAATACCAACAGAATGATGGCTGTTTCTATAAAATTAACTCAATTTGTTAAAAGTCCAATGTTTATAAAATTCGAGATTTTACTAAATTTATAAAAAAGAATTTTAAGCATGGGTGATGAGAGGAATTACTACATTATCCTCTATTTGGGGTGAGTAAATAATCATGTTTATTCCTCCTATCCCTCCACATAGTCTTCACTTAAATGAAGCCTTCATGCACACTAATTACAGAGATTTGCAATAAAGAATACTCACTGCCCAAACTTTATCATCTGTTGCTTTAAACATTTTACATTAAAAAAAATTTTTTTAATTAAAATTTTTCTCTCTAAATATGGTTGACCCCTGAACAACTCCAAAGTTAGAAGTGCCGACTCTCAGCACAGTGGAAAATCTGAATTATAACTTTGCAGTTGGCGCTCTGTGCTCCCAGTTCCACAATCAGCGGCATCAACCTCAGATTGTATAGTACTGTAATACGTGTTTATTTAAAAAATCCACATATAAGTGGACCTATGCAGTTCAAACCTGTGTTGTTGTAGAGTTGACAGTGTATTATGCTACATTATGTTACTCTTCTTAAAACTTCAGTGGAAATATAGAACAATGGTCATTTTTCTGCAGTGTAATTCTTTAATGGTCTAGAAAGTAATCATCTATGTCCGTCCATGCAAGGAAAATAAGATTATTCCTGCATTCATTTTAAATCCAAAGAGGTGCCAGTATTTTAACTCAGATTATAACTGTTAGGCAACCTGTTGGAATACAAACTGGGAGAAGACTGTAGATTAAAATGATACAATGACAAAAACACAATCAGAGAAAAATATCAAATATAATGAGCCTGAGCGAAACTATGAAAAAATATCAAAACCAGGTTTATAGTATGCAATTCTCTAAAGATCCCATTTCCCCACCAGTATTAGCGCAGGCAGCTGTAACGTCATAGATGTGGTACCTTAAGCAAAAAAAATGTGTTTTTTCGCAGTTCTATGGGCTGTAAAGTCCCAGATCAAAGTCCAGCAGGGTTCCAGTTGTGGTGAGAGCCTTCCTCCTGGCTTGCAGATGGCCCCTGGTTCATTATATCCTTACATGGCAGAGAGACAGAAGGTGTGCCTGTGTTCTGGTCCCTCTTGCTCTTTGTATAAGGACAGCAACCTCACCTACCCTACCCGCATGACCTCATCTAAACCCATTAAATCTCCCAGATGCTCCACCTCCGAATACCATCACCTTGGAGGTTAGAGCCTCAAAATAGGCATTTTGGAGGGGAGTACAAACATTCCATCCATACACCATCTTTCCTTCCCCCAAGTCTTTTGGAAGGAAATCATTTAACAAGGGGATGAAAATAGCATTTCTTCTAATAGCTTTTGCTAAACAAGATAAAATGACCTCAACCACCACCAGACGGAATTATAAGGTCATTCAAGTTTTTATTCCACATCAGAAGATTGTAACTACAGTTACATTTTACCAAATTTAGAAGCAATTAGAGAACATGTTGCGATTTTCATTTTTCAAATAATACTAACAAGGTCACATCATATAAGTGGAAATAGCTTAAAGCCTAATGTTAGTTGACCTATTGCGGATCTGTCTCATTCTAACCTCAGAATTGCTAGTACATCGTTTAAATTGTCCAGCTCCTATGCCTTAATCTGGAGAATGTGAGTAATAAATCTGCTCTGATACATTATAAACTCTGTAAGTCAGTCAACTAATATTTAAAAAGGACTCACTCTATGCCAGGCACTGATTAGAATTGGGATATGGTATCTTAAAAAAAAAAAAACAGACACACTGTAAGGTGAGTTTGGAGAAAAAGAGAACCAGCTGGGTGTTCAGGCAAAGAGAAGAAAATTTACCAGAAAGGAAAGAAGAGGGTGACTGACCCTTGAAAAGAGCCAGCCCCCCTGCCCTTCTGGCAGGGCCTCCTTATACTCTGCAGAGGGGAAATTGATTCCCTGAAGCGGGGGGGAGGTTAGTTTATCTTTTACCTGTAGCTGGACTCTGGTGGTCACGTAATCATGAGAAAGCTGGAGGTGTGTAGTGTCCTGCGGCGGGGAGGCGGGGGGGGGGGATGTCTTGTAGTCTTGGGAAAGTTGGCACCAGCAGCGAAAACCGATGTCACTTGAGCAACAAACCCTAACCCAGTCTCATGGGTCAGCATAATGAGCCATTCTAACAATGAGCCCCATGTAGCCCCTAACACATACCTCACTGATAACCTTATTGTTTTGTGAAAAAGAGACATATTGATTTGTTTTGTAGAAATGAACAAATATTTACAAAAACTCATATGCTCACACATAAAGTGATTTCTTGTCTACTTGCATGTATAAACTTGGAGTGATATAAATGAATTAGTCAAAAATCCATTAATTATAGACTTATTTTCAATTTTTAATTTTTTTTTGTCTTTTTGTCTTTCTAAGGCTGCACCCGCAGCACATGGAGGTTCCCAGGCTAGGGGTCAAATCAGAGTTGCAGCTGCCAGCCTACACCACAGTCACAGCAATGCCAGATCTGAGTTGCATTTGCAACCCACACCACAGCTCATGGCAATGCCGGATCCTTAATCCACTGAGCAAGGCCAGGGATAGAACCCGCAACCTCATGGTTCCTAGTCAGATTTTTTTCTGCTGCACCATGACGGGAACTCCATAATTATAGTTAGATTTATTTCATGCATTTAAAATAATATGCCATAAAATACAATTTTCATGGGAATTATTTTCTCATGTAAAAATTTTATTCACACCATTTGCATCCGCCATAAAATTTTTTTCTTCACCACTAGAACTTGCTTTTGAGTTACCTTATAGAATTTTCCAGAGCTCGTCATAATTTGTCCAAATAATTTGACATCTACACTCTCTGAAATCATGTCTATTGCTGTCCCTGGAAATTTTACATGGTATTATAAAATTATCCAGATTATATTATGTACTGTAAAACTTTTATGTATAATATAAAATATATATAAGTATATATTTAAATCATGTTATACATTTATATGACATTTATATAATTTAATATTTACTATATTAATAAATATATAGGTGTATATTTTTAATTTTCTATTTTCTGTATTGCTATCTAGTAAGTTTGAGTAGGCTGGCTTATAGTAATACCTAACATTACGATTATTTCAATTTTTCTCCCAGTAATAGATTTTGGGTCTAAATTGAATGTCTTTCTTTCAGATGTAGTAATAAGGCATCCAAACCTACTAGTGATAGAGGTTAATTTCAGGCTAAGAGATAATGAACAGTTTCATTCAAAATAAGTAATTGAGATGTGTCACAAAACATATTAAACATTATAAAGTTTCAAATATATAATCTGGTACTTTTCTGAAGGTTGAATTATATGGTTAAAAGAGTTCCTGCCGTGGTGCAACAGGGTTGGCAGGATCTTGGGAGCGCTGGGGTACAGATTCCATCCTGGCACAGCGGCTTACGAATCTGGCCTTGCTGCAGATGCAGCTTAGGTCATAACTACAGCTTGGATCTGATCCCTGGCCTAGGAACTCCATGTGCCATGGGGTGGCCCAAAATGAGGGGGGAAAACACCCAAAACTACTTTTATTCGTAGGTATATGTAATAAATGTGTAGAGGTATAAATTATGAAATGTGCCTATCAAACATTATTATTGAACTAATCCAGTAAACATGTAGGTAATAATATAGGTATACAATGGCCATTACATGTTTTGTAACTCTTATTTGAAAGAGTTAAAATACTTTTGATCTACAGGGATGTTGCATTTGTCCGATTCACTTAATATAGATTAATGAAAACAACATATGAAAATTAGTATCAGGAAATTTTTAATTCATTAAAGGTAACTTAAAATAGTGACATTTGCAAAGATCAGAATTCTGGGGTCCTGGCTCCCATATCAGTGCTGCTTCCATTTCTCTTCCTGCTAGGGCCAGAGGCAGGCTGGCTCAGGGGGAGAAGAACAGCACTGGAAACAAATAGTTTACAGTCCAGAACAGAATACATGGAGCATATTATTCTTATTCCTGTTATATCCCCTAAAGCAATTCCTAGATTAGTATTTAACAAGTGGAGCCCCTGAATTCAGCTTCTTACTCACACCCAACCTTACACCTCCTTTAACAGAAGTGACCACTTTTCTATCTTTCTGCTTTATGTTCTATCAGACACTCCACAGAAGTACTAATAAACCATGTGTTGAAGTGAAATTTATAGTTGCACCAAAGGAAAGAATCAACTGTAATGTGTTTAACACTTTTGGATTAAGGAAAATTGATTCTAATTATTTCAAACTTGTGATATTGTGTCTATAGTGACAATACGAAACTTCTCTGGTTTTTCTGATGCTAGACTAAGGAATTGTCATTTCGTTATGCTTGGGATCAATGTATTTATAATCTGTGTGCCTAAAAGTGGTCTTGGATGTCACCAAACAAGTATGTTATTTCTTTGGAAGTTAGTACAGTGAAATGAAATTTAGTTCTGTGCTTTGCAACATTGCCTACGGAGCAGAGACACGTATGGTTCTGACTGTGTACTCATTCCATTTCATTTTTTTTTCTAGTATAGTTCATTCCTCAACCCCAAGAAAATAGTAAGAAAAAGTACAAACAATTATTAAGAAAAATGCCCTGAGGCATTTAAATAGTGATTTTATGAAAAGGCAGCATTTCCCGTCTTCCCCTCCAAGTTGGAGGCCAGAGCTCCTGGCCAAAGCGGGAGGGGTCAGCATCCTTCATCTTTCCAGCCAGTTCTAGCTTCCTCCCATCTCCTAGAGTGATTCTGTTGAAGTTATTAAAAGTCCCGACCCCCTCATTTCAGTTGAGATTTCAAACTAAAGAGACAGTATTTTTTTTTTAATCAATCCTGGTTACCTACCTTTTCCATTTTTTTATCACTTTGTTTATAACATACCACTCATCTCAAGCCCCCACCTCAGCTCACATCATCATTCTCAATGACCTTGAAACCCATTTCAATGTGAAAATAAACATCCTCAGAACTCTTAACATCCACAACATCTGCCTCAAACTGTACTCAAAACTTTTTAAAGTACTTTATTTTCTTTCGCTGAGAAGGTATTTTTCAAGGCCAAGTGATTTTCTTTCTCCTTGAACCCATCTCCTCCTGCCTTTTCTGGAAAATTGTTTCATCAGTTTCCTGTCTTATAGTTTGGACTTCCCCCACTTTTACAAAATGCTTAACTTTCCTCATCCTGAATTAAAAGCTTTCTTTACCCTGATTTTAGCGCAAGCTATTATCTAACCTCATCTCTTAACTACATGCTCCATCAAAATGTAGTTTCCTGTCAGAATCTCTGGGCCACACCTGTTCATTCACAGCTTGACCACAATAGAGCTTCTATCCTCACCATTATTGAAAATGGTCTCTCAAAAGTTGAGAATGATTCCTTCTCACAAAGCTTGGTCTCAATTTCTAGAGCTCTAAAACCTGAGTAACCATTGACTTTTCAATATCTCTTCTATTAATTTTTTTCACTCTTGTTTCTTAAAAGTTTCTTTGACTGGAGCCCTTGATCCTTCTTTCTCATTCACATCCAATAATCAAGTCCAGTTGCTTCTACGCCTGCAGGGATCCACCTTTCTCTGACCACTGCAAGAGCTTATTATCTCCTGTCTAGACCACTGCAATGGCTTCCCCACTGGTCTCCCCAAATCTTGCTTCTCCCTATAAATATGTTCTTCACAATAGTCACACTGTTATTTTTATTTTCAATAGTCTTATAATCATAGCAAAAATTACCCATAATACATATTACTATTAAAGTTATCAAACAGCGCTGACTATTAACAACAAAAACTCTTAGGAAATACCACTACTAACACTGCCACCAGTTGCTTATTGAACATCTCCTATGTAGTGTGATCTCTATAAACATTTAGGTGATTGAGTGTGTATATATGCACACCTATATGTATATATACACACACACTACACACATATCTATACACACATACGTGTATAACACATACGTGTATAACACATGTGTACACACACGTATACAATATACACGTATACACACATATGCACACACATACATATACAGACACATGTATATTTACACATACACATATGTATATATACACATGAAAATTTAAATATTAATACACATTATTTTTTAAAAACACAAATATGATCAAACCCTTCTCTTGTTCAAGCAACCTCATTTATTCACCATCGTTGAAAGACTGAAATTTAAAACCTCAGGCATTCCAGTGCCCTTCAAAATCTAATTGCAGTTTATCTTTCAAATGTTGCTACTTCCCTTTCTGGACTACCCAACTTTTTCAGGACAGTCTAATTTGTGCTACCATGTCTTTGAGCATCTTGTTTCCCTACTTCCTTTCTTTCTCCATTTGTTGTGATTTTGCTTTTGTTTGGCTCAAATGCCAATTTGATTTTGAATCTTATATTTCCCATTTGGAGTTGTTCTGTCCTTTGTGTTTTGTAATGCCTAGTATACATTTCCATTATTGCTGTATTATATTCTGGTTTGCATACTGATTATTTGTATGTCTATTTCTCATCACTAGATTATAAGTATCTTGAGGGAAAAAATCTCATTTGTCCTTCATTCATGAAACACTTAGGGTACTGAGTTTCATTTAGTAAGATATCAACAAATATTTCCTGAATTGAACTGTACAAATTTAAAATTTATGACTTTTTGTCTACTTGACATAATTTAATGAATATAAATGAGTTGGTACTTAACATAATAATACCAAATTTTTTGACTAGATCACCCATATTCTCCAGAATTTTTGTTTGCCCAAGTATTTCTAGAATCCCTAGGACTTATATTCATATCCCAAATGTCTCCTGGGCTGGACCCATTTGTGGATCCTCATTGAGGACACTTTACTATATGGCTAATGGGGCCAGTGAATTAGAAGGTCTCCCTTGACAATTAGAAGAAACTTAACTCTCTTTCTGTAAGTCTCAAGATGTCTGAGAAGGTGGTGATGCACAAAATCCGAGCCTCCGCCTACAGTCTTCTCAGCTGCTGAGTAACTCGGATATGCTGACACACTAGCTGCTATTCTGCTGTTGCTTTGACCTCTGTTTCTCTCAGCTCTATCTACTCGTGTCTGTCCCTACTACCTAGAGTTTGTTTCCATCGCCTTCTGTTTATATTTACTGTTGATCTGCTCCTTCACCTAGTGGTGGAATCTCCTCTTGTTGGTTAGCCTTTTACTGGTGGGGAAGTCCTTAGAGCAGATACAGGTTCCCTGTGATGGTGTTTTCCCATCAGGTACTTTTCAAGTGCTGACACCCAAAGCTCCTACTGGGTCTCTCTGCAATTGGGCTCCTACTCAGATGCCCTTTAACCAGTACCTAAGTCATGTCTGTATGTATCTGAAATCAATGTTTTGACAAGATTCAAGGTCTTTCTCACTGAGCTATATTTTAAACCTCTGACTGAATCAGGGCTGGGGCTATATATGCACGTCTGTTGTATATCTAGGCATTCTGTGGTAGTTAGGGAGACTTCACCATATAGAGAAATGCTGAAAGAATACTGTCTACTTTTATATGTCATTGCATCAAAGTTTCAGTACTATTCAAGCCAAAATATTTTATCACATATAAAATCAGTGTTATTAAGAATCTTCTATGTCTTATTGGCTAAGGAAATACATATTTTTTAGAATTATCTATATAAGTGATTGTGCTATGTAAACCTATAAACGTCTACTGACAAGACACTCAATATTTTTTAAGATTCTACGTATTTTTCATGTAAAAAGTTTAAGAGAACAAGGTCTTTGGAGTCAGACAGTTATGACTTAATTTATGATTCTGACACTTAATGAATGTTAACTTGGGCACAATAAAATCCTATTTGAAAATAATCTAAAACGGACAAGAATCTGAAAAAGAAATACACATATATATGTGTGTATATATATATATGAATTACTTTGATGTACACATGAAATACATTATAAATCAACTATACTTCAAAAAAATTTAATAAAATTAAGAAAAATCTGACATGAATTCAGTTTCCTTATCAGTAATTATTCTAAATGTGTCATTTTTATGGCTTTGTTGTGAGAACTAAGTTATGTGTATACACAGTAGGGACCCTCAAAACAATTATTATCACTGCTAGTATGGTGATGATTTGGAAAGTTCTGATCTTTTTTTTTTAGAAAAGCCTGTTTAAAATTTTTCATTTTAAAAACTCTTGAATTTTTATTCCTCTTATTTTCTATTCTCAAATCTGAGTTCAACCACTTAGAACAAGCCTTTCCCATGTGCTGCTAGACCCTTTCCCAAGGCTTTAAAGTTACATTCCCCCTCAGAGATCACTAATCTAATTCACTAAATCATGTCTTAAATTTTTATTGTTAAGACTAAATTTATACTTTCTAGCCTATTTAGTTCTTAAGAAGTACATAATTTTTTTCATCTACTCCTAAACAAATTCACTGTTTTTGCAGGAAAATTCCTCTTGATAAAATCTTTTGGAATCTTAATATTTTGATGCCATGTCACTTTAAGATTGCCTCTCTTTTTATAAAATAATAAATATTTCCTTTATTATCTCAAGAACAATGTATATGTTAAATATCAGAAATATCTTCAGACTACAAAAATTTTAAAAGTATTGGTAAATATCACTTAGATGAACAAAGGAAAAATGGAGTATTTTAAGAGCACAGAAGAGTATGTTTTGGGCTGTTTCTTCTTTGTGTTTACATGAAGTCAGGGGATGTGAAGGTAGAATCTTTTGTGGTCAGTCTATTGGAACCTATGATCGTATCCCCACTCACTCTCCCACGTTCCTGTCATGTTCTCATTTCCTTATTTTACTTAGCTCCAATTCTGCGGCCAAACATTCCGTTTACTCTTTCGTGTATACCTTGAACTAACTTTCCATTTTCTGTTCTGTTCTCTCCTCGCCTTTCTCCACCCCTCTTCTCACTTCTCCTCTGCCTCCCTCCTTTCCCGCCTCTCTTACTTTTTCTTTCACCCATGAACTCCACACTCAAACTGTGGGCACCTCATAGCTAGGATGTCCTCAGCGAAGACCCTGATTTTTCCCAGTAAATCTCCCTTCCACCGTCACCTCCATCTCAGACAAGGGTAACCTCATTTCTCCATATGTACAACTCAAAGTCTTGGCATCCACTCTGACTGTTTTCAGCAAAGCAGACAGAATGAGCTTGTCCACATATCATCTGGACTGGACCACTCATTAGCTCACATTCCTCCAAGAGTGCTCCCTTCTTATCAGCATAAAAGCAAAAGTCCTAACAATGATCTACAGACCTTATGTAACTCATTCTTTAACTTCCTACTCTTCTATTCTTATCATTTTTACTTCAGAAAGTCTTCCCTTTATTTTTTTCTCAAATATGGCAGGTATGTTCCTACCTTACATTCTTTGCCCTGGCTGTTTCCATTGTCATAATACATTTCCGCGCAATATCCACACAGCATGGTTTCCAGTATTTCGGATTTTTTTTTTCATAAATTCTACCAAAAATAAGGCCTTCTGTGACTATTATCCTTTTAAAAACATGTATCCTCCCTTTATCCTTCTTTTAACTCCATTTCTTGCTTTATTTTTCTTCATTCGTGATGGTTACATACTTTTTTAAAAACTTATTTTGTTTATGGCATATCTCACACAAGTTGGAATAAGTTTCAGGAAGACAGGGTTGCTGTCTATTATGGTCACTGCTGTATCCTCAATGGGTACAAGAGTGCCTGGAAAATAGCAGTCACTGAGTGCAACCATTGTATAAATAAATAAAGGCCTTAGATGGTTCATATAAACTTTGGTTAATGTTGAAAGATGTCGTGCATTATCATGAACAAATGATAAAAATGGAAGTTATTTTTTGTAAATTAAGGAAATGATTCCAAGTATCTTTACCATCTAAGCAGCACATACACACTAGCCATTAAACAACAGCATAATTTTTGGTACTAGTTTTATTTTTCTACAATGTGGAAAATTACATATATGAAGTTGGAAAGTGAGAGGTTCTGTGGCTGTTGAATCTGATAAATTCATTATTGATGTCACTTTTTATTAAAAAAAGCAATCTTGGCAAACTGGAATGATTAGCATCAGCCATATGCTTTCCTTACTACATTTTTTATTGTGGAAACTTACCAAAACCTTACCAGCTCTTTGCAAATCCCAGGCACATATTATTTCATTTATAAGATACCTCTCCAAGTACCTTTAAAAGAGGGATTTTTAAAAACTTAAAATTTTAAGAAACAAAACCTCATAGTTCCCACCGTGGTGCAGTGGGATTGGTGGTGTCAATGGGATGCAGGTTCGATACTCAATCAGCCCTTGCCACAGCTGTTGCATAGGCCTGCAACTGTGGCTCAGATCTGATCCCTGGCATAGGAACTCCATATGCTACAGGGCAGCCAAAAACCAAACAAACAAAGCACAACAACAACAAAAAGAAACAACAGAAAAAATAGAACCTCAATACTATTAGCATGCGGAACTATGGTAATAATTAACAATTCCTTAATAGCACTAGCGCCAGGGATTAACAATTCCTAGTCAGCTCTTAAATCTCCTTGAATGTTCCATTTAAAAAAATTTTTTAATTTTTTATTACTCAAATGAATTTATCACATGTGTAGTTGTATAATGATCATAACAATCTGATTTCACAGGATTTCCATCCCACAGCCCAGGCACATCCCCCCCATCCCCCAAACTGTCTCCTCCGGAGACCATAAGTTTTTCAATGTCTGTGAGTCAGCATCTGTTCTGCAAAGAAGTTCAGTCTGTCCTTTTTGCAGATTCCACATGTCCGTGAAAGCACTGGATGTTGGTGTTTCATTGTATGGCTGACTTCACTTAGCATGATAGTTTCTAGGTCCATCCATGTTGCTAAAAATGCCGGTATTTCGTTCTTTTTAATGGCTGAGTAATATTCCATTGCGTATATGTACCACATCTTCTTGATCCACTCCTCTGTTGATGGACATTTAGGTTGTTTCCGTGTCTTGGCTATTGTAAATAGTGCTGCAATGAACATCGGAGTACATGTGTCTTTGCAAGTCATGGTTTTCTCTAGGTAGACGCCCAGGAGTGGGACTGCTGGGTCAAATGGTAAAATTGTTTTAATCACGAACCAAATGAGTTCTCCAAGGCTCTTCCTCACTTGTTGGTTTTTTTTATTTTTTATTTTTTTGTGTTTTCTCTCTTTCTCTCTTGCCTTCCCTCCCTTTCTCTTTAGCTCTGCTCTTGCTATGTTATTGTTTTGGCCCAGCAATGTATTCTAGAAATAACTCCTAACCAGTTTAGAGTTAATCCTCATTTCTTTAACCATGATATATTACTCTATTTGAATATTTAGAATCATACAAATAATCCCCCCCTCTTTGGGTTGCTCCTTGAATTTTGCCTTTACCAATAGTGCTTCAGTGAATAGTATTGAACATAGGTCTTTTCATAGTTTACCAATATATCTTTGTAAAAGTTTCTTATACAAAGAAAAGTCTTATTTAGTTATTTGTCAAACTCACCTCCATGGGGTTGCATCATTTGGCAGTCCTACCAGCAAACATATTAGAATTCCTGTTTCCCCAAAATCTTGGCCAACAAAGTGTATTATCAAACCTTAGAAATTTTGCCAAATTGGTAGCTGAGTAATGGTATCTGAGAATAGTTCTAATCTATACTTTTCTTATTATGAATATGGCTTCATATCTCTTCATGGACTTTTTGTATTTCTTTTTTGAGATTTTTTTCCGTTGTCACTGTTTCCCTCCACTACGTTTTAGATTTTTTTTTAACACGGTAGGAATATTTTTTCTCAAATTATAAATTATAAATAAATTTTCCCAGCTTATCATTTGTCACTTTGCTTACAATATATTTTGTCGTGCAATGTTTTTGCTTTTATGCAGACAAACTTGTGAGCATTTCTCCACATTTCTTCTGATTTTTGAATCCTAATTAGGAAAGTTTACCTACACCCAATTTAGGGAAAATTCATTCATCTAATTTTATTATTTGTATCATTTAATATTTACATTGACTTCTTGGATTTATTTGGAGTTTGTCCTTGTACACTCTGAAGAACTGATTTTTCTTTCTCGTGGTTATCAGATTATTCTAACACCATTGGAAAGTCTACTTCCCCCTCTTCACTGATTTGGGTGACAGTCTTATATACTAAATACTCCTACATATAATGGCTATTTCTGAATTTTCCATTTAATCCCATTCATCTGTCTATTCCTGTTCCCAACCAATGTTGGTTTAATCAGAGAGGCTTTTCTATCTGGTAGGGCTTTTTCTCCTTATTGTTTTTCACCAGTGTTTTCCAGGCTATTTTAAATTGTGTGTTTTTTCAAATAAGCACGTGAAAACGTGATATATGCAGGGAAAACAAAGAATTTTTTATGGTATTTTGTTGGGATAATGTTCAGCTTCTACATTAACATAGGGAGAAATTATGTCCATGATACAAGGCTTCCTGCTCAAGAACACGTCTTTCACTTGTTCATGTCTGCGATTTTAGAGGAATTTCATGTTTTTCTCAGTTTATGTTTAGATATTTATTTTTTGGTATTGTAAGTGAAATCTCTTCATTACAAGCTTCAAATAGTATTAGTTTTCATGTATAAAATATTTTGATTCTTTTCAAGTTGATTTTATAACTCATTTCTCTACAAAATTCATTATTTATATTTATTCCTTTGGGTTTTCTTTTACATGCATTATTTTATATACAAAGAGATATTCTTACCTCTTTACACAATTCTTATGCTTAGAATTGGTTTCCTTATGTAAAAAACATGATATTAACCAGAAGTGGGGATTATAGGATAGTCCTATCTTATTCCTGACTTTTGTGGGAAAGTTTCTACTATTTCTCTCTTAAATTAAAAGCTTTAGAAGTTTCTTCTTCAACATAAAGCTTTTTAAAAAAACTAAGTGATTTTACAATTAAAGTTGTTACTTTTTTCAAATGCCTTTTCTGCTCTAAGAAGATAGTCATAGGATTTTTTTTCTCTATATCTCTCTACTATGATGGAGTATATAAATTACTTCCTGATATTGTGTCATCCATGCATTTTGAGGAAAAAAACATTAACTTTTTAATGTTACATTGAATTTTTTGAGAATATTTAATATTTTATTGATATATTTTCTTGTACTCTATTTTTTTTTGTTGATGCTTCTAACTAGATGTTATTTTTATATTTGCTCTAACATTTTTTGTTTGCCTTCAGTGGGAGAGTTATTTTAAATTATCTAGTCCCCCATCACTAGAAGCAAATGTACTCTTATCCACATAATCATTTTATTGTTTACTTTTATACTTAAAAAATTAAAATTGTATCAATTTTAGGATTTACCTTGTAGAATGCATAAAGCTTAAATGTGTAGCTGTAGTTCAATTAATGCCTGCATTATTTGATCACTTCCGTGATCAAAATCAACATTTCCATCACAAAATATTCCTCATGTTCCCTTTGCACTTATAGGCTTTTCATATTACCATGTTATAAAGTTCCTTTAAATATAAAACTCAATCAGACAGCAAATGAATACAATAAAAAGTTAATATGGCACACATACTATTTTAACTAACTTAATGATAGCAGGAAATAATGACCTTTAATTTCTTTGTAATTTAGCTGCCAAAAATGTAATAATTCAGTAGTCTTTATCCATTATGTTTAATGGTATTTGTTTGTCCATTTTTTTCTGTTTATTTTTAAGTTTATTTTTTGTCTGTTTAGGGCTGCACCCGCAGCACATGGAGGTTCCCAGGCTAGGGATCGAATTGGAGCTGTAGCTGCTGGCCTACACCACAGCCACAGCAACATGGAATCTGAGCCACATAGTCAACCTACACACAGCTCATAGCAACACCGGATCCTTAACCCACTGAGTGAGGCCAGGGATGGGACCTACGTCCTCATGGATACTAGTCAGATTTGTTTCTGCTGAACCACAACAGGAACTCCCATTTTTTTCTATTTATACATGAATTTATATTTAGTACAGTTAGAAACATACATTGTGAGATCTGGAATTGGTCATATAGTCCATTCTCCACATTTTACAGATGAAGCAACTAAAAAATGGATATTGTCTTGCCCCAGTTGATAGTTATAGATTGAAAAAACAGAGCAAAACCCAATCTTCTCTTTCTGAGCTAAGCTTTTTCTGCCTCAATATATTAATATTTTTTCCCTAACCCTGATGACTAATAGCAAATAGTCAATTTTTAATTACTTCATGGAATATGTATATTAGGGGAATATGTATATTAGGGATGTGCACTCTATGCCATATGATTTAATTCTTAGATATGGAAATATAAGTGTTACTTTAATTTTCATTTTTTAAAGGAAGAAACAATTTCAGAAAACGCTAGTTCAAAGTCACTATAATTACTAGGTGAACTGTTTGCAATAAAAGAAATGCGGCACATGAATTGGTATCTGTATTCTTCATGTATCTTTTAAATTGCTACCAGGTAGAATCAGAGAGTAATTTTTTCCTTCTCTTTTGCTGCCTTAGAGCAGCCCCCTCCCTTTCCCAAGTGGCACGATTTCAGTGGTGCTGTACCATAAGCAGTTTGTTATTGGCACTGATGTGAGTTGAGAAGTTTATCAGTGAGATTCCTTTTCTTTATCCTCACTTCAATCAGCAGCCCTCATTTACTTGTTTCTTATAACTCCTTCTACTCATTCTGAGACACCCAATCTTGGCAAAACCACCTCCTTTGAAAGAATTTATTGGCTTTTTTCACAATCCAGTAGAGAAGGCTGCAAGTTCATTCTTCACAAAAACTTTTCAGTTTAAAGAGGATGATGTCTCTGTTGAAGGAAGCCAAGGGGGAAACAATTCAGATTGTGAGTTCCAGCTTCTGCAAGCTGATGGAGATAGTACATGGGAGCATTAGGAACTTTTCAATTAAGAGGACTTACCATATATGTGGTCTTCATTGAATTTATAGTTAGCCTTGCTCAAATAAAATTATACTCTCAAAGATGTAACAATTTATAGAGACCATGTCTTCCTGCTTCTTAGCTGTTGACAGCTGTAACTCATGCTCTTCAGTAATATGACTCATTACACACAGTGGTTACTGTGGTTTAGAATCTTTGGGATATCTGTAGTATAAAAAGTATCTCTTAAAAAAATTTTAATTTCCCTACCATTTCTCCCCAACCTTTTGCAATCATTGAGAAGGAGCAAATTGGTAAGAACATTGTGTATCTGACATTTTAATCTTTTGGGAGTGTGTTTAAAAGTTCCAGTTTTCTTTTTACTTCTGTACACTGTGAATGTAATTAATGTGCTTTCTACTATTCACATAGAAAGTTTATGACATATACTTTTAACTACCTTTTATGTTAATAAGATTTTGCTGGTAATATTTGGTACTCATATGTTAAGTATCAAAGGAAAAAGAAGACATTACGACATTAGGTTTTTTTTTTTTTTTTTTTGCTTTTTAGGACCGCACCTATAGGACCTGAAATTTCCCAGGCTAGGGATTGAATCAGAGCTGCAGCTGCTGGCCTGTACCACAGCCACAGCAACACTGGATACCAGCTGCGTATGTGACCTACACCACAGCTCTCAGCAATGCCAGATCCTTAACCCACTGATTGGGGCCAGGGATTGAACCTGTATCTTCACGGATACTAATTGGGTTCGCTACTGCTGAGCCACAATGGGAACTCCGACATTAGCTTTTTTAACTGAAAAAATATTTAATTTTTCCTGAGTCTTGTTGATTTTGTATTTATTGATTCTCTTACAAATTTTAACTAGTATCTTTTGTATAGCCTTATGCTTTCCCTGAGGAAATGAGCTAAAAGCACTGCAAATGAGATAAGACTTACTGGGCTTTGAGATTTAAAGTAGGGCAAAACTGAAGGGAAAGGATGAAAAAAGAAATGGATTTCTTTCCATTTCCAAACAAAATAGAAGAAAATATTGGAGAGAAAGTTGAGAATAAAATAGATGAACAAGGACACCAACTTTTGGACACAGATTGACATCACCCACATTTTCCTTATCCCTTTGTTGCCAAAACTCAGCCTCTTTTCATGTGTTTATTGATCATTTTTATAACTTCCTTGGAGAAAAGTTTATTCAGGTACTCTGTCCAATTGGAAATGAGGTTTTTTTTTGCTTTTTCTTTTTTTATCAGGAATTCTCTTGTATTAAGGATATTAATCTGTTAATCTGACTTGCAAATATTTTCTCCCGTTCTGCACATTACCTTTTTATATGTTAATGGGGTCATTTGATGTATAACAACTTTAAACTCTCATGAAGTGAATTTGTCTGTTTTTTCTTTTGTTACCTGTCTTTGGTGTCATAGCAAAGAAATTGACCGTTACCTGTGCTGTAACCCTTGTCTTCTAAGAGTTTTGTTGTTCTATGTCTTACATTTAGGTCCTTCCTTCATTTTGAGTTGATTTTGAAACATGGTGTTATTGAAGGGTCCAACTTCATTCTTTTTTGCATGTGGGTATCTTGTTTTCTTAGTACCATTTTTTGAAATAATGTTTTTTTTCCCTATGCAATGGCCTTGGCAGACTTCTCAACAATCATTTTACTCCATATGGGAGGACTTTACTTCTGGACTCTATTCTATTCCATTGGTCTATATGTCTTCCTTTATGCCAATATTGCCTTTCCTTGATGACTGTAGCTTTGTAGAAAGATTTGAAGTCAGGAAATGTCAGTCCTCAGTTTTGCTCTTTGTCAAGAATGATTTGGCTATTTAGGGTAACTTTGAGATTCTGTGTTTTAGGATGCATTTTTCTATTTCTGCAAAAAATGTCATTGGGATTCTGATAGGGATTGTATTGATCTATAGATCACTTTGGGTACTAGTGACATTTTAAAATATTACAATATGCTATTGCAAATGAAATTATTTTTAAATTTCCTTTTCAGAGTGTTCATTTTTTCTGCATGGAAATGCAACTGAATTTTGTGTTGACTTTTGTACCCTGCTATTTTATTGAATTAGTTTATTATTTCTAGTAGGTTTTTTTGTGTGTGTGTGTGTAATCGTTAGTGTTCTTTACATGTAAGATAATATATCTGCAAACAGAGTTAATTATTCTTCCTTTCTAATTTGGGTATCTTTTATGTCTTTTTCTTTCCAAATTGCTCTGGCTAGAACTTGCAGTACTATGTTGAACAGAAGTGATGAAAGCAGGTTTCTTTGCCATATTCATGATCTTAGGGTCAAACTCAGGCAATTTGGCTCTAAAAACCATGTTTTAACTGCTGTGTTATACTATATCCCTGTACTAAATATTGGAATTATCATAGCATGTGAACTAATAAAAGATAAGCCCTGTGCTATGCTTCTTCATATCTGTTCTTCACATAGTGGTTGGCAAAGACTGGTCCTGCCTTAACTTCCTCCTCATGCATAGAGAATTGGTATTACATTCAAAAACTAGAAAAAAGTCTCAAGGCTCTTTTCTGCTCATTTGTGGGAAAGATACTGTTTTAATCACCATTTAGTCTTTTAAAGATGGCACATAAAAGGTCTCCATATTTAGAACTCTTAGAAAACTAGCAGCTTCAGTGTGACATTAGTTAAAAGCTAACACTGAAGAAACTGTGTACTATGTAGTTTAACTCTTGGGCTATTTCTGCTTTTTGGACACATTGCCTAGAAAAGGAGGTTTAAATAGCAAATTGTATTTTTGTGAGTTTTCATTGAGTTATAACTGATAGACACTATCGTATTAGGATCAGGTGTTCATCATAGTGACTGGTTATTTACATTTTGAAATGGTCATGAGGACAAGCCTAGTTCCCATCTGTCACCGTACAAAGTTGTTACAATATTGACTGTATTCCCTGTGGTGTATATTACATACCCCGCCCCACCTGTGGCTTCTTAATTTTATAACTGAATGTTTGCAATGCTTAACCCCCTTCACCTGTTTTGCCTTCCGTGCAACAACCCTCCTCTCTTGCAGCTACCAGTTTCTGTATCTATTAGGCTGTTTCTGTTTTGTTGTTTTTGTTCATCTTGCTATTAGATTCCACATATGAGATCATATAATATGTCTTGCTATACCATTTCACTTAACATAATACCCACTAGATATATCTCTATTGTCCCAAATGATAAGATTTCATTCTGTTTTTTTATGGCTGAAAAATCCTTTGTACAGGTACACCACATCTTCTTTAACCATTCATTTATCAATGGATGCTTAAGTTGTTTCCAGATCCTTGCTATTGTGGATAATGCTGCAATGAACATAGGAGTGCATATATCATTTCCAGTTAGTACAATTATTTTCTTTGGATAAATACCCAGAAGTAGAATTTCTGGATTATATGGAAGTTTTATTACTAATTTTCTAAGGAAACTCTGTATATACTGTTTTCCATTTAGGCTGCACCAATTTACATTCTCACCAACAGTGCATGAGGGTTCGCATTGCTATGCATACTCACAAACAATCATTACTTGTAGACTTTTTGATGATGGCCATTCTGACAGGTGTGAGGTGATAACTCACGGTGAGTTTTGTTTTTTGGGATTTTTAAAAAAGATTTGTTTATTTATTTGCATTTCCTTGTTGATGAGTGATGTTGAACATTTTTTCATGTGCTAATTGGACATCTGTATAACTTCTTTGGGAAACTGTCTATTCAGTTCCTCTGTTCATTTTTTTAAATTGGGGTGTTTATTTTTGATGTTGAGTTTTATGAATTGTTACATATTTTGGATAATAACTCCTATTACATATATGATTTGCAAATATCTTCTACCATTCAGTAGTCCCCCCCCCCATTTTTTAAGGTTGCACCCACAGCATATGGAAGTTCCCAGGCTAGGGGATGAATTGGAGACCTGCCCGCTGGCTTACACCATCACAGCAATACCAGATCTGAGCTGCATCCATGACCTATGCCACAGCTTACAGCAAATCCACTGATTGAGGCCAGGGATTGAACCCACATCCTCATGGATACAAGAGGTTCTTAGCCTGTTGAGCTACAGTAGGAATTCGTGTTTTTATTTTTTGTTAAAGTATACTGCTGAGCCATGGAGGGAACTCCAGCCAATGTTTTTAGTTTTGCAAATGTCTCTCTTTTACATATTGTCTGGGCACTTTTTAAACTGCTGTTATTTGACTGGGTTATGGGGCAAACAAGATCACGTGTGAGACCTGTAAGAGGAGAGTCTCAGTTTACTACAGCACTTTGGGACTCTTGGATATCAGCCCCATTGGTTTTCTAAGCCAGTCATTTGGGGGCTGCTGTCTCCAGTGTAGGTCCCAAGGACTGAGGTGTCTGATGTGAGGCACCAAACCCTCACCCTCCAGAAGAAGCACCTATCAAGTAAGACACCTCCCTATTTAGTGCCCCATGCTGGGAAAGGGGTTTGAGAGCATTTCTCTGTCCTTTTCCTTTGTTGTGGAGCAGGTGTTCAGCTAATTTTCAGGCTCTTTCCAGAGGGAACTGAACCAAATATAGTCATATGTTTATTGTGTCTGTGGGAGGAGGTAAATTCAGGCTCTTCTTACTGCCATCTTAAACTGCCTGCCCCCAAATTTTAACATATTTTGAAATTCATTTTATATGCATAGAATATATGCTAAATATTTTCTTTCCATTCAACCCTAAGATACTTCTCAGAATATTAAGAAGAGCTATGACTTGAAAAATTGGCTTTTTGTTTTTGGCAAAGTACAAATTGGCATTTTGATGAAACACATGGATAATTGTAAAGACAAACTTCTATTTTTAAATGACTAAGGTTTATGGAATGCTGAGAATCTTAAAGAGCAGGGAAATGATTCTATGTGGACAAGTTAAAGAATGTAGAATATTCTATGGATATTGGAAAACAATAATATAGACTATATTAATTTCTATATATCCTCAAATATAGAACTTTTATGGCTTAACAGATATTTATTTATTCCATAATAAAGTGTACGGAATATCATGAAAGGAAATAGATGTGATTTTAGTTCTGGGAGATATGTGATAATGAAGATAAAGCACTAATAAAGTGACAAATTCTTATCCTTTAGTGTTTAGTCTCCTCCTATTTAAACATATAATCTATTCACATGTTTTTCTCTCTCATGGGAAATGAGATCCCTGAGCTCCATTCCTAGTACCAGGCTGGTGATTCTGAAATGTGAAGTACACTGCCTCCAAAGACTCCTGTGGGGTTTGAGCCAAATTTGCCCTCCGTGAAACCTCGCTTGCCATTGTGGAATGGCTTAGTCTTTCTTTTCTTTGTCTGATCTCCTTACTTCTTGACTAGTATTCCCTTGGATTATATCTTAATATGCAACATTCGCAAAAATCTTATACTCAGGGTCTGCCCCTAAAACTATGGGACATGTCGATTTTGGGTTCTTCTTTAGAATGAGCTGATTAGAATAAAATGGTTAGCTTTGGGAATTTCAAGTTGGTTCTAGGTAGATAATACAATATGATATCTAAGTATCCAAAACTTCAATGTGTAGTGCTTGAACTTCAAGTTACCTGTTGCAAAAGGCTCACAAAAAGGCTGACTCAAATTTTTAATAGTTTCTAATTCTTCGGTATTTATTTCACATCATATCTCTTGCTGATAAATTTACCCAACTTTGATTATAAACAACCAAATTATAAACAGCAAGGGACTAAATATATTGATTTCTGCAAAGTAGTACATATACGAAATTCTTAGAGTAATCCGTGGACATATCAAAAGAACAAGCAAAAGGGAACTTATTCTCAATGAGATTATGTGAAACTAAGAAAAATGCCAAGTCCTCATCTATTTGAAACTGGCCTACCAACCAGTACATCCTTTGAAATTAGAAATGAAAAATCTAGATTGGAATTAAAAGAGTGGTTGATAGTTTGGCTATTGAAACAAAGCAGGTCCATCTGTGCTTAAGATACAAGAAGAAAAGCAAAAATGACAAATAATAAGCAATCAAAAGGAACGCAATCAGGAATAAAATACATAATTTAGAAAAGGGAACATTAAAATGGCCAAGAAACCAAAAATCAGATATAAGGAGGAGCAATAATATTTTAAGTACTACTTGAATACCAGCAGTTTCTCTCTGGAGAGATTTATATTTTCTGAATAATTAAAGGTAGCCTAAAAAGTGAAATCAGATTCAAATTTATTTTTTCCCAACTGCTGCTTTTTCTTGACAGGCTGAAGCAGAAAACACTGAAAATGTCTGTTAGTAACATTTTGAAAAACCCATAGCCTCTGGTGAGATATAAAGGCAAGTTCTTCCGAAGACATTTTTTCCAGCTATATTGAGATATTATTGACATATATAACATGTCATTTTAAGGTGTACAACCTGATGACTTGTTACAAGTATGTATTGTGAAGTGATTACCACAATAAGTTTACTTAACATGTAAGTGATTACATGTCATGTAACTGCCATGTTTGTGTGTGTAGTGATAATATTTAAGTACTGTGCTCTTAACGACCTTCAAGTATATAATGCAGTGCTGTTAATCAGTCACCGTGCTACACGTTAGACCCCTAGAACTTACCACTTATAGAAATAAGTGGCATTTGGCACCTTTTGACCAATATCACATCTTCCCATTTCATTCACCCCACTCCACTCCCCACCCCCAGCCCTTGGCATTCTCTACTCTACTTACATGAATTTGGTTTTTTGAGATTCCACAAGTGAATGGTTTGAATACTTTCTCACCAACGTGGCAACCTTGTTTGTTTCTCTTCTCCCTGCATCTCCTAGCTGATCTATATGTTCTTCAGGTCCCAGTATAGGTATAACTCCTCTAGGAAGCATTTCCTGACTTCTCAAAACTCCTCTCTTACTTTCACATGATACTGTGACTTCTCATTTAGTTATCTGTATCTTCTAACAACTTAGAAATGTCACCACGGTCTATACCTTGATTGCTGAGCACAGAGTCTTGCACATGGCAGTGTACCTAATGAATCAATGTCTTATATGTGGCCACATCAGAACATATAGTGAAATTTTACACGCTAAACAGAGAAGTCTTGCCTATCTGGTAAACTCACTTTGGATTGTCAGTGTGGATTTTGATGTGGAAGATAGACTAAAAGAGCCTGGAAGAAACAATGCTTCATTTCTTAGTTGATGCCCCAGCAGAGTGCTTCTTCACGGTGGCTTGGCAGAGCAAGCCTTTAATTGAGCACACATGTCCATTCCCTGGGTCATGATTGCTCCATCACCATGGAAATGAGGGCTGTAGGAAGACCCTGATACCTGCATTTCCATAGCTTTCCTTTGCTTACAAACTGATTCTGATTCTTAAAATGCAATGAGAAAAATATCTCTCTTCTGTGTAAGGAGGGAATAAGGCCTACCTGCTCAAAACAGCATAAAAGCTTCACTTTTACATTTCATGGCTTTCTTCAGGATGCCTCTGTGCCTTTGTGCAGACTAGTCAATTTTCTTAGATTATTTTTACCCCCTTTTACTACCTGTATTATTCCTCTTCATCCTCTAAGAAACCAGTTTAATTGTTTGTTTTTGGAATCTCCCTAAAACCCCATCAAGTTTGGGACTTTCCTGTTTTCCTCTAGCTCTTTTATTCACATACCTCAGCGTATTTACTCTATTTTCTACTTCTGTTAACTACACTGTGAACCTAAGGCAGGATGTCTTTTTTTTTTCTTGCTTTGCCCATAGAAATAGCTCATTGTTTGAATAGCTATGTTCATTGATAGGAGTAGATTCCAAATTACTGGTGAGATGAATGAGAAAATGCAAAACTATAGGGAAATACAAAGACATCTACTTGAATTCATGACTTTGTATTAAAACCTATGCTATGAGAACCTCTTATTAAAGATTTGGATCTAATTATTTTTATAATCCAAGAGGTGTTGGGAGAATTGAGAAGGAGAAAAATATATCAGTGCTCATTTGGCTAATAAAAATTTAAAGGGATGTTTTTAAAACAGTGAACTTTTGAGGGAATTTGTAGCATAAATAGTGACTATGCATGCAATGAATATAAAATGAAACAGTCTTGATTCCTGTTAAATTTCAGCAAGACATTTCACTTCCTTTTACTGGGGAACTCAGAACTGCTCTGCTGCATTTCAATTTTTCTTTTAAGCACCACAGTAGAATAAAATTGTGACCCCAAAATTGGCCTTCTGAAACTGGCATCAGCTATTTCAGGTGGTTGCTTTGAAGTATGGAAAGATAACCCTTCAATGGGATAAATGCTTGACTTTTTCAAATACTGTCATTCAATAGCCATTAGCTGAGCAGAGTTTAAGGTGAGGAAATACAAAAATGAGCATGGTATGCACTCATGAGATAGTGAAGAGAGAAACGAGCCAGGAAGTTTCAATTCAGAACTTGATACAGAGGATGAGGTGAGTACTGCACTTTGGAGGAATATGTGGATGTGTATTTCCACTCCTCCTCTGCCCCCACACATGACTGCACACATGTGGAGTTTTTTCTTCTCCCATTGCTACACCACACCTACAATTCAAATTCTCAGTCTACCATTTATTAGCTTCCTGATCTTGGGCAGGCTACTTAATTCTCTGAGGCTTAGTTTCCTCATTTATTAAATAAGAAACTTTCTTCATTCAATAAAGATGATGATCTCTATCTTGCAGTGTTGCTGTAATATTATTTGAAATACTACATTTCAAACATTCCTTTTATGTCTGTTAGTATTTGTTGTAGGTATTTGGGTGCTCCTATATTAGAGCATTTATATTGACAGGTCTAATATCCTCTTCTTGAATTAATCCTTTTATCATTAGTGTCCTTCTTTGTCTTTCTCTATGGCCTTTGTTTTGAAGTCTATTTTGTCTGATATGAGTATTGCAACTCCTGCTTTTCTGTATTTTTCATTTAGCTTTTTCTGTCCCCTCACTTTCAATTTATGCGGGTCTTTTGCCCTAGGATGAGTCTCTTACAGGAAGGATATTTTTCTTGTTTTTTTATTTTGTCTGCCACTCTATGTCTTTTGGACATTCAGTCCATTGACATTTAAGGTAATTATAATAAATATGTATTTATTGCCATTTTAAACATTCTCCAGTTGATTGTTTCTCCTTTGTTCCTTTCTTTTTTTGGTTGGATTATTTCCTTTTATTTTATGCTTGTGTCCTCTTCTTCTTAGTTTTTGTGAATGTATTATTTGGTTTTGATTTGTGGTTTCCCTATTTTTCAAGTATGTTACCCCTTCCTATATCTGCTTGCTTTAGCCTGATAGTCATATAGGCTCAAACACATTCTTAAAAAACAAGGTCTAAATTACTTTCCTTCCCCACAGTTCTTTGCATAGAGCATTTCTTAACAATTTTTTTTATCTCTGAACTTCTCTTTATCACTGCTGAGATTCAGGAGGAGACTTTATATATATATATAAATATACTTATAATATGGTTTGCATTGAAAAACAGTATATGACCACCTTCCTCATCTTGTTCAATCCATTCTGTGAACCCAAGGTCAGGGATCATGGCTTTCCCCGTGTTTGCAGTCACAGAGCCTAGTATCAGTAGAAGCACTCAGTAATCTGTTCAGGGAATGCATAACATTCAAATTCTATTTGTTTTTAAAATATGAATGAAAGGTGAGCAAAGCTGAGGATGATATCACAATGTAAGAAATATAAAATCTATAAAATTTCAATATATGATTCTTTTGATTTTAGTTTACTGACAAATTATTACAGATAATTGCCATTATGTCAGAATCAGTGTTAGTACACAGAGGCAAGGTAATCTCTGATTTGATTGATTTGATCGACAATGAAATTACCTGAGAGCCTCTGATCCTCAAAACTTTCAAGTGGTGCAGTGATATAAAACAAAATCAACTTAATTTCCAGAAACTAGGTCAAGGGGAAGAAAAATACATTTCTGCTGAGCAAGTGCAATAAAAGAGACAATAATATTGGATTTATAATCAAAATGGATAACATAGCCTTTCTTCAGAAATTCTAAATCAATTTTGAACATTATATTTTAAGAACAAGTTTTCCCTGGTCAATAGTGGATTTTTAGATTCTTCCTGAATGCAACCAAACTAGCAGCTACATTCATAAGTTTTCTTGAATATGCCTTAAAAATGTCTTCATAAGCCATTTGTCCAATCGCTTAATAAATATGGCTTAAAAATAGGGAAATGTTATAGACATCCTTATCTTACCAGAGATAGATTAGTAAAAGCCAATCAAAACTTAATCTTATTACCTACAAAAAAAAAAAAGCTAATGCCATATATTGGAAATCATTTTCTTTGAAAAAGAAACAAGACTATAAATGTTGTTCTTTAAAAAGGTAAATGTTTAAAAAAAAAAAAAGGCAAGCATATCTTCTTTGATTTGGGAGATGCCACCAAAAACACTTTACAGCCCATTAATAAAAATTATTTTTGTTAGTATATGGATAAAATTTATTGTGAACTTAGTCTATTTTAGGTACCATGATACCAATGTTGTATTTGTCACATTAATTATTTTCAAATCAATGAAGCAGATGAGCTGTTTTCTCCCTGACAGGAATTTAAGAGGTTAAATAGCTTTTCTAGTTTGTCAGGTATAGAGACAGAGGACTTGAACCCAAATCCCTTTGATTTAGTCATGGAGATTATAGGTAGGAAAGTGAATGCAAACAGTAGCAAAAATGCAAATCTCATGTGTAAACTAGATTCTCTTTCATTTTACACACACACATATATACATGTACAACATAAAATAATAATTAAACTGTCTTACTGATTTAACTGTCTTTAGCTCCAGCTGGTTTTGCCCCAAGTTTATTGATGAAAAAATTAACCACCAGCCAATCTGAGAAAGAAATGGGAAATTTTATCCAAGCCAATCTAAGAATTATAACCTAGGAGGCAGTCTCTCAGAGAACTATGAGAACTGCTGCGAAGAGGTAAAGAGGGAGGCCAGTATCCAGCATCTTTTGATTTTGGAGAAGGTGGCATTTGTACTCAAGCTCATACCTCAGTAGAAGGTTACCTCTAGTCATGAGGAACAGACATCTCAGTCAATGGCTTTAGTGTTTTGCTTCATTTTTTTTTTTTTTTGTCTTTTTAGGGTCGCCCCCGCAGCATATGGAGGTTCCCATGGGGGTTGAAGAGAAGCTGTAGCCGCTGGCCTACGTCACAGCCACAGCAATGCTAGATCCCCAACCCACTGAATGAGGCCAGGGATCGAACATATATCTTCATGGATGCTGGTCAGGTTTGTTTCCACTGAGCCGCAACAGGAATTCCTGGTGATTTTCTAAGTAGGGGAAGAAACAAGAATCCAGGTACACAAAAACTCTCTCCTGTGGAAACATCTGTCTGAAGACCTGTTCTTTCAGCTTTCTCAGAGCACAGAGCACCTCATCCTGACTGTCAACCTGTAGGTCAGTGACTGCAGTGGCTGGTCAACCTGTAGGTCAGTGACTGCAGTGGCTGGTACTTGATTCTTGTAGAGCTGGGTAGTGGACCATATTCTTTATTTTACAGTCCCTTACCTTTCAGTCTTAATTTCAGCCAAAGTTTGGGAGGCATTTCATGACTAATTTGTTCCACAGTGCTAGGAATGCACATTCCCAGGTCAGGGAAGGATTTTGTTGACGGGCCACTCAATGTCCTGTTAACAGTAGCTAAAAGCCTCTGAACTGCCTGTCTTGCTAAGTTATGATCCAGGAAGTAGTTCCCTCTTGTTGCTTCTTCTCATAGCTAGAGTTACACTATTATAATCATTGATCTTATGGGACTATATATTTGGTTAATTGTTCAAGTCACCTAATCATTATTTATTTGAAGCTCAGTCACACATTTGCTAATGTAAGAAACAATAACTTTGTAAAATAGGCAGAACATTCAAGAAATATACTAGTAATATTAATAGAATCATAAGTATTTCAACTAAGAACTTTCATTAGGTGCAGCCCCATATCTCCAAGGTCAACTTTCTGGTTTGTTGCGACCAATTGTTAATCTTTAAGGAAAATGACATACTGTTATTTTAGGTAAAATTCACCAAAGATGTCTGTGTGTAAAAGGTGAGTGGTGGGTCATTTTGATCCTTTAGAGGACTGAGAAAGGAATATTATCTTATAAGCAGTTATAGGGCTGGTGCCAGAGGAAGAAAATTGATCTTAATGGTGGAGCAGGTATTTCTGCCATTGGGAAGGTCTGGTTAATGCACAATGCCAATGCACACCAGAGGGGAAGGGGGAGGCCAATGGACATAGAAAAACTTCTATGTTTAAATTTTTTTTTGTCTTGCTTGAAAATGCATAATTTTATTTCATCAGATGAGTATCTGGAAATCTTTGTCAGGGGTGCAAAATTTAACATTAAGGCAAAAGTTGAATAAACCAAGAGGAGTGTGGAAGGAACAAGTTAATATTTTCTTTAAAAAATTAAAAGGTACAGTAGACTTTTAAACAACATGGGTTTGAGGTACAGTAGACTTTTAAACAACATGGGTTTGAATTGTTTAGGTCTACTTACATGCAGATTTTTTTCAACAAACACCTACTAGGGTAGTATAAGATCCAAAGTTGGCTGAATCCATGGATGTGGAACTCCAGATATGGAAGAATTGCTTATAGGGAGGGCTGACTATAAGATTACACTCAGATTTTCAACTGCACAGAGAATGGGCACCTCTAACGTCTAGTTTGTTCAAGGGCCAACTGTATATAATTTTTTATGAAATTAGTGCACTGTGTTTCTTATTTCAGAATAAGACTCTTTTTAGGAAGTTCATGTATTATACTGTCACATAATTTCCAAAGTCATCCTCTAGAATGTGCATTTGAGTCAGTGAAAATCCCCACTATTTATAGCTGACTCAGTAATTAAAGGTCAGATCTGTAAATCCAAATTTTAATATATCTGTAACAGTGTTAACTACTCATTAAGCAGTAGTTGGCAGATAACATTCAATTTCTATTCAAATGTAAAACATCTCAATATCTTTTTAGTAGTTGCTCTCAATTTTTACTATGAATTAATTATATTCATAATGCTTGATGTTTCTCCTGAGCTTATATCAATTGCAATTTCAACTATAAATGCCCTCTGTTTACTTGAAATAGAGCAAAATGCTTTCCTTTTGGATATCCTTTCTGTGTAATTGTGGATAATATTTAACTGACGGTAGATTTTCATTATCTCCCTTGACCACTGATTGCTTTTGAATCTATGCCTGAGGATTACATCTACTCCACATTCACCCCAGTGGTTAAAATTTATTAAAGTTGGGATGATGAAAGGAGAAAAATGGAGAAGTATGCAGACAGGTTGAACACTCGATCCCACTGTCAATTTTATTCCTTTTGCATTTTAAATTTATTTTTTAAAATTAGTGTATTATAAAATTTTGGAAAATGCATAAAGATAATATATATTTATATATATATATCATTGATATCTGTCACAGAAGTGATTATTTATAACACAACTGTTAACTTCTGTTTTCCTCTTAATCACATATGCAGATTATTTTTATAAAAATAATCATAAATATTTATAGTTATTGGTTAGAATCCTTTTTCTTATCTCCTCTACTTCTTTTCGGGATGGAAACAAAAGTGTACCTTTTCATATTAATAAGAGATGTTTGCCAAAGAATTTTGGTTCTCCTCATTTCTGAGCATATGGGAGTATTTCACTTTCTGTATACCTTTAGTCAGGTGGAGTCATATTGAGAAAGTTCTGAATAAGTATCATCAGAAATGATGTATGTCATTATGAAGTTGTCATTTATTTGTAAATGGGCAAACTTCCATGGAGTTACTTTCCCAACCACCACAGCAAATGGCATTTAAAATAATGTTTCATTAGTTTGAATTTGCAATTAAGATGAACAAAACCTCCTTTTGACCAACAAAGGACATATAACATAGCCAAGAAACATACCTGTGTTATTTTAAGTCGTCAGAATTTTTAGCCTTTGTTACCATAGCATAACTTAGCATATCATGACTAATGCACATCCCAGTTCTCATCTGTTGCTAAATGACTTCAACTTACCCTATGCAAGGAGAAAAATCTAAGCCAAAGTCTACAGAAAATAATAGACAGTTGGGTCAAAACATATATGAGTTTTGTGAAAAATTATTTTTAAAACAAATATTTCTGTAAATACACACACACACACACACATATATACTGTGTGAATTAACAATAAAAGTTTCAGTAAGGAGTTTCTCCTTGTTCTATCAAGACCAAAAATATAGAAGTCTCCACTGTGGCACAGTGGAAACAAATCTGACTAGTACTCATGAGGACGCAGGTTCAATCTCTGGTCTTGTTAAGTGTGTTGGGGATCTGGCATTGCTGTGAGCTATAGTGTAGGTCACAGATGTGTCTTAGATTTCTGTTGCTGTGGCATAGGCCATCAGCTGCAACTCCAATTTGACCCTTAGCCTGGGAACTTCCATATGCTGCAGGTGCAGCTCTAAAAAGCAAAAAAAAAAACAACCAAATAAAACTAAACAAAACAAACAAACAAACAAAAACAAAATATAGTGATTCTATCTCCATAGCAATGGAAAATTGAAGAGAACCAGGGCGGTTCTCATATAAAAAGTAATACTATGTTCCTAAGTATGTCCTTAAGAATAGGCAGAATTAGAGGGATAGAGAAAAATTTAAAAGGCAAATGATAAATAATAATGTTAAACAACTCACAAGACCAATAAAGCAAAAAGACAGAAGGACCAACTGTAAATGTAAGGAAGAAAAAGGGAGATAACCACACAACCTTTAGAATTTAAATCCATATAAGGTTTACTACAAACAATTTTTGTCAATAAATTTGAGTAAAATAGAAGATTCTCCAAATATGTATAAGACCATGTCATGCAAGTTATCAAAACTCACATTATAAAGAAAAAAATATAAAATCTGAATTATCTGGTAATTATTTTAAAAATCCAAATTAAAAACTTTTCCCAAACTAAGATTCAAAGGTGGTGCTGAGAATTATATTAAACATTTAAGGAGGAAACAGTAATCATGCATGAAGTTTTCCCTCTGTCATCAAGAATGGGACAAGAGGGAAGAGATCAAGATGGCAAAGTAAAAGGATGCAGAACTCACCTCGCCTGGGGACATGTCAAAAATACATCTCCATGTAGAATGATTCCCACTGAAAACTAACTGAAGACTGGCAGAAAGACTCCTGTACAACCAAGGCTGTAAGAAAGATCTACAAGGTACCAGGTAGAAAGGGAGGAGAAGTGATTAGGTCAGGACCTGTGCCCCTGGGAGGGGATGCAGAAGAGAGGGGAGTTCCCCATAGCTGTTTAGGAAACAGTTCAGAGGGCAGTAAGAAACCTAGATTCTGCTTGTGAAGCACAGGCACACATCTGCTTGCTCCAGAAACAAGAAACAGATTGAAACTGCACCAAGCTGTGGTTGTCCTTCCACAACTTCTCCTGTGTGGGCTCCAGCCTGAGCTAATGCTAACTCTGCCCCACTAGCTTCATGAGACAACTCCACATTAGGGTACGAGCAGCTGTGGCCCAAGGGAGTGCTCAGCTGAGAGGGATGGTGCCAGCCAGACCTGGAATGGAGCCCAGCCTCTGAATGGGGTAGGGGCAAACACTACTGGTATTTTTGGAAGCAGTGCATCACCCACATCCATGTGGGGGGCCAGGTATAGCCCCTCTTGTTCCAGCACTGCTACTCCCTGAGGCAAAGGTGTTAGTGTTGGAAGAGGCAAGATATATATACTTAAAAGCAATGGAACCAGCATGAACCTGACCCTCAGGGGTTCTGCTCCAGCCACTCGGGAAACCAACTCAGACCCAATTAGGCAGGATTGGCCACTGAGCAGAGAAGATCTGGCTCACATTTGGCTCTGGCTCTAGCTCTTTGTCTTCAGCCCCACAACCTACCAAAGTGATAGCTGCCAGCATACCCCAGAGGAAGACATAACTCAGCTCATGTCAAATCTAGTTCTCCCACCAAAGCCACTGAACCATATGCATACTGTATAAGGACACTTCCACACAAGGGCACTCCTTTAAAACTGGAATAGGTAACTGTTTCACATAATTTCACAGAGACAGAGAAAGTTAAGCAAAATTAAGAGGACAGAGGAATTTGTTTCAATTTGAACAAGAGAAAAACCCTTAAAAAACCCTATGAAATAGAAATAATTTACAAGATAAGATTTTAAAACATTAGTAATAATTCTGAATCAGGGAAAGAATAGATGAACATGGAATTTTAACAAGGAACTAGAAAATATAAAAAATAACCAGATGTGGAAAATAAAATAACTTAAAGATACAGTAGAAGAAGTTAACAGCAGGCTAGGTAATACAGAGGAATGGATAAATCATATGGAATATAGAAATAACTGAAATCATCCAATGACAACAGCAGTAAGAAAAGCATAGAACTTCCATATGACCCCACAATCCCACTCTTGAGCATATATCCGGACAAAACTCTACTTAAAAGAGACACATGCACCCGCATGTTCATTGCAGCACTATTCACAATAGCCAGGACATGGAAACAACCCAAATATCCATCAACAGATGAATGGATTTGGAAGATGTGGTATATATACACAATAGAATACTACTCAGCCATAAAAAAGAATGACATAATGCCATTTGCAGCAACATGGATGGAACTAGAGAATCTCATACTGAGTGAAAAGAGTCAGAAAAACAAATACCATATGATATCACTTATAACTGGAATCTAATATCCAGCACAAATGAACATCTCCTCAGAAAAGAAAATCATGGACTTGAAGAAAAGACTTGTGGCTGCCTGTTGGGAGAGGCGGGGAGTGGGAGGGATCAGGAGCTTGGGATTATCAGACACAATTTAGAATAGATTTACAAGGAGATCCTGCTGAGTAGCATTGAGAACTTTGTCTAGATACTCATGTTGCAACAGAACAAAGGGTAGGGAAAAAAATGTAAATGTAATGTATACATGTAAGGATAACCTGATCCCCTTGCTGTACAGTGGGAAAATAAAATATAAAAAAAACTATAAAAAGAAAAGAATTCACTTTAAGGGGCCTCTGTGACAACATCATGCATACCAACATTCTCTATAGAAATCCCAGGAGAAGGACAGAAGAGGTAGAAAATGTATAAGATGAAATTACGGCTGAAAATTTCTCAAACCTGAAGGATGGAAGAGATATCCAGGTATAGGAAGCACAGAGGGTCTCAAACAAGATGAACTCGAACAGACCCACACCAAGACATCATAATTAGAATGACAACATTAGATAAAAGAATTTTAAAGGCAACAAGAGGAAAATAGTCATATACATGGGAACCCCCATAAGGCTATCAGCTGATTCTTTTGTATAAGCTGTCAGAAATCAAGAAAACAATCCTGTTTAAAAACCACATAAAAAAGAATAAAATACTTATGAATAAACTTAAGCAATGAAACACCTATACTCTGAAAACTATAAAAAAATTGATGAAGGAAATTGACAGAAATGGAAAAATATCATGTTTATGGATTATAAGAATTAATATTAAAATGTCTAAAGTACACAAAGCAATATACAGATCTAATGCAATCCCTATCAAAATATCCTTGATTTTTTTTTTTTTTACAGAACTATAAAAAATATTTTAAAAATTTGTAAGGAAACACAAAAGACCCAAACAGTCAAAACAATCTTGAGAAGGAACACAGCATGAGGGAATCACATTTCATGACTTCAACAGGAACTTGAAGTCATTACTACAAAGCTATAGTAATCAAAACAATATGTTGCTGGCATAAAAACACATAGATCAATGGAACAGAATGATAAGCTCACAGGTTTATTTCTGGAATTTCTAATCTATGACAAAGGAGGCAAGAACATACAATGGAAAAAAGACAATCTCTTCAATAATGGTGCTGGGAACACTAGACAACTACATGAGAAAGGATAAAATTAGAACATTTTCTCACCATGTAAAAAATAAACTTAAAATGGATTAAAGCCCTATATGTAAGACTGGAATCCATAGAACCCCTAGAAGAAAACACAGGTATAACACTCCTTGACTTAATCATAGAAATGTTTTTTAAAAATCATCTTCTAAGGCAAAGGAAACAAAACAAAACAAAAAAACAAATAGGACCTAATAAAACTTAAAAGCTTTTGCACACCCAAAGCAAACATTAACAAAATGAAGACAACCTACTAAGTGGGAGAAAACATTTGAAAATGGTATGACAAATAAAGGATTAATATCCATAATATTTTAACAGCTCATATAACTCAATATTAAAAACTAAACAACCTGATTAAAAAATAGGCAAAAAACCTGAATAGACATTTCTCCAAAGACAGATAGCCAACAGACACATGAAAAGAGACTCAACATGGATAATTATTAGAGAAATACAAATCAAAACCACAGCTAGATACCTCTTCACACCTCTCAGAATGGCTATCATCAAAAAGGCTAAAAATAAACATTGGTGAGGATGTAGAGAAAAAGGAACCTTAGCACACAGTTGGTGGGAATGTAAATTGTTGAAGCTGCTATAGAAAACAGTATGAGGATTCCTCAAAAAATCCAAAAACACAACCATATGATTCAGAAATTCCATTCTTTGGAATATACACAAAGAAAATAAAAACACTAATTCAAAAATATATAAGAACCACAGTGTTCACAGCAGCATTATTTACTATAGCCAAGATATGGACCCAAACTAATTGTCCATTAACAGATCAATAAATAAAGATGTGGTGTGTGCGTGTGTATATATAATATACACAATGGAATATTAATCAGCCATAAAAAGAATGATATTCTAATATTTGCAGAAATGTGGATGGACCTAGGGATTTTTATGCTAAGTGAAATAAGTCAGAGAAAGGCAAATACTGTTATCAATTATATGTAGAATCTAAAAAAATAAATGAATTAATATAACATAGATTCATAGATAATAGAGACAAACTACTGGTTACCAGTGGGAAGAGGGGAGATAGAGGATAACAGATGGGGTAGGAAATTAAGAGACAGAAACTACCATGTATAAAATAAACATCAAGAATATATTACATAGTACAGGGAAATACAGCCATTATTTTGTAATAACTTTAATGAAGTATAATTATAAAAAATACTGAATTACTATGTCACATAACATGAAACTAATATACTGTAAATCAACTATGTCATTAAAAAAATGGGAAATGAGTGCTTGCTATCACCCTTTCTATTAAATAATAGCACTGAAGATGTAATCAGTGCAATAAGAATCATAAAGGGAATAATATAAAAAAGGACAAAATGAAACAATGTTCAAAGATACAGTTTTGTACATAAAACAAGCATCAAAATATGAACTATTATAAATGTATCTTTAGAATGAGTCTAACAAGGATATTTGATATAGGTCAACATGCAAAAATCCATTGCATTTTGACATAGCAACAAATGTTTAGAAAATAGCACAATTACAGTATCTTAAAAAATTCCAGTTTCCTACTACCTGAGAGAAAGATGATGGTATAAACTAAGAAATGTTTATGGATTAGAATATTCAATAGTCTAAATTTATCTCCAGAATTTGAGCAATGAATGTACTGTAGTCCCAGTCAAAATGCTAGTGGAAGATACAGCAGAACTGGAAAAAGGAGTGAAACAAGAAGAGTTTGATAGAGTGCATGTAGTTAGTTTCAAGGAAAGTGAACAATTTAACAAAACTATTAAAAAGACAAGCAGAAGAATCTGAAGAATATTTGCATTATCATCACTACAAGGGCAGAACTAAGAAGGACTACACTCTGAGTTTGATCTAACAGAGTAGAGGCTACAGCTCAGTGGTCTTGACCACAGAATTAATTTTCATAATAAAGGTAGAATGTAAAAAGCATGTAAAAACGAAAGCATTTGAGATAAGTACAGATGTTCACTACATACTCCATTGGACAAAGTTCTGAGGAGGTTCATGGGAATGGTTTATACAATAAAGCATGAAGTAATTAGGAGATTTTTAGTTAAGAGTAAAAGAATAAAACTGAGCCTAGGCTCTTGAGAGTTTATTGGTTACCATATTGCAAATCTGTTTCATCATTTGTGAACTTTAGACACTGATAATGTTGAAAAGAGATTAAATATTTACTTATGCACTTTTTCTTCTCTGTGCTATCTGATGCATAGTTTCATAAAAGGAAAACTTAGCGCAGATTTAAAATAAAATTTAACTTTATATGAAAAGTTGTTTCCCAAACCAATAAAACTTACTTTTTTTTTTTAATTTTATGGGTCATGATTTTGATGTTATATCCAAGAAATCTTTTGCAAGCCAAATTCACAAAAATTTCTCCTGTCTCAAAATAGTATTTAAAGTTTTCATATTTTATGTTTAGGTGTACAGTTCTTTTTGGGTTACTCTTTGAATCTGGTGCTGAATATCAAAGTCCATTTCTTTGCATATAGATATCTAATTTTTCCAGCACCGTTGGTTAAAAAGAAATTCTTTCTCTGCAGAACTTGTGAAAAATCAGTGTGCCTTTTATTTGCGGGTTTATTTGTTCTATTTTCATTGATATACACGTCTGCCTTTACACTCTTAGCACATTTTCTCAATTACTATAGATTTGTAATGTCTTGAAATCAGATTGTATTAGTCTTTCAACTTTGTTCTTCACTCAGAGTTGTTTTGGTTCTCTGTATTTCCCTAGAATTTTAGAATCTATTTTGTACTAAAAAAAAAAAAAGTGCTTGCTAGGGTTTTTATGAGGATCGAGTTGACTCTAAATAGATTTAGGGACAAGTGACATTTTCCCATTACTGATTCATGAACACAGCATATTTCTCCATTTGAGTATTTTAAAATTTCTTTTTAAACAATGTTTTCTAGTTGGGGTAGGCACATATTGTACATCTCTTATCAAATTTTTCCCTCCTAAGTATTTCATATTTCTCGACATCATTGTAGATAAAAATTTTCGTTTCAATTTCTCATTTGTTGGTGGTGCATAAAAATAATTTTCTGTATGTATTTAATATCTTGTAAACATGCTAGTTAGCTTTAGTAGCTTATTTATAAATTCCATTGGATTTTGTATATATACAGTTCTGCTGTCTGTAAAAAGGATTTACTTTTCTCTTTCCACATGAGTATCTTTTTCCTTTGTCTTGCCTGATTGCACTGGTGAGATCTTCCAGATCTTGCCTTGTTCCTAGTATTAGGGGGGCAAACATTCAATTGAGAATAGTAACTGTTAACATTAAGTGATGGCAGTTTTTCATGTTGAGAAACTTCCTTTGTGTTCCTAGTTTGCTGAGGATGTTTTCAAAATCAGGAATGGATTTTGTCAAATGCTTTTTCTTCTGTTAAGAGGATTATATGGTTTTCTTTTAAAAAGTGTTTATATGGCAAACTACATTGGTTTTCATTGTTAAACTGTTCCCTGGATAAGCCCCATACATGCATTTGGATGTACTACTCTATATATTGATAGGTTGAATGATAAATGTTATTAAACATTTTTGCATTTATGGTCATGATAGATATTATTCTATAATTTTCTTGTAATTATTTTGGCTAATTATCAAAGCTGGCCTCACAGAATGAGTTGGGAAATATTACCATCTCTTAATTTTTTTGGAAGAGTTTTTGTAGAATTGGTATCATTTTTGTCCTAAAAATTTGGTGGAATTCACAAGTGAATCTGAAGTCATCTGAGGTTGTCTTTATGGGATGTTTCTAAGAAATTTAATTTTTCTTAGAGGACAATTTAGGTTATCTGTATCTTGTTTACACTTTGGTAGTTTATGTATTTCAAGAAAATTTCCCAGTTCATACAATGGTCAGATGAACTGGCATAAAGTTTTTCATAATGATTTCTCATTGTATGTTTAACATCCATGGAATGTATAGTGATGTCACCACTCTCATGAAACCACACTCCTTGAATGGGACTTAAACCCATGATCTCTGACTTAGGAGGGCACCTAAACCCATTATCTTTTAGTTAAAACAGCTCACCTGGTGTCAGGACTTACTGAAGCTCAGGTTTTTCGTCTTATCACAGAAAGAATTCAGTGTGAGGCAAAGGGATAGGCAAAGAGTAATTTTATTAGCACAGCATGCTTGTGAGAGATACAAGCAGCCAGGCAATGGAGCACAGTCCTTTATTCACAGCCCTGAGGGCCACATTTTTATAATCAAAAAGTGGGGAGGGGAGAAGACCACCTTCTTCCTCATTTGTGGGTAGATGTCAAGGCTTACATCATTAGTTCCTCCTTTGACACAGTAAATTCTAACTGGAATAGTCATGGCACTATTTAAATCATATGTATATTAGCAGAAGGGTGGTAACATACACTAAAATATGGTAATTTGTCTCAGGTTTCAGTATACTGGCCCTTTCCACCTAGCTTCTTTCCCCTTTCACCTATATTCCTGTCTTGGCTGGGTGTAGAAATGCTACTCTTCGAGGACTATTAACTCCCTGGATTCACATAAATGAGGTATAGACCCCACTGTTTTGTATTTTAACTACAGATGTAGATTGTTGCTTGGTTACTGGATTCTTTTCTTGAGTGGTCATTAGCTTAAATTAGATTTTTTAACTATCGAAATGTCAAAGTTCCTTATATATTTTGAATACTAACCCTTTATTAGATATGTGGTTTGCAAATATTTAACTCATTCTGTAGGTTGCTTTTTAATGCATTGATTGTTTCCTTTGCTGTACAGTTTTTTGAGACAAAATAATGATACTGTTTACCTCACAGATGACTATGGAAAGAATAATTTCATATTATATATTTTTATTTTCAAGAAACGTAGAGCATAAATGTGATGATAACAGAAGATTCTGTGAGATTTTTCAATGTTCTTTGGTCACAGTAACCAAAACAGCACTCAGTGTTGTCGTGTTGTCAACCTACAAATTAAGTTATTTCCAATTCATGACAAGTACGGAAACTGAACACAAGCATTTAGAAACTTGTATAGGAATTGAAATTTGCTATGACATACAAGTATTTGATCATTTTGTTTACAAATGTTTTTATTGTATTTTGCAAAGATGTTGATCTCGATAGATGAAAAATGTAAGAAAATAGTCTTTTTCAGCATAAAGTAGTATTTAGCTTTATCAATTAATATGGAATTAACAATTTTATTTTGCAATAGATTATAAATATTTTAATTATTTTTTGAGGGAAAATTATATCAACCTAGAATCACATCCCATTCTTGAATCATTCTCAAATTTCATTTTGAGAGAGTACTTTATAAAAGCAATGCTCCTTTCATCCACATAGATATTTAGATCTAGAATTTCTGGTAATATGGCCAACATTTTATATTTAAGTATTGATATTTAACTTCACAACTGTAATTATAATATTGAAGACTTAAAGGACTATGATTAATCAAGGAAACTAAGAATCTAAAATCATGAAGTTTCCTTTTCTTCACTGAATCATTTGGCCCAAACTTGAACAATATAATCATGTTGTCTTAAATTTAGGGCACATTTTATTTTCCATTTTTAAATTTGTGATTTAAGGACATATCCTTTAGGTGATATTAAGGAAAAGTCCCCAGATACTTGGCAGAGGAGTTTATTGTGACATAGTTGTCATTACTTGCATGATGTGAACCAATTGTCATCTTAGTTATTAAATTTCTGTATTAAACATCTGTCGTATTTTTCTTAAATATGACACCCTAAGTTTTTACTTGAAATGTCTTTAAAATTCTTCTCTGATGCAAAGAATGGAAAAATTACTGTGTACAAAAAGACTTCTTGTCATAGAAAGTGCAAGTGAAGACAGTGAAACTTGTCAAATCTGTCAGAAAAAAAAAATCCCAGAATTTTCTATATCATTTACAATGCCTTGAAATTATGCTGTCAGTTTGAATAGTACTAAAACAGAGTACAGATTACAAAACAGTATTTCAAAGTTTATTCAATGTGATTGTTTGGAATTGTGCTACTTTTAAGTAGCCAATACACTACTGGTTGTTACTGGTTTCAAAATTAAAAAGCGCTTACGCTAGAATATAAATCAGCACACAGCTTGGTTCATCAAGAAAGTCTTGCATATGTAAAAATAATGTGCTTAAAGGTATAGATGATTTACATTCTGGCACAGCTTGTTTATGAACCCATCAAATTTTATATAGGATAGGTTTAGATTTTTGTATCTCTTTGGAATATTTTCAACTCAGACTCTGAATAATATGTCTCCTCAGGCAAGGGAAACAAAAGCAAAATTAAACAAATGGGACTACATCAAACTAAAAAGCTTTTGCACAGCAAAGGAAACTATCAATGAAATGAAAAGGCTGCCTACTTAATAGAATACATTTTCAAATGATATATCCAATAAGGTATTAATATCCAAGATATAATATCCAAGAACTCGCACAATTCAACATCAAAAAAATAAACAACCTGATTAAAAAATGAGCAGAGGATCTGATAGATGTTTCTCCAAAGAAGACATAATTAGCCAACAGGCAGATGAAAAGATGCTCAATCACTAATCATCAGGAAAATGCAAATCAAAACTACAATGAGGTATTACCTGGCACCTGTCAGAATGGTTATTATAAAAAAGACAAGTGCTGATGAGAATGTGGATAAAAGGGAACCCTCACCCACTACTGGTGAGAAGGTAAATTGGCACAGCTGCCATGGAAAACAGTATAAAGATTCCTCAAAAAATTAAAAGAGAACTACCATATGATACGGCAATTCTACTGCTGGATCTTTATCTGAAGAAAACCAAAACACTAGTTAGAAAAGACATATGCACCTCTATGTTCATTGCAGCATTATTTTTAATAGCCAAGGTAAGCAACCTAAGTGTCCATCAATAGGTGAATGGATAAAGAAGATAAGAAATCTCAGTGTTGATCTATTGGAGTCTTTTAAAAATCTTCTCTCCCCAAATAACAAGAAATCCAGAAATGGGGTGGCAATTGCTTGCTGATATTTATAGAACTACTCGACAGATCCAGACTTTTTTTTTCTTCTTTTTTTTTAATCGTCCTTAGCATGTTGGCCTTTGGTCCTCACATTGTCATCCATGATTATAAGATGTTTACAATCAAGTAAGTAAAATACAGAACCAATTGCATTTGTCCTTTTTGTGAGGAAAGTAAAAGTTTTCTCAGAATATTCCTCTAGATACTATCTCAACACTCATTGGATAGAACCTTGAAATAGGACATACTTAGCTGAAAGACTAGACGAAAATCTAATACATGGCAAAAGTAGAAGAGTTTACAAGATTGGTATAATATAAAGAATAAATTAGGATATACTGAATTAGCTTACAACGCCAAACTCTCAACGGCTTGATACAAGTTTATTTGTTGCTAACACAAAATTTGTGGGTCCATGGGATTACCCAGTGTAGCTCTCTTCCATGAGGTGACTTTGTGATCCAGGCTGGTCTGATTTTATATCTAATGGCTAGTGGGTAGTGCTCTAGTGTGCTACCCTCTCCTGCTCTCTTTAGCTGCTCTGTGTGCTTACCAACATCATTTGTTTTGTGCAAATCGGTTTACAACACTTATATTTTTATGTATTAGGGAATTTAATTAAAATTATGTGTGAAATAATAATATATGAATCTTAAAAAGATGGTTGTATATTGAAATTCAATCAATGTATTTGAAAGAAGTGATAAGGAATCACTAAAAATTACTCTAAGTTAGGTATAAGACACTAAAGAAATCGAGAAGAAATCTGAACTCGGATTGTTTCAAGTGTTTTTAATTTGTTGCTCTACTTTAAAAATCTGAAATTTGGAGTTCCCATTGTGGGGCAGCAGAAACGAATCCAACTAGGAACAATGAGGTTGTGGGTTCAATCCCTGGCCTCGTCACAGTGTTGCCTTGAACTAGTGGTGTAGTTTGCAGATGCATCTCGGATCTTGCATTGCTGTGGCAGTGGCATAGGCCAGCAGCTGTAGCTCCATTTTGACCCCTAGCCTGGGAACCTCCATATGCTGTGGGTGTGGACCTAAAAAGACAAAAGACCAAAAAAAAAATCTGAAGCTTGAAATATTAGACAATATATTGTGAGGGTAAACTATTCAAGAAAGACACAGCAACACAGATCTCCAATCAGTGAAATTAAGCTTAAGGAAATTGCTGTGGGTTCATATCTAAAGACAAGAGGACCTCTATTGTATTTGTCAAATACTCATCACAAATCATGTTTTTTGACTTTCAATTGATTTTTTTTCAGTCTTTGCATTGATTTTTGTTGGTTTCATAATAGAACGGAATAGAAATAACTTTTACCCACACTGTTAACTGATTCCTTTGCTGCACTTTAAAGCTATTAAAAAAAAAATGCTACCAAAGTCAAACTGACTGGGATAACTGATTTGCTTTCCTCTGAGAGGTAGAAGGTCAGAATAAGAATTGAAGTTGATATCAATCACTGCAGAAATATTAAAAAATGTATATAAATTGTGGCTAGTGTTTTCTAATATCATGATTTTTTTCCTTTTAATCTTTTTGTTCACTTTATTCAATATGTTATTTGAGTATCCAGACCTTGACTTTTTACCCACAGTTTTGTATTCTTCTGGTCCCTTGGCTAGTCTATGACATTTTCAGAATCATTTTGAATTCTACACCATCCTCTGAATGCCTAGCTCATCAAAGCTTGCTTTGGGGAATACATAATCGAAAACATTGAGATAAATATTAACTGTTAGGATAAACAGAAGCCCTTTATTTATTGCATAGAAAATCTTTCTAGGTCAAAGCACTTACAGTGGCTTTCTCTCTGCCTGGTTTTTTCCACAAAGATAAAGTGTTTTTTTTTTTTTTTTTTTTTTTAATTCCTGCCCTCTGCTGCAAGTCATATGTCTTTGGCTATTTTTTTTTTTCAGCTTCTGGATGAGATCACCTTCTTCAGATATCTTTCACATTAACATTTATCCTTGTTCTATAAAAATTCAATTTGTCAATTTTTTTTTCAAATGCTCTTGTTTTCCTATAATCAGACCTCCATTTACTCACTCATTCCTTCCTATCTCAGTTCTCCACATGAGATCTGGGGATGCTTTGAGATAGATGTTTACAGTTCATATCATGTACATTTCTTTTTAGCCTGTATATACTCTCACATCAACCTTTAACTTACTCTTCACAAAGGGTGTTAATATCCCTGTTTCCATCCTCTCAATGGGAAACTGAAGGCAAGAAAGTAGTCATTTACTCAAGTACATGAAGAGTAAGCAGCAGAGTTGGTACTATAAGCTGGTCTCTTGGCATCTCCACACGGTCACACCCAAACATCAGGCTCACATAAGCAGAGAAAGTCTCAAAATCCCCAAATATATTGGGGGAGGAGGCACTCAATCAAAAGAGGGAAAAACAAGGCCCATCCCAGTGATGCAATTTGAGTCCTCTATGGCCAACTGCTTGCCCCACTGTATGCTGGATACACTCATTTTTTTTTTTTTTTCCTGTGGACGATTTCCTTTTTATTAAAAGCTTCCTCTCATGGTTAGTACAGTAGCAATTTCTCTTGTGTCTCTTCCTATCCTTTTGTTTCCTATTTTCATTTAGTTTCTTCTCTGAAATTCTTCTCTGGCTATTCTTTTCAAGGCTTACCCATGGTATTATTAATTTAGGGCTTTTCCCATTCTATGCATTTACCTTGGGGGATTTCAAGCTTTCATATAGTAATCAACCTTTAATCACAGATAACAGAAACCACTCTAATTTCTTTAGGTGAAAAGAAATGTATGTAATCCAGGTAATTAGTACTGTGCTGTCCAATATGGTAGCCACTGACTGCATGTGACTATTTAAGTTCAAATTTAAACTAAAATAAAACCAATCCTTCAACTCCTTAATTGCACTAACCATATTTCAAGTGAACAATAATCACAGGTGGCTAGGGGCTTCCATATTTGACAACACAGATTTATAGAATATCTTCTTCATGATAGAATATTCAATTGGCCTAGAGGATCAAGTTATAGGTTGAATTTAGAGGAACAACTCTCAGAACATGATAGAACTGGTCTATCAAGGGAACTACTACTTCTGCTAAGATCAGCAGGCAAGGAAAACAGGAAACCAATACTACAGATGGTGACTCCAGAGTCTCAAGTCTTCTGTATAATCTTTACCAGCATAATGGATGTCTCATGCCCTAATTCTTGACATCCATTACACTAATAACTAGAAACTAGGACTTCTGCTTCAACTGCAACACGAAAATCAAAAACCAAGCCAAAATTGGGCTTGCTGGCAGAAAAAACAAAAGCATGTCTTCCCCTCATAAAGCTGAATTCTGCTTCTAGACCTTATGAGGATGCATTTGCTCGGTGGAGTTTAGGTCATATGATGAAACTACGCTGCAAGAGTTCCTGTTGTGATGCAGCAGAAACAAATCCAGCTAGGAACTGTGAGGTTGCAGGTTTGATCCCCGGCCTCGCTCAGTGGGTTAAGGATCTAGTGTTACCATGAGCTGTGGTGTATGTAGGTCGCAGATGCGGCTCAGATCTGGTGTTGCTGTGGCTGTGGCAAAGGCCAGCAGCTGTAGCTTCGATTAAAACCCTATCTTGGGAACCTCCATATGCTGTGAGGGTGGCCCTGAAAAGAAAAACAAAAACAAAAAACTATACTGCAAAGGGATTTCTGGCATCTAGCTTAAGGTACACAACCAGGGTGGTGGAATTTAGCTGAATAGCCAATCTTTATCATCTGCCCACAATTTCAGGTCCTTATATTTGCTGATAGAACATTTTAATTTCTGGCCCTCTTCTCTCTTAAGGATGATAGACCCATGTATCTAACTGCCAGCTATATGTCTTCCCCTGGACATCCTACAGGCATCTCACACTCACATGACCAAATTGAACCCTTCCTCTTCCACCATTTCTGCTCTGTTATTTGCTCCGTTTTAGTGAATGACCAGCCATTCAGGCCTGATCCTGATCCTCATTTCAACCCTACTTTCTTTCTTTCCCTCATAGTTCTCATCTGGTCAGTCAGTAGGTTCTGTTTGACTCCATCTCCCAATTTCCTATAAATCCTTCCACATAATATGCATCATCATTGCCCCTGCTCCAGCTGAGTTTCCGTCTCCGACCTCCTCTCCTGATTACCTATAATATGCTTGAAATAATTTTAGGCTCATAGTATACTTCTCAATTTTTCCTTCATTGACAGGCCAGTGTTCTTACTGCCTTTTCAAGTGGAGATTCTGACACTTAAAATAATAAATTGTTGAAGGACACACAACCCAAAAATTGTGAAACCAAATTTAAGCTTTAATGACTTTGCTTTCTAGTCCTATCTCCTAAGCATTGGTTCTCAGGAGAGAGAAGTGGGTCAATTCCTGTTGATATGTTTCCTGAATTACCTGGATCATTTGAAAAATACAGATTTGTAGGTTCTACCACAGACACTCTGAATCAGAAATTGCAGGGTTCTTTCTGAGGGGTTTGTTTTAAAATCTTCTAAGGTGTTCGAATTCCTTTTCTCCACGTAGACAATAGGAATTTTGGAACAGGGATTTTCAAATATGTTTTTATGTTGCAGAATTGCTTTATCATATAAAAACCTATGAAGTTGCTCTATATATGATAAATATAAATGTTGTATATATATGTAAATCAACCATATCTACTTAATTAAAGCTATAAAGAGACACCAAGCTACAAATTCTTAACTTATTTTGCCTAGAAGACCTTAAAATATGTCTATTGAAAATAGCTGTCCTTGGAGATCTGTGATATCCTATCCATCTTTGATATAATATACACATCTAAGAAAACTGGCACTCTGGGAATATGCAAATGAGGAGCTAATATTAGGCAAGTCTCCAGCCCCTCTATCCCACCACCATCCTACTTATGCCTTTCCACAAACAAAACATTACTTATGAATTTGGTTTTGCTGGTCTCCATTTTCCTTTATTTAGTAGTTTTTAGTGGGGAGAAAGGCATGAGAAATTTAAGGAATGATCATCATTATCATAACATCTATTTTGCTTCCCCTTTTTTTACAGTTTACATCGCCTTTTCAGAAGTATCATCTCATATATTTCTAACAGCTATTTGCACATAGAAATCACTAGTCCATTGCCTGTATGATAAGACTTGGCTCTCCTGACCTAAAACCATCAGAGTCAACTTACTCTTCCTGCCTCTCAACCCTTACCCCCAGTCTGCAATTACTCACAGCTGTATAGTTCCCTCAACTCCAATCCTCAGCACAAGAGCATAAACTTAAATTCATTCAAGCAAAGATAGACTTTTGTTATTAACCAGAGATACAAAGTTTTGGTTTTGGTTTTTCAACTCCATACCAGCAAGATGACACCTGTTTAGACATTATAAACATACCTCAGAATTCCTGGGTTATCTCAGGGTACTGTGGCTAACCCAACCCTGATTTGCTGTGACTTTAACATGGGCATGGACTTGTGGCACACCCTGGATAGAGCCAGAATGATAGGCCAGTGGAATTTCCACTATTCACCTCAGATGTGTTTGGTCATAGATACGTGTGAAGAGTAAGATATTACCAGTGAGGGCTCTGCAGTCTTTAGGAACTAGAAGCACCTTTCTCTAATTTTACTGTTATACTTCAAAAAAGCTTATATTTTTCAAATAGCTTCTTTTTCATTTAAATGAATAGGACACACATTTTTTTAAATACCTTCTATTTGTAGGAGTTCCTGTTGTGGCGCAGCAGTTAATGAATCCGACTAGGAACCATGAGGTTGCGGGTTCGATCCCTGCCCTTGCTCAGTGGGTTAAGGATCTGGCGTTGCCGTGAGCTGTGGTGTAGGTTGCAGACACGGCTTGGATCCCGCGTTGCTGTGGCTCTGGTGTAGGCTGGCAGCTACAGTTCCGATTCGACCCCTAGCCTGGGAACCTCCATATGCTGCGGAAGCGGCCAAAGAAGTGGCAAAAAGACAAATAAATAAATAAATACCTTCTATTTGTAAACCATTAGCTGGGAGTTTGGGGGGACACTCAGATGAGTAGATATGTCTTTTATCTTCAAGAATTACTTTGCATCTTGTGTGAGAAGAATTGAAAGAAAAATGAGGAATGATAAAGAATGACTAAGTACTATACGTGGAAATATAGGATTCTGAGGAATCCCTTCCATAGATTAATCTCAATAGGATATCTACTGTGTAGAGCCCATCTTAGGACTAGTCTAGGGGGACAGAGTAGGTAAAGAAGATCTGGAGAATCAGAGACTATCTAGAATTATGAGCAACTGAAGGCTCTTAGAATGGGTATCAGTATGTTCTGACCTGTATTACAAGAAGGAAAATGGCAGGGAAATAAGCAGAAAATAGGAAGGTCTGGCCAAAGGCAGGTAAGAAAAGATAGGACTTTCTGCAGTGATTTTTTTAAAAAATTTTTAATTAAAAAATTTAAATTAAAATTGATTTACAATGGTCTGTCAATTTCTGCTGTACAGCAAAGTGACCCAGTAAATCTTAACAGAACTTGGAAAGCTTCCATTTAATTAGCAAAATATTGGGCGCAAATTAAAAAATCTGAAAATCTATATATAAGGAATGCTTTTCTCCAATTATCTATGTTCTGTGATTTGGATTTCATAATTAGAGGATAGCATTTGCTCATACACTTATTCCTTCTGTAGCTTTAGTAAATTCTTGATGAAATTTGAATATTAATGAAAGCCTTATAGAATATATATATAACTATGATCTTCTAGGTCTCTAGCAATGGATATGAAAATTTGAGGTTGGGTTTTGTATATAAAGTAGAAAGTTTGTAGAATCATGTCAAAACCTCTCAGATATACCTTTGGAAATTTTTGAAATTAACTTATCCAAACAGATCATATTAACTGATGATTCAGACCAGGCAGTTCTCTGCTGGAATATAAAAATTCACAAAATGAAGAGATATGGTCTGGTTATACTTGCCAATAAGTTTCATATTTTCAATATTTTCTTATTAGTTGACTTAGGACACAAAGAGAATTCCTCTGAGAATTGTAAGATTTCCTGATTAAAAATTCTTGTTGGTCTTTCAAGGTTTCTAGATTGAATCTTTTAAGATTCATTTCTCATACTATTCTGTAACTGGTGAAGATGTGATCAGTTTATAGGTCCCATTTGCTTCGAGGCACCCTGTCATCTGTTCAGAATAATTGAGAATGGGGAGAGAGCAATATTATTTGTGGGGGAAAAGAAGGGCATCTTTCAGCATCTCCTTATTAAAGTTCTGTTCAAATAAGTTTTTTGGTCTTTTTTTTTTAAACATCTATTCTACAGCAATCCATTTCTTCTAGATTTTCAGGCTGATTAGGCCCTACTCTTTCCTGCTTAAGTCTAATTCCTTAACAAATCATGTCAACTTAGCCTCTGAAATGTCCAGAAGTTGGACCATTCTTACCACTTCCACTTCTATCACCATCATCTCATATGTATCATTGCAACAGCCTTCTCAGTGGAGGCTGTCCTTCTGCCTTCTCCTAACTCAGCAGCTCAAGTGTAAAAAACAAGTCAAATTGTGTCCCATACGAGTCTTTTACTGGCTTATAATGTTCTATGTGTGCTGGCTGCTGAGCTGTCATCTCCTATCATTTCCCCTTGCTCATTCTATTCAAGCCATGTTGGTTCTCTCTTTTAAGATATTAATACAGACCCAGAGCACTTTCTCTGTACCTTTGCACTTGGCTGGCTGCCTCATCTTCTGCAGTTCTTTCCTCTTAGGTAGCCATCTCAGCGAGGCTTTCCTTGACCATTCAGTTCAGAACTGCGACCCCTTTCCCAATACTTGCTTTCTTTGTTTTTACTGTCTCCGTAGTACTTATCACCATTTAACATAAAATAGATTTTCTGTATATGTTTATTGATTGATGTAGTGTCGGTTTTTACAACTAGAATGCAAGCCACAAAAGCAAGGATTTTTTTCCCCCACTCTTTTATGATTTTGTTTACTCTTTTATCCCCTAGAGCTTAAACCAGTTCCTATAAAATAGTGGGCACACAAAAAAGACTAAAGTTTTGTTGAATGTATTTAGTAAATATAAAAATGTAATAAAGGTATACTTATTTTCTGGTAAATTTTAAGTAAATGAAAAAATATTAAAAGCAAGCACATATATAAGAATGATATGTCTTCTATATCTTCCTCCCTTCTTTCCTTCCATTTATCTCCTACCTGCCCACCTACTTGAGGCCCATGGTATAACTGGAAGTAGAGGGGACTGGAGATACAAACTGGCTTCTGGGTGGTTCACAGACCCTCTACTCCTTTGCCACTCTGCACCACCAGGCCATGCACAGTGAAGATGATTCAGCAGAGTACTGACTATTTTTAAATGTGTCCTGCCTTTAACTGTTCATATTAAGAGGGGGCTGTCTGTCTCTTTTGGGGTTCCCTTTTCTCCACACCCTCTCCAGCATTTGTTATTTGTGGACTTATTAGATGGCCATTCTGACAGGTGTGAGATGGTACCTCATAGTAGTTTTTGATTTGCATTTCTCTAATCAGTGATGTTGAGAATTTTTTCATGTGCTTGTTGGCCATCTGTATATCTTATTTGGAGAACTGTTTATTTGGGTCTTTTGCCCATTTTTCAATTGGGTTGTTGGTTTTTTTGCTGTTGAGTTGTGTAAGTTGTTTTTATATTTTAGAGATTAAGCACTGATAGCTTGAAACTATTTCCTCCCACTCCAGAGGTTGCCTTTTTGTTTTTTTAAAGCCTAGGATTTTTATTGGCTTTTTCCAGGTGCTGGAGATGTTATATATCCATATCTACCATATCCACTTTAAATAATATTTTAGGCTTGAGTTGCCTTGGACCACTCAATAGTTACAAGTGGACTGAAGGTCCTTAAGAGGCTGTTTTACTTTCAGTTCATCATCACCCTCTGGATTAGGAGTCGTGGCTAAAATGGCTGGTGGCTTATCAAAATCTCCCCCTTAAGGAACCCTCCTACACTGCTGGTGGAAATGTAAATTGGTACAACCACTATGGAAAATAGTGTGGAGATTTTCTTTTATTTATTTATCTATTTAAATTACTCAAATGAATTTATCACATGTGTTGTTGTATAATGATCATAACAATCTGATTTCACAGGATTTCCATCCCACAGCCCAAGCACATCCTCCTATCCCCCAAACTGTCTCCTCCGGAGACCATAAGTTTTTCAATGTCTGTGAGTCAGCATCTGTTCTGCAAAGAAGTTCAGTCTGTCCTTTTTGCAGATTCCACATGTCCGTGAAAGCATTGGATGTTGGTATCTCATTGTATGGCTGACTTCACTTAGCATGATGGTTTCAAGGTCCATCCATGTTGCTAAAAATGTCAGTATTTAGTTCTTTTTAATGGCTGAGTAATATTCCATTGTGTATATGTACCACATCTTCTTGATTCACTCCTCCGTTGATGGACATTTAGGTTGTCTCCATATTATGGCTATTGTAAATAGTGCTGCAATGAACATCAGAGTACATGTGTCTTTGCGAGTTGTGGTTTTCTCTGGATAGATGCTCAGGAGGGGGATTGCTGGATCAAATGGTAGTTCTATTTTTAGTTTTCTGAGAAATCTCCATACTGCTTTCCACAGTGGTTGCACCAATTTACAATCCCACCTACAGTGTACTAGTGTTCTTTTTTCTCCACACCCTCTCCAGCACTTATCGTTTGTAGACTTTTGGATGATAGCCATTCTGGCTGGTGTAAGGTGGTACCTCATCGTGGTTTTGATTTGCATTTCTCTAATAATGAGTGATGTTGAACATCTTTTCATGTGTTTCTTGGCCATCTGTGTGTCTTCTTTGAAAATAGTATGGAGATTTTCTAGAAAACTGAAAATAGAACTGACATATTATCCAGCAGTCCCTCTCCTGGGCATATATCTGGACAAAACTATAATTTAAAAAAGATACATGTATCCCTATGTTTTTTTTTGTTGTTGTTGTTTTTTAAACAAGGGGCCGCACCTGTGGCATATGTAAGTTCCCAGGCCAGGGGTCGAGCCACAGCCACTGTAGAAGCAATGCCGAGGAGTTAGGCTGTGAGCCACATGGGAAGTCCTGTATCCCTATGTTTTTTGCAGCACTATTCACAATAGCCAAGAAATGGAAACAAGCTAAATGTCCACCAATAGATGAATGGATTAAGAATATGTGGTACATATACACAGTGTAATACTACTCAGCTATAAAAAGAACAAAACAATGCCATTTGCAGCAGCAGAGGTGGAACCAGAGACTCTCACACTAAATGAAGTAAGTCAGAAAGAGACAAATACCATATGACATCACTTATATGTAGAATCTAAAATATGGTACAAATGAACAAAATTTCCTACCTACAAAAGAGAAACAGACCCACAGACATGGAGAACAAACTTGGTGCCAGGAGGGAGTAAGATGGACTGGCAGTTTGGAGTTAGTGGATACAAACAATTACATTTAGAATGGACGGGCAATTCCCTGTACAGCACAGGCAACTGTGTCTAATCTCTTGGAATAGAACATGATGAGGGGTGATGCTATGAGAAAAAGAATGTATATATATGTATGACCTGGTCACTTTGCTATATACAGCAGAAATTGTCACAACATTGTAAATCAACTATACTTTAATAATAAAAAAGAAAATCTCCCTTTTGACACTGGATTTTGATGGATTTACAAATCCTTCCAACGCTGACAAAAATGTAGCTCAGTTTTATAGCAGGTTCTTTGGATATGCAAATACTGTCAGGGCAAATGAAGCTTGGAGCCTTGTTACCTCTCTGAATCTATTCTGAGAGTAAGCATTTCTTATACCATTTAGCAGAAAGGGAGTTTAAATTATCTGGTCTTTCACTCATAGAGTCTGAAACTCCTATTATTTTTTTTCTTTAGCTTTATTGTAACTCTAGTTATTTGTCCTATCTCAATTCAAATATTTTTTCTTGATCAGTTTTTCCAAAAGTTTGCCCGTTTTTATGAATGTTTCTATTTTTGTGTATTTTCTGAATATCTCCATTGCATCTTTGTTTCCTGTTGCACCAATTTATGCTCTTATCCAGTTTCTCTATTCATGTATTTTAGAGATTTTCAAATTATTTTGCTTTCCTTTTTTAATTTATGAATTGAAAACAATCTGTCCTTTAGGTCATGTAAGACATCTCATTAATTTATAAATGATGTATTTTTATCACTCAGTTCCAAAAATTTGTAGTTTTCCTAAGATTAATTTAGTGGTATGGTTTATTTAGTAGTATCTCTTCAACCTACATAAAATAGAAGACTAGTATAATGAATCTCATGGATCATCCCTCAGCTTCTCTAACTGTCAACGTTGTCAATGATGTTTCAATAACCCCTACTCATCATTTCCCTGCCACTGTATTATTTGGAAGCAAATCTAAGATACCAACTTATTTCATTCTTAAATACTTCAGAATGAAGTTAAAAGATAGACTTTTTTTATAACATAATCACAATATCATTATCACAGCTAAAAGTTTAACCAAAGTACCTTAATATTTTTGAAGTCAGTGTTCTAATCTTCCCTCTCTCACATTTTTTTCTTAACAATTCGCTTGCTTGAATCACTCTTCAAGCAAACGTTGTTCTCATTTTGCATTTGTTGATGTGACTCTTATGCCTCCTAGTCTGTACATTCCCTTCCCTTTTCCTTCCTTTCAATTTACTTGTAGAAGAAACTAGTCATTCGTTGAGTGTAATCTCCCATATTCTGGATTTTGCTAATTGCCCATTGCTCTGTGCCTGGTATTTCCCATGAACTGATTTTAGATCTTTAGTCATTGGACTGGATTTTCTTCAGAGTACATCAGCTATGGTGGTGTGTATTTCATATTGCATCATATAAGGAGGTACATAATGTATGGTTATCTCTTTTTAAAATGCTTATATTGATCAGAGAATTCAGGCATTTTCACCGTGATCTCTTCAGTATAAAGTCTTTCATCTGATCTTCAATGGTTTTAGCAGCCACTCACCATCTTTACATAGCCCCTACGTTCTTCGTTAGATCTTATAAAATGATGATATTCTTCTTCTAGCGCTTCTAGCACTTTTTGTATTCTAATTCTATAACTTACTAACTGAGATATTTCTATGACGATGAACTTTCTGTCATTAATTGGTTATACAAATTACACCTGAAGTTTTAATTTGTTTAGGAAAGGTATCATAAATGCTTACTACATTCCATTTATTCATCAGTTTCCAGATAATAATTTCATTCCTTAGCATCCCCAAAGATGAAAAGCATTACTTAAAAAAATAGGTATCATTATGAACTTGTGAATTTTAACAGATCTGATGTGCTACAATTCAGTGCAGTTATTCTTTTCTCTCCCCTAATTGAGTTTGATGAACATGCTTCTCTATTCCTAGTTACTTGATTTCACCTAGTGGCAAAAGTTCTGATTCTTTTTTTAATGTAAATTTTGCACTTGAAAATAACATGTGTATAAGTCCACAAATCATAAGCACATAATTCAGTAACTTCAAGCAGCACCCCTTACATTTGGTAGTGTTCTAAGGGCAACCTGTCCTGAATTCTAACACCATAGCTTACTGCTGACTATTTTTTACATTAATAAAAGTGGCTTCATATAGTATGTAGCCTGTTTTACTTGTTTTACTTCATTCCATATTTTGCAAAGTTCATCTCTCTTGCTCCCAGTAGCAATAAGCTTGTTGATCATTGCTTTTGTATAATAGTTCATGCATAGATATGCCACTGTTTATCCATTTTATATTGAAGATTATTGCATTATCCTCAGGGTTTGTTTCGCTGTAAGAATAGTGCTTCTATGGACATTCTTGTACATGTCTATTGATGAGCATATGTATTTGTTGGAGACATACCTACAAGTGGAATTTCTGAGTTAGATGATGCATATATATATATATGTAATATACATATAATAAAGAGTATTTGTATGTGTGTATATAATACATATTTGTATATATTTCAGTCGTAGTACATATTGCTAAACAGTTTTCCAAAGTAGTCATACTAGTATTATTTTGACATTTAAATTGTCTGATTTTTGGCCAGGAGAAGCTCCTCTATTGAAACACACACACAAATATTTTCAGAATAAGAGTAGCAGTTTTGTTTTTAACAATATGATTATTGAACATAAATGGCAGATTTCCTTGTCCACAAGATATATCACACAGGAGATACAGAGTCTGAAACTAACTTTAGATATTTCTCTTTGTAATTATGTAATCAACTAGTAACACGGGTCCATTTGTTTAACTCTTCTTGCAAATTCAATTTTTTTTATTTTGATTTAACTTTTATATTTTATAAGAATAAAGAATTTAAAACATTTCCACATTTATAGCTTTTAAAGTCACTGTTTTATCACTAATTTCAAAAGTAAGTTGCACTTCAGCGAAAAAGACAATTTTAAATATAACATTAAAAAAACTTGGCCATTTAGAAAGGATTCCCGTGTTTTTAAAAATACTACATTATTCTAATTCTTTGAAGTGGTATTTTAAAGATTTCATTAGATCAAACTTATAAATGGCATTGCTAGAATTTTCTCTATCCTTTCTAAATAGTGAGAGTCGAATTTTCCAAGCCTGCTTCCCTTCAGCTGGCCTGCTAAAGAATTATGCTTCCTGCAAAGCTCCTTCATAAACCAAGTCACCCTAGCTGCTTAAGGCAGCGGATTCTGGCTCACCACAAAACATGGACCCCAGCTCTCTAAAAGTGCCAAAAGGAAGACAGCTAGTGCATATCTAGCATGAACACCAATGTTCATGTGGGAATACTGTAACATGTTTCCATCCCATACTGTGGTATCTGCTGGTCTTGGACGCTAGCCTCTCATCTCCCCAGGAGTAGGCAGATCATCCCAAATGCATAAGTGGGGATGTCAGGAGAAACGGCCATATTCACATTCTCTCACATTTATTGCTGCTATATCACAACCCATGAGGACACCAGAGGAATGGTTAGAGCTTTTTTAATGAGCCTGTTGGAAGCCTCATGACCCAATCATCAGGCTCTCTCAGTGGGAGTCTGCAGTCTGGCCCTTCCACATTGCTCTGTGCTGCCATCTTGCGACACAAGGGGGGCCATGCAAGCCTGCTACTGATTCTGTCTTCCTGAATTTCCCCCCAGAGAATACCAGTCCAGCAAGCCTTATGTATCTGCTCTCTGGTCATTTGCCCCTGTTTGTATAACATTACTAATTTATTGCTTTTTCATCGATTAATTAAAAATATTAAATAGAATATCCTACTTAGGATATTGGTTAGTAAACATCTCCTTGTAGGACACAACCAGGCCAAATAATCGTGGCTGAGAGTTCTGGGGACTTGGGGCTCTGACAGATGCAGTTATGGAGATGGTGGGTGGTTTGGCCCAGTTTCTAGAAAGGAGATTGTGTTGTCCGCCTGTCTGGCCCAATTCGGAGGCACAGAGATTCACAGATTTTTCATGGGGATTTCTAGCTGTAGCTTCAAGCAATGATCCTGTCTTGGGTCCACCATTGCCTGCTGTACTATCTCAGTTCCCTTTACCCTCCAGAAGCCAAATTCCATACTACCTGCTTCTGTACTAACACTCTAGTTAGACCCACAGATGAGCTCCTGCCAAGCTATGTTGCTATGGAATTTTTTTTTTGTCTCATTTACATGACATTTTTATCAGTTTGGAACAGGTTTTTGAAACAAAACCCAATATTCCACACTGATCTTTCTGCAAATGTTTGATATACATAATTTAAAGTCCTTTCTATTTTCTATTACTTTAAATTTGTTGGCTCTAATGTGTTTATTTTATTGCTTTAACACTGGATTTCTTTAGATTTGATTTCTATTTGATTTCATTATATTTTACTTTTTTATGTTTAGGATTGTTGTTTGGTCTTGAGTGGGAGGTTGTCCACTTACCTATTTTCTGTTTACCCTTTCCTGCCTGGTAGTTTTGTGGCTGTTTGACCAGGTCTCTGAGGCCCAGGTCTAGAAGCAGGACTTAGACTCGTGGCTCAGCACATCCATCCCATGGCTATTTTCTAAATCCAGCAACTGAGTCAGCTGGCATTTATGCCCAGCCCTGACACAAGTTATCTTTGTTTCCTCCTGGCAAATTGCACACAATTCAGCCTTGAGTAGGTATCAGACATTTTCCACTTTTGGGGAATTCTGCCACAATCCTTACATTCATGGAATGACACCACATTTGACCCCTGTAATAGTCCCGATTATATTATGCAAACTTACATCTGCCTCCCCACTGGTTTTATGATCTAGGTCCATCAAGGCTTTGACCTTAGCCTCAGTCTATTGCTCTGTATTTCTAGTCCAAATAAGTGTTTATCTTGATTTGAATATAGTTATTTTTCTAAAAAAAAATTACACGTCCGTCACTGTTCTGTATTTGGAGAATCTTATGTCATAAAATGAAAGAACGCTCAAAAATTGGGGACTTAAAAACAGGACAGAGGAGGCATTTTGAAGTGGCTCATCCTGGCCAAAGCTGGGAGAATTGAAGCTTTGAGATAAAGGATGATAGTAATGGATTAAAATCCATTGAATGAAATTAAAAGCTGTGAGTTAATACTGATAGCAATCAGTAAATAAACAAATGGCAGAATATCAGCTATTAAGTACAAAAAGAAATGATGAAAATTATTTTAGCATAATGGAAAGAAAAAAGAAAGTAAATACAGTAAATGTTAACTATGGAATTCGGGTGATGTTCTTTGTATTATGCTTGAACACTGTGTTTTTATTTTAAAGTGAGAGTATGAAAAACAGCAGCATTGAAATTCACAAACTCTGTTGATTCAAGGAATGCAAAAAGTTCAAATTAGGAAATATAAGCAAGTAAAAACAAAGAAATATATTTAAAGGAGAAAAATATATTAAATACCTTAATAGATCCTGTGAAGAATGTTAGGCAATATTCAACATCCATTTGCTTTAAAACAAAAACTTAGTTATGTGGAATGGAAGTAGTATAGTTTCTGTGATAAAACTACCATCTCAAAGCAAAATTTAGCCTTAGGAATATACTAAAATAAAAAAGATCTTCCCATTAAAGTTAATAAAAAAGATGTGAGTACTTGCTTTTATCACAGGTTTTTATACCTTGGAAATATCATATCTCTAATATCATAAGTAAGAAAATAATTTTGAAAAATATTATTTTCACAGCATATGATTATATAGAGAAGCAAATACAGGCAATAGGGAAACTATTTAAATTTTTAAGGTAAAAATCAGTGCCAGTATATAAATCCATGACATAATTTTGAAAACACATTAAAAAACCCATGGTAAAAATAGGATAAAGCCTTTGAGTTATTGAGGAATTTTAACAAATTTATGGAAGGTGGAAAATATGAAAATTCATTTTACGAGAGAGAAAATGAATTGAGGAAGCCACAGGTATGAATACATATAGAAGTACCATGGAATTTGTCTTCATTCTGCCTGAAAGAATTTTTAAGAGACTGAGAGCCTGGAGTGGGTAGAGAGGGAATGAGAGGCTAAAATTAGCAAGGTTAGGGGAGGGTGTTACAGTGAGCTCTCTCCTCCTGCAGAGTTCTTTTTTATGGGGAGGCCTCTGGGTGGACCTTAAAATGACTACCTTCTTTCCCCGTTGCCAGACATAAAACATAGACATTAACTTGTCTATTCACTGTGATAAGCTGGTGGGGTTTCTGAAGGTGAAAACCACCAAAATATGTCCCTCCCTCAAGGATGTGAGCCCTAGGGGTTTTTCATTGGCACACTAATCCATACTCAGCATCTAGAAATTAATTACAATTACTAAAGTGTTCCTAGGTTGTAGCTACAGTGGCTTCTGTTCTAGATAACCTGATCTCACCTGTGAGCCTCTGAATTCCCTTTTCTCTTTAAGTTTTGGGGGTAGCGGTTGCTTAGCAACTTTGGCTCTCTGACAGGTTCAAGAAAAGTGGTTGTTCAGTATTTTCTTGTAAAGACAGAAACAGAACTTGTAACTCTTTACCTGTCAAAGCTGAAAACTGAAGTCCAGTGAATTGATTTTAAAAAACCATTAAAGGCTGAATTTTTTAGAGCAGTTTTAGGTTTAGAACATAATTGAGAAGAAGAGACATATATTTCCCTATGCTCCCTACCCACCATCTGCTTAGCTTCCCCCCATAATCAATATCACTCACCAGAATGGTATCCTTGTTACCAGGATGAATCTACATTGACACCTCATAATCACTCCAAGTTCATGGTATAGCTGAGTGTTCACTTTCAGTGTTGTACATCCTATGGGTTTGGACAAATGCATAATGACATGTATCCATTGTTGTAACGTCAAATGGAGTATTTTCACAGCCTTACAAATCTTCTGTGTTCTTCCTACTTGTGTTTCCCACCCACTCCCAGACACCCCTGATCTTTTCACTGTCTGCATAGTTTTACCATTTTCAGAATTTCACATAGTTGGAATCATTCAGTCTATGTTCTTCTCAGACTGTCTTCTTTCACTTGATAATATGTGCTGAAGATGCCTCCATGACTTTTCATGGCTGGATAACTCCTGTGTTTTAGCGCTGAATAATATTCTGTTGCCTGAATGTATCACGGTTTACCCATTCACCTACTGATTGCCTCCAAGTTTTGGCAATTAGGAATAAATCAAGTTTTGAGTGGACATTAAGTTTTCAGCTCTGCTGGGTAAATACCAAGAGCTGTGATTGCTGGATTATATGGTAAGAATATGATTAGTTTTGTAAGAAACCACTGAACTGCCATTTTTTTTTCATTTCCCCAGCAATGACTGAGAGTTCCTGTTGCTCCATGTCCTTGCCAGCATTTGGTGTTATCAGCAATCTGAATTTCAGCCATTCTAATTGGTGTGTAGTGGTTATCTCATTGATGTATTAATTTACACTTTGCCGATGACATTTTTTTAGGGCCACACCCATGGCATATGGAAGTTCCCAGGCTAGGGGTTGAATTAGAGCTGCAGCTGCCACCCTATGCCACAGCCACAGCAATGTGGGATCTGAGCCTCATCTACACCATAGCTCATGGCAATGCCCAGATCCTTTAACCCACTGAGCGAGGCCAGGGATTGAACCCACATCCTCATGAATACCAGTTGGGTTTGTTACCACTGAGCCACAATGGGAACTTCTCTGACAACATATTATATGGAACATCTTTTCATATTGCTAATTTGCCATCTGTATATCTTCTTTGGGGAGCTGTCATTAAGGTTTTTGACCCTTTAAAGTGCCTTTTTTTTTCTTTATTGAGTTTTAGGGGTTCTTTGTATATTTTGGATAGCAGCCATTTATCCCATCTGTCTTTTGCAAATATTATTTCCCAGACTGTAGCTTGTCTTCTCAATACCTTGACATTGTCTTTCACAGAATAGAAGTTTTAAATTTTAATGAGGTCCAGCTTAGCAATTATTTGTTTTATGGATTGTTTTTGGTATCAAATCTGAAAAACATCATACCTAGAGTTATCTAGATTTTTCCCTATGTTGTCTCTCAAGTCCTATAATTTTGGATTTTACATTTAGGTCTGTGATTGATTTTGAGATAATTTTTGTGAAGGATGTAGGCCTATGTCTAGAATAATACTTTGCATGTGGATATCCAGTTGTTCTAGCACCATTTGTTGAAAATACCATCTTTGCTCCTTTTATCAAAGATCAGTTGATTATATTTATGGGGTTCTATTTCTGGGATCTCTAATCTATTTCACTGTTCTATTTGTCTATTCCTTCACCAATTCCACACTGTCTTTATTACTATAGCTTTATTTTTTTATATAATGATTTTATTTTTTTCCATTATAGCTGGTTTACAGTGTTCTGCCAATTTTCTACTGTTCAGCATGGTGACCCAGTTACACATACATATATACATTCTTTTTTCTCACTTTATCATGCTCCATCATAAGTGACTAGACATAGTTCCAGTGCTACACAGCAGGATCTCATTGCTAATCCATTCCAAAGGCAATAATCTTCATCTATTAACCCCAAGCACCCCAACCATCCCACTCCCTCCCCCCTCTACTTTGGCAACCACAAGTCTGTTCTCCAAGTCCATGATTTTCTTTTCTGTGGGAAGGTACCTTTGTGCCATATATTAGATTCCAGCTATAAGTGATATCATATGGTATTTGTCTTTCTCTTTCTGACTGACTTCACTCAGGATGAGTCTCTAGTTCTATCCATGTGCTGCAAATGGCATTATCCTGTTCTTTTTTATGGCTCAGTAGTATTTATATATACCACATGTTCCTAATCCAATCATATGTTGATGGACATTTGGGTCGTTTCCATGTCTTGGCTATTGTGAATAGAGTTGCAATGAACATGCAGGTACACGTGTCTTTTTCCAGAAAAGTTTTGTCCAGATATATGCTCAAGAGTGGGGTTGCTGTGTCATATGGTAGTTCTACGTATAGATTTCTATGGTACCTCCATACTGTTTTCCATAGTGGCTGTATCAGCTTACATTCCCACCAATAGTGCAGGAGGGTTCCCTTTTCCCCACACCCCCTCCAGCATTTGTTATTTGTGGACTTATTAACAATGGCTATTCTGACTGGTGTGAGGTGGTATCTTGAGGTAGTTTTGATTTGCATTTCTCTAATAATCAGTGATGTTGAGCATTTTTTTCCTGTGCTTGTTGGCCATCTGTATATCTTCCTTGGAGAACAGTCTATTCAGGTCTTTTTCCTATGTTTCAATCGGGTTGTTGGCTTTTTTGCTGTTGAGTTATGTAAGTTGCTTGTATATTTTAAAGATTAAGCCCTTGTCCATTGCATCATTTGAAACTATTTTCTCCCATTCTGTAAGCTTCCTTTTTGTTTTCTTTTTGGTTTCCTTTACTGTGCAAAACCTTGTCAGTTTGATGAGGTCCCATTGGTTTATTTTTGCTCTTATTTCTGTTTCTTTGGGAGACTGACCTGAGAAAACATTTGCAAGGTTTATGTCAGAGAATGTTTTGCCTATGTTCTCTTCCACGAGAAGAGAACTTTATAATAAGTCTTGAAGACAGGTAGTGTGAGTCTTTCAGGTAGTGTCAGGTAGCTTTATAATAAGTCTTGAAGACAGATAGTGTCAAGTCTTTTGATTTTGTTCTTTTTCTCCAAAATTGGGCTGGTTATTCTTGGTCTTTTGCAAATATCTCTATTTTCAAATAAGAAAAATATTAAATACAATTGCAACAAATAGTTCACCAAAGTAAAAGGTTTTGAGAAAACCTGTCCTAGAATTTATCTTTGTTAGATAGTATTTTCACGTTTCATAAGTCAAAATTGTTGTTTGTAAAGAAATGCATTTCTCAAATAACATAGATAAGTTATAATAAAAATATACTCAATTATTTGGGAATATTTACTAAAGCATATTTTAAGTCCATTGACAGAATTGGATTTTTTTCTTTTCAACATGAGTTTGATACTTGTTTCTTCCAAAGAAATAATGATTTGTAAATAAGATCACATTGATACCTATTTGATTTGTCTAGGGGAAAAAAAAATCACAGGAACATTTTAATATTGATAAAAATATAGGAACATTTTAATATTAAATTTTATAATATAAACATTATAAACTTTGCTGTACAAACACATCACATCACTAGAACACTTGGCCATCTTAGCTAATTTTTAACCTAGAATGGCCCTAGCCACTCAACAGCACAATAAAGAAATAGGTTGAATACATGAGCCACAGTGAACTCAGCTTTCTGTTTTCATCTATATTGACAGATCTGATCATGGTCAAATATAAGATGTTTATTAATTTAAATGCAAAATGAAGTTTTGCTAAGTGTAATGTCAGATGGTTCTAATGCCAAAAATAAAAAATTCAATTATCATTATTATTTGTGTAAATATGCCCTTTGGTTGCATGCTTTTTGTTTGGGTTCCTTCTATTCATATTTTGTAGCAGTAACATTATCCTTAGTAACACTATAATATAGGTTTACTTTTGAGGTCACTTTTTGTGACCTTTTCCCAGAATTCAAGTACACTCTCTTTGCTTATTACAATCTTGTCACTTAGCAAATTTCATTCCCTAGGAACCACACTTGGGTGTAAGGAAAAAATGGAAGTATAATGTTTTACTGCTGAGACAATATTTGCTTTGAAACAAGGCATGAGAAACAGACGCCTTAAGTTATAATATTGGTTCTAAGAATCTATTTAGGAAAGAAGGGAATTCTTTGTTATATATGATATTGATTGTTTTTGCTTCTGGCAGTATAGTAATTGTGGAAAAGGCACTAGACAAGGGGCAAAAGATTTCAGCTGGGTTATTAACTAAATTTGCCAAATTAGAATAAAATCACTGGAACTATTTGGAAATTTTGTTCACTCATTATTAGAGTTTTCATATAAAATTTTGTCTAGCTTTTAGCCCCTGGTGGGATATTTCACATCTTTCAGCTAAATACTTACAAAGTCAAAAACCAGAAAACCTCATAAAATTAAGAAATTAAAAATAAGAGTGATCAGGTTCATGATCTTTTGGAAGAAAACCTAAACAATTTTTCTATTATATAAATGTTTAATGATCTAATGACATTGAGCTTTCTTAGCATTACATTTAACCTTCACTCCACTGTGATTCATTTAAAAATTTTCAAGAGCTAATACTTTATTGACTTACATATCCATTTGAATTAGGTTATTTTTGAAAATGCCTAATATATTTTTAAAAGGTATATATGTATAAATTTAGGCATTTCTATGAACTTTTAAGCCTGTGCATTTTGTAGGTACATTAACTAACAGGATGTATTCAAACACCTTTCAAGAACAAAATAATAGGTGTGTCCCAATTTATCCTAATGTTTATCTAAATATTGGGTTATGGATAAGAAATGTTTGAGTTTCTTTGCATTATCTTCAAGCAAAGCAACCAAAATTAGACTTAATATTTGGAAATTTCACCCTGCCTTATAATTTGAGTGCACTTAGACATAACTGATATCTAATTAAAAATGTTTTTAAAAGTTCACTGGATCTGTTTTCAACCAAGTAGAAAAAGCTGGAGTAGAAATTATTCTCATATATAAAACTAAAGAGCCAGACAATATACATGAAACAGTTATTTCCAGACATTGGTTTTTGGCATCAAGTAGATCTGGACTGCAATCACTAAAAGAAGGGAAATGAATGAGATGAGTTCTGTACTTACTGGACACAGGCAATTTCTGGTCTGCAGCAGAAGGGATATGGAAGGCACTGCAGCTGGAGAAAGTGCTATCTTTGAAAAGAGATCTGGGGAGTTCCTGTTGTGGCTCAGCGGTAACAAACCTGACTGGTACCCATGAGGATGCGGGTTCAATCCCTGGCCTCACTCAGTGGGTTAAGGATCTGGTGTTGCCCTGACCTGTGGTGTAGGTTGCAGATGGGACTCAGATTCTGTATTGCTGTGGCTGTGGTGTAGGTCGCAGCTGCTGCTCCAATTCGACCCCTAACCTGGGAACTTCCATATACTGTGGGTGCGGCGCTAAAAAGAAAAAAATAAAAGATCTGAGTGGCATGCCTCTATGGCTACCACAGTCCATACCTTGCACAGTATAATTCTTCTTTTCCCATGGAGCAGCTCTTCATGGTCTTTCTTCTTGAGGGAAAACTTAGAAGAGAGGGCTTGGTGAACCAACTGTAGTCTCTGTCATTGAGGTTAGTTTTAGGCCTTATACCGATACTCCTTCCACTCATACCTGCTTCTAAATCCTCCTTATCCTCAGCTTTTATCTGGGCAGGAGTTGTTGGCTTACCTGGTATTGTGACTCAAAGGATAAATTGGGAGAATGGGTATAACATCCACAAACTACTGTATATAAAATAATCAATAAGGACCTACTGTATGTCACAGGGAAATATACTCAATAGTTTGTAATAACCTATATGAAAAAAGAATGGATACATGCATATGTATAACTGAACCAGTTTGCTGTACACCTGAAACAAATACAGGTAAACATTGTAAGTCAACTATATTCCAATAAAATTTTTTTAAAAAGCAAAGGAATCCAAATTGGAAAGGAAGAAGTAAAGTTGTCATTGTTTGCAAATCAGCATATTTTCCATGTGTAAAATCACTCATCAGTGAATTCAATAAAGTTGCCACATTCAAAATTAATATGTATAAAATATGTTGCATTTTTATACACTGACAAACTATATGAAAGAAATTAATAAAATAAATTTATTCATAATTGTATCAGAATAAAATACATAGAAATAAATTTAGGTAGATATAAGACCTGTACTTGGAAAGCTGTAAGACACTGATGAAAGAAATTGAAGACGACACAAATTGTTGGAAAGATGCACTGTGTTTATGCACTGGAAGAATTAATATTGTTAAAATGCCCATAATACCCAAGGCAATCTACAGACTCAAAGCAATTCCAATAAAAAACCAAGGGAATTTTTCACAGAACTAAAATAATTTCAAAATTTTTAAGGAAATACAAAAGTCTCTTAATAGCCAAAACAAACTAGAGGGAAAAACAGAGCAGGAGGTATCATGTTCCCTGACTTCAGACTGTACTACACAGTAATTAAAACACAGCACTGGTATGAATATAGACCATACATCAGTTATATGGAATAGAGAGTCCAGAAATAAAGCCATGTATTTATGGTCAGTCTATGACAAAAGAGGCAAAAATACAAATGGAGAAACGACAATCTCTTCAATAAGTGGTGCTGGGAAAAATGGACAGCTACATGTAAAAAATGAAATTAGCTCATTTCCTCACCCCATATATGAAAATAAACTCAAAATGGATTACAGACCTAAATGTAAGACTAGAATCAATAGAACTTCTTGAAGGAAATAGGCAGAACAGCCTTTGACATAAATTGTAGCAATATTTTTTGGATCTGACTTCTAAGGCAAAGAAACAAAATAAAAAACAAACAAATGGGACTTTATTAAATTTAAAAGCTTTTGCACAGGAAAGAAATCCATCCACAAAACAAAGACAGCCTACTAAATGGAAGAAAATATTTGCAAATGATATGGCTGATAAAGGGTTAATATCCAAAATATAAAAACAGCTCATAAAGTTCAATATAAAAAAATCAAAGTAAAAAATGGGCAGAGGATCTGAATAGGCATTTTCCAAAGCAAATACATAGATGGCCAATAGATACATGAAGCAATGCTCAACATTGCTAATCATCAGGAAAATGCAAATTAAAACCAGAATGAGCTAACACCTCACACCTGTCAGAATGGCTGTCATCAAACCACCACAAATAACAAATGTTGGCAAGGATGTGGAGAAAAGGGAACCCTTATATACAGTTTGTGGGAATGTAAATTGGTGCAGCTACTGTGGAAAACACTAAGGAATTTCCTCAGAAAATAAACATAGAACTACCAATTTACCAAACAATGACCTAGCATTTCCAAAATTCCTTGGTATAAATCCACAGAAAATAGAAACACTAAACATATATTGAAAAGACACATGAACCCCAATGTCCATAATAGCATTATTTACCATAGCCAAGATATGAAAGCAACCTAAGTGTCCATCAACAGATGAATGTGTAAAGAAGTTGCCATGGGTATGGCCCTAAAAAGACAAAAAAATATATATATATATATAAATAAAAATATCATAAATGACCTTACTTTCTCAATTTCCTTTTTGGAGTGTTCATTATTAGTGTGTAGAAACTTAACTCATCTTTGTGTGTTGATTTTTGATCCTTAATTTTGCTAAATCCATTTATTAGTGTAACAGCATTTAAAAAAATATTTTGGCTCAGGGGATGATGAGGATAGGCCTATTGAATTACACACTGGTTGGCATACATATGAAAAATTACATCTGGTTATGTCTGCAATATAAGAGGGACTCTGGGAAACTAAATCATGTCCTGGAATACTAGGATTAGATTATTTGCTTTTATAAAAAGACAGTCTGTTTTGTGATAGGCAAAACAGATTTAGCATCTATTACTATAGACAACAGGGGACAGATCTCTAATTGGATGTTTACTGGAAGCAATTTCTGTGTAAGGAATTTTTTTCATTATGAGCATTATCCAAAAAAATGCAATGACCTGAATGGAAAAAAATAGCATATGTTTCATCCTTATATGCTTTCAAACAGAGGTCATAAAACTATATAATGTTAGAATATCACCAAGCTATTGAAATATTTTTATCAATGATGATAGATATAAATATATCAGTAAAATTAGATATATCTGATTAGCATATATTAAATTCATGTTTATATTGGATGCCAAAGTAATCTTCTAAGTGGTTCATTCCTGAAATGAATATGAATGCAAATTTCTATGTGCATATAAATTAGATCGCTTTAAAAAAACCAGCTATTTGCAAATTAGTGCTTAAATAAGAAAATGAAGTTTCCTAATCTCTTCATAACCAAAGCCTATAATGTTAAGCTTTCTTTTCAGACTGACTAGAAAAAAATGAGATTTTATTTATTTTACTATTATATACATTTGCAAAAGGCTTTCAAATTATCAACTACAATTTACATATCCACTTGGGTAGTAATCTGTTCTGAAAATGGCAAAACCACATGTGTGTAAGACAAAAGGAAAACAGCTCATGTGGGCAACTGCTGTGTGATATGACTATGACAACAGACTAGGGGTTTATCACAGTCACAGTTTGGAGTTATTTAGCCTGCAAAAATGCAGATGTTCACCTCTGTAAGGCAGATGAGCAATGTTGTCTAGTGAAATCCTGAGCCCCTACAATGCTCGTTCATCCTCCACTGTTTCTGGTTAAAGTACTATGTTATGGCTTAGTGATTCTGCCTGAAGTATGTTTACTCTTACCCTAACTGCATCCTCTGTTCCTTGGCATCATGACAACAGCTGTGGTGCATTCATAGTTGGTGATTTTCATTATGTGCTAATGAGGAGAACTTGGGAATAAATGAGAAAATCTCTGTTCAACCTTGACAGATGTCTGGACCCCAAGCCCAGTGTGCTTATACTCAATATAAGGACATATCTCATCAAGAGGCTAAGTTTGTATTAGAAATTGAACAGCTATAGAGGAAAACACCACCTGCATACTCCCTTCTGTCAAAGAACACCATATGCTTTATTGACGTTTAGACATTTCAGGTGGCTTCCGCAGCAACCAGATCTTATTTGAAATGCCATTTTTCCCCAACTCTTTCCACTCATTTTTCCCATTGAATTCCAAGCTTCTGGCAGTCTGCTGTGATGCTGAGTGGGCTCCACTGGCCACAGTCTGCACTGTCTCCCGGGAGCATTTTGTGTCCCCTGACACAGCGGCGCATGGGATCCTCTTGTTGCACAAGAGCTGACCTGGGAAAAGTGCTCCCTTGAGAAGATTTCCTTCCCAGCCCCATACTTCTCCCAGCTGGAGATCTTCACCAACCTCACCAGAATCCTGAACATTGGGAGTCAGGTCTTTTGTGCCTGCTGAGGACCAGTGTTCCTCTCACAACAATGTTTCTTTATGTTTTTATCTTTCAGGTCTTGAACTGCATTTCTTTATGACAGACATTTTCTACCCTGGTTTACTCATGTCTTTTTGGTGTGTTTCCTTCTGCTGTTCCCCCATCACTTGTGAGAAGGCCCAGTTGAGTTCCTAATACTTTGACATGCTTCTTTGGTTGGTTTCTGTCTTTTTCCAGTTTAGTGATGCTGGGAATACTTTTATACACATTTTTTGGTTGTTGTTGGTTATACACCTAGGAGTGGAGCTGCTGGATTGAAGATGTTTTGTCTTGTGTAGAGATTGCTAAAACGTTCATCAAATTTGTTTCACTTGCCCCTACTTATATACAAAAGTTGTAGTAACTGGAGGGTTTGGAGCAGAGGATTGTCATGTTCTGCTTTGAAAGTGTCACTCTGGCTACTCTACCAAGGATGAATAATGCGGGTGTGAAGGTGGAAGTAGGGAGAACAGTGAGGGACCGATTGCAGTTATCTTGGCTTTAACCAGAAGGGTAGCAGTGGTGGTGAGATTCTGGACACATATATATTCTACTTACAATGATTGTATTACTTTGAAAATGTATCTAATAATACATTGAGAAGTTTGGGCTGTATTCTCTGTCTTCCCCTCACAGATCTATCTCATATTTTGTAACCACTGGTTATAACAATCTCAGTCTTTGAAGGGGGGTTTCCCTAAGAACTATTACCACGAGCTTTACTGGTGACTTTAAGAGGGCACTTTCCATTGTGTTCTGGATCCTAACTGCTGCTCGGAGAGGTGTGCCAGTCTGCTGCTGTTAGAGATTTTGCTTCTTTTCTTCTGTTAGATTTATTTAGTTCTACAGTTCATTACTGATCTAGAACTGGGAAGAAATATTCTCCTTTTCTAAAAGCCTCTTTAAGACTAATTTTTTTATGGTGCATTTCCTCTTCCCTGTTATATTTGCCTGTGAGGTCTGTTCTGGCATTCCACAACCTCACTGCCAGCAGTCTAATTTATTCCCTAAGATTTCTGTTTCTCCTAAAGAAAGATTTTGCTTCCTCTTTTTAAAGTTTTTTTTAAATTTATTATAGTTGATTCACAATGTTATGGCAATTACTGCTGTACAACAAAGTGACCCAGTCATAAAAGGAATGTGTGTGTATACATATATGAAACACATATATGTATATAATTTTATTTTAATCTTTTATATTTTCTTCCATCACGGTCTATCCCAACTTCCTTTATTTTTATTTCAATTTTCTTATTTTCCAGTTCTGATAGTAAAATGGAAGCATGTTTATAAAAACATGGGTTAGGGTTATAAAAACCATCAAAGAGAAGGCATTTTAAGCAAAGTCTGTGTAAACTGCCTTCTTAGCCTTTGTATTTACAATAAGGAAATGACAGATTATTTTCAAAATAAGGAACTTCATTCTCAGAATCCTAGAGCCGTATTCAATTAATAAAACAGGAGACAATATGAAGTCACATTACAAGCAACGCCCCTTAAATCACTGGAATTTTTATGATTGGATGTTCTAATGTCCCTTCCTTCAGACCAGAATACACTTTTGAAATATTTACAAAGAGATGGAATTTGAGCAGGCTCTCTGCACCTCTTGCCATGGCTTGGCATAGTCCACATACAAAGGCTTATATTTACTCAGGTTTCAGTAAACCTGCTACTTTCCTAAGACTGGTACGTTCAGTTCTGACTCTAGGAAAACAGTTGTTGGTGGGCTATTTAAAGCTTCTCAATCAGGTCACAACAGACAAAAGCTAGGACCACACCTGTGAGAAACAGGCACAAGAAACATTAATCCTCTGCAAACAGGTAAGTGAAAATTTCCTACTTATTAAACCATTGCAGAAACATTGGGGCCCTGCCAAGAGTCCCCATCTATTGCTGGTAAGCAAGGGAATGAAGTAGAAGGTGCCTGCAGGTTGTTGACTTACACAATAGGAAGTAGTAATGCCCTTCATTCAAGAAGTAGAGGAGGAACTGCTGCTCCTGGGTGAAACAAATAAACTCAAATTTGCACATACCAAGCTTGGGATTCTATGGACGCCCAGAGGGAGATGAACCAGGAGACTGCTTGAAATAACAATATGATACAGTGGGAGAAAAGGGGATAAGCCCTGATAATACATCTTTGAGAGGCATTACAATTAAGATGGAAATGGAAGCTTTGAGGATTATGAGATCAGTCAGAAGGGTGTGTATTGAGAAGAGGGCAGAAAACAGATCTCTGGGGAGCTGGTACATGAAAGAGGCAGGGAAAAAGAAGTCCAAGAAGGAGCCCAAGAGGTGGCGTGAAAGTCAAGGGTACTGAGGTGACAGGTTAAGAGCGTCTTTCAAAGAAAGGAATGCTATTGATACATCAAATGAAATAAGGCTGGTAATATACACCAGCTGTAGCAACATGGTCCTCAGGAACCATGCATGCTGCGCAGAAGAGGTGGTGAAAATCACTTAAGAGTGATTATTGAGAATAAAGATTTCTCATTGAGAAGTGATGACATAAAAGAGAAATATCGTGGCTAGCGTTTTAAAAAATGTCCACACATTTTTTTACTTGATGAATTCAAATAATAATTCAAATAATAATAATAGAGTACGTTTTAAAAATACAGGTCTGCTAATGAGAAGAGCTGAATTCTTTTTAGGGGAATAACATTTTGCCTAACTTTGTACTTAGTACTCCCTATCGTCAACATCAATTGCAAATATTTACCTGTTAGTGCTGATCTATAAGATTTTACACATTTCATCTTTGAAAATGTCTTTTCACAGATAAAGCTATTACCAAATACTGACCTTATTCTGTAAGCATATAATTTTAATTGAAAACATTCATCATTGGAGTTCTGGCTGTGACTCAGCAGGTTAAGAACCTGACTAGTTTTTTTTATGAGGGTGCAGGTTCCATCCCTGGCCATACTCAGTGGGTTGAGGATCCGGTGTTGCCATGAGCTGTGGTGCAGATTGTATATGTGGCTTGGATCTGGCATTGCTGTGGCTGTGGCATCTAGGTTAGCAGCTGCAGCTCAGATTCAACTCCTGGCCCAGGAACTTCTAAATGCTGTGGGTGTGGCCATAAAAAGAGATAAAAAGAAAATACTCATTCTTTGGAAGGGAGTATTTAAGAATTCTATTAGCTTCTCTTTGTATGTGGCTTTTAACATATTATTACATAGCAGAGCAATCATTGCCAATTGAAAGTTAGGTAAAAGCTCTCCAATTGTAGTTAAATGGATTTTTTTTTTTTAGTTAAATGGATTTTTAAAAATATTTATTTTAAGCTTTAATTTTAGGGTGGCTTGCTTTTCACAACAAAAATGGGAAGAACAGAGAGTTCGTATACTTCCTGTTCTCACACAAACACTACCCCGCTCCAGTGCCACTATCAATATCCCACGCCAGAGCGTGACATTTGTTATAATTGCTAAACCTACACTGACACCTTATTATTACACAAAGTTCATTGTTTACATTAGGGCTCTATCTTAGTATTGTAAATTCTGTGGGTTTGGACAAATGAATAAGGACAAATATCCATCATTATTGTAACATACAGAATAATATCATTGCCCTAAAAAAAATCCTTGGGTACCCTGCCAATTCTCCCCACCCCCAACTAATACCTGGAAATCCCTGATCTTTTTATTGTCTCCATGGCCCTTTCCAGAATGTTATATAATTAGAATCCTGTAATATGTAGCCTTCTCTGATTGGCTTTTTGTTGTTGTTGTCTTTTTGTCTTTTTAGGGCCGCACCCACGGCATATGGAGGTTCCCAGGCTAGGGATGCAATCGGAGCTGTAGCCACTGGCCTGCACCACAGCTACAGCAACACCAGATCCAAGCTGTGGCCACAACCTACACCATAGCTCACGGCAATGCCGGATCCTTAACCCACTAAGTGAGGCCAGGGATTGAACCTGCAACTTCATGGTTCCTAGTTGGGTTTGTTGCCACTGCACCACGATGGGAACTCCCTGATTGGCTTTTTTCATTTAGTAGCATGTATTTAAGGTTCCTCCATGTCTTTTCATGGCCTGAGAGCTCATTTTGTTTTAGTGCTTAATAATATTCCATTGTTTGGATGTGTTAGTTTATCCATTCACCTACTGAAGGACACACTGTGTTTTCCAGTTCGGGCAATTATGAATACAGCTGCTATAAATATTGCATGTGCAGGTTTTTGTGTAGACCTAAGTTTTTAACTCCTTTGGATAAAAACCAAGGAGCATGATTACTTGCTGGTTCCTATGGTAAGAGTATGTTTCGTTTTGTAAGAAAGTACCAAGATATCTTCCCAAATGACAGTACCATTAAGCCTTTACCACTAGCGAGGAATAAGAGTTCTCCTTGCTCCACATCCTCACCACTATTTGGTGTCAATGTTTGAACTTCAGCCATTCTAATAAGTGTGTCATGGTATCTAATTACTTTTCAGTTCCCTAATAGTATAAGATGTGGGACATCTTTTTGTATGTTTATTTGCCATCAGTATATCTCCTTTGGTGAGTTGTCCTTAAAGTTTTTGAACCTTTTTAAAATTGGGTTGTTTTCTTATCGTTGAGTTTTAAGCATTCTTCATGTATTTGGGATACTAGTCTTTATCCAGTAGTTCATTTCTCCCAGTATGTGGCTTGTCTTATTCTCTTGACATTGTCTTTTGCAGAATGGAGTTTTTAATTTTAATGAAGTCCAGTTTATCAATTATTTATTTCACAAAGTGTGCCTTGGATATTATGTCTATATAGTCATAACCATGCCTAAACTCTTTGGGTTTTTTTGTTATGTTTTCTTTCAGGGTTTTATAGGTTTGCATTTTACTTTTAGGTCTATGACCCATTTTGAGTTGATTTTTGTGAAGGCTTCAAGTTCTGTGTCCAGAGTCTTTTTTTTTCTTTTTTTCTTTTTGGCACGTCCAGTTTTTTCTTTTTTGCATGTCCAGTTGTTCCAACATCATTTGTTGAATGAACTGTCTTTTCTTCATTGCCTTGCCTCGCCTCTCTCTGCTCCTTTGTCCAAGATGAGTGAACTATATGGGGGTCTATTTCTGCATTTTCCATTCTGTCCCACTGATGTATGTGTCTATTCTTTCACCAAAACTCCACTGTTTTGATTACTGCAGCTTTGTAGTAAATCTTGAAGTTAGGTAGTGTCAGTTCTCCGACTTTGTTCTTCAATATTGTGCTGGGAAAGAGTCTTTAAACACAGGAAAAACATTCTCCCTATTCTATGAGGAGAATATTACTTTACAGGTTAGGTTAAGGGAAGAGGGGAAAAATTTAAATCTAACATCTTTTTGTCAAAAGAAACTAGGCACCAGTATGCACTTCCAGATAATATCCTGCTCACCATTACTATTAGACCTAGTTATTTGAATTTAGCATTAGAAATTTAATCTTTTAACATTATTCTAAGAAATTTTAACAATTGAGATATTTAATATGTTCAAATATATGTTTAAAGTATGAAATCTCTAATTGCTTTACACAAAATTTAATGGGAAATAAAACTAAAAATTATAGAAATTAGTTCCATTTTTGATCATATTCTTGTTACAGCCTTGTTGCTCCCTTCCTGTTACTATAAGAAGCCAAGTCCATGGTCAAATTCTTCATGACTTGATTTTGCAGGGGGAGAAATGACAACAAGAGGCAATTCACCAATTTCTTTCTCCATTCCAGAGAATGCAAGAAACAATATTTACCTTGTAGTCTCACAAATAAATACAAAATCTATGAAGTTTTCCTTTCCTTCCTGCTTCAGATAGTGTTGTTGTCAATGAAAAGGAGTAACCTCATGTCAGGAAGAGTAAGAAACATTTGCAGTGCTTTAAAAATTTTGGTGAAAAGGAAATTTTCACTTACATAGGCTATATAGAGTTATACATTTTATTAATATTTTATTTGGATATTAAATTTAATTGTTATAGAGAGTGCGATTTATTATAACAGCAATGTATACCTGTTTAAAAATGAGGTTACAGGAAATTCAAGTTGTAGAATTCTGATTATGAAGCATTTGAATGCATCCAACCACAAATCTAAATACACAGACACACATACCCACAAATGAGCTATATAATGATTAATATATTCTGCGAGGTTGACTAAATTGAAATGTCAGAAGCGTGTGAGCTGGGATAGCACAACACTATTAGTGTCATAATAAAATTATAAACTGACTCAGTGACATAGCACATTTTGAGGCAAAAAGAATCACTAATAATCATCTCCTTCTACATCTTTTTCTCAAAGATGACAAAGTTCTTAAAATATCAGTAATATTAAGCAATAATTAGCAATTATTTGCAAAGGGAATTTATACTTTAATAAGTAAAGGCAGAAAATTTAATTACCATGCTCTTTGGCTATTCTCCTTTAGTAATATAGTTTAAAATGCTCTGCATTGCTGGCAGAAACTGCTAATTTCTACTGATATTAATAAGTCCTACAATAATCATCCAAACCACCATTGCTGTTAACTACTTAGCTCCAAATGTAGGCAAGTTGCTACTATCACAGCATGAAAATAGAAAACAATTAATATGGCTCTGTGAAGAAATATGAGTGAGTGCATGAACTTTTAGTGGATGTTTACTAGGAGTTGAGAATCATGCTAAATATTCTTATATGCCACCAAAGCTACCTCATTTAATCCTTATAACATTGTATTTAACCTTATCATAATTTACCCCTCCCCCATTTTATGGATGAGTAAACTGAGGTCAGATAATTTATCAGTGCCATTCAGCAGACATTTGAACCCAATTCTTTTGATTTAAAATAAACTCTTCATCCCACTGTCATTAATTTAAGTGTGTTCATTATTTTGTCAAAAATGACCCGTTTACCTTCACAGAGGACAACAGAAAAATTAATAAGTCAACAATTCTCCTCTCGAAGTCTTTGTACTGTCAGTAGTAATTCAATTTCTGTAAGCAGTTGAGAAGTTTTTTAGAAGCAGAAAACTTTATTTTTCACCCAAATAAAAATACTGGCTTTATGTAGCTTTTAGAAAAGGATTGATTGTGCTTGGCCTGAAATACACTTAGATCTTCCACCAAGCTTAATTTCCCTTGAAGTAATATAATGTTATGTTGCTGCTGAAATAAACAATTTTGCTGCTGCAAGCAGAATCTTTAAAAGATTTCCATAGCTAACAGATATTCTCCTGAACTGTCCCATAGGAAGAGAAGAAATAGACAAGAAGATATTCCCTGTGGTGAGAATTCAAAGGCAACTTTCAGAGAGACAAATCTCTTTAAAAAGTTGCTACTCCTTTTTTATACAGGTTAGAGATTTAAAGAGTTAAGAGCAAAGATAGGCATGACATTTGCTGTATTCATTAAGGTAAGTAATTAGAGCTTTTTATGGCCAATTTAAATTGATTTTAGTTCAAACGGATGCTCATAATATGCATTTCTTCTTATGTTCCCCTAAATGTCCCTGAAATAGCGATTATTGGGATACTCTTAATAGACAATAAGTTGAGAAGGAAGTCTTAGGAACAAAAGGAATTAGATAGGTCTCAGAGTTAAAATACACAGTATCTCAGATGATTTCCTGATGAGTGAGCAAGGGGTGAGGTGGGTGGGTAACCTCACTGACAGTATCATCTTATCTGGATAAAAGGAAAAGTTTGAAAATGGTTTGGCCGGAGATGAAAACATGAGAGAATGGAGGAACAGGAGAACAGTATTTGTAGTGAGGGAGGAGGAGGTGTGCTGGCTGCTTATCCACTTGCCCTGTGGCAATTCTGTGCCCCCACCCACCCCCAAAATATAGATCAGCTGTCAAACTGTTCCATCTGCCTGAAATTCAGCTTCTCCCCAATGTGATAAGTTCATAATTCAGTTCATGTACAATGTGATAAGTTCATAATTCAGTTCCTTGTGCGCTGTCAGTGTGAGTCAGGATTCTTGAGATTGGTTAAGGTTAGGGCACTGATGATATTGTTTTTATCAGCCTGTGAAGTTGAGAGCTGTAACCTGTCCCTTGGTGAATTCACCAAGGGAACCTCCAGCGCCTGGCTGGATACCTCTCCCTGATTAACATTCTTGCAGCATCAGTAGGTAAGCGTTTCATCATTCAATTGCTGAACACATTTCTTCTCTGGGAGAATTTATTCTCGGTGATTTTCAAAAACAATATGGTCGGTATTCAAAATGTTTTCTAAAAAGCCAATATTGGGAGTCCTTTGGGGAATCTGCTTTTCTATATGCTCAGGGCTAATTGCTATGTTAGACAAATGTTTCCTGAATTAATAAGCTGAATGAAGAAATGAGACTATTTTAACAACAATAGAAAATACCTACATGGGGAAGAGGAAAAAATTACTAATTCCAAAACCAGTGATGTATTAGCACAAAATCACCTAAGAGTTAACTTTCAGCCACCCTGATAGTGATTACATTTGTAAGTCTGGTTTTATTACCATCTCCCATTTCAGTTAGGTGGTGAAAGTTGGGTCATGAACTTGAAAGTGAAGAGTGAGAGGAGGAAGTGGAGAGAGTTTTGGGATCCAGCCCATGAAAGCTTAAAATTGATAAGAATTGATATGATCTATTAGCTAAAAAGAATGTGTGTGTTAAAGAGTTTTTGGCTCCTTCTTCTTTGAAACATTTTACATCTTATTTCTTTTATTTATTTCTTTGGGAATGGAAAGCAAAAAATGTAACTGTCCATTCAAAGACAAGAACAGCAATTCCTTGACATTGGGATGCTCCAATTAAATAAACACTGCTGACTATGATTTCTAATTGACACTATCATTTGGCAGAAAAGTAGATTGGTTAATCTGTGAATTAATGTAGGTGAGAAATTCTGGCTTGACAGTAGCATTTACTGTATTTTTCCAGATAACTTGTATTTTACAGAGATCTAGAGCAACTAATTCTCATTCTAAGCACAAAAAGCAATTTTTAGTTCTCATTTAAATGTTCTTTTTAAGGCAATTAGTGAATTTCCACCCAATCACCTGACTTTGTAAGTTCCTGAAATCTTGTTTTGATTAACATAACATCAACAATACAGTGGGACAATACCACATTCTGCAGATTGGGTCCAGTGCTTTTAGGACTATAATGTGATAGAGAACTGTGGAGTTAACAATTCTCTGTCACAGAACTGTGACCAGCTCATGAATATAATGTTAATGAAAACTATCTTTGGGCCTTCTTTCTGCTAAGTTTGGTAAAGAAAACTTTCAACGGAGCAATAACTGAATAGTATGTCCTGAGGGTGTGTAAATAAACTCTAATAAATGCACCACATCCACTCTAGCAGCTGCAATTTGGGGTAGCAGCTGTCAAACTTGGTTAAGTTTGCTGTAGTTTATTGTCATTGCCATGTTTTTGTTTTTTGGGTTTTTTTGTTTTTGTTTTTTTTAAACAAAAGCCAGTAAAGTAATATAGCTCTTACTTTACAAAGTAAGCAACTCATGTGACGGTTCTGACAACGGTTAATTATGCCCATTCAATTTCCCCTTTGAGAATGGACTGCTTCATTAGGTCCATGTCTCACTTGAGACAGGCTTGGGTCAGGACTGTACTTGTTACCCCTGACCCCATAGCCTCATGATGTGCTTTATGTCCCTTGGTACCAGCGTCATGAGCTCTGTGTCCAACAGTCCTGTAGTTACATGAAGGACCACAGATACCTTCGAGGAAGGGCTGTGGGAATCAGTTCTCTACACATAATAGTAGCTTTTGCAGAGTCCTTCTTATGGGCACCTGGCCTTTCCTTCAGTCTTGGGGTCTGCTTTCAGAACTGGTTCACATCTGGAAATGGGCCAAGGGCTTTACATGTGGCAGCTGACCTCAGTCTTCTACACGTATTTATTAAGCAATATCCTTATCGAATGCCCATCTATCTTGCTGCTATGAACACTTTTACTTTATTAACCACCTCTTTTCCCTTTGGCAAACTTAAGTTTGTTTTCTACTTTTGTTGAGTCTATTTCTGTTTTTTAAGTTCATTTGTATTGCTTTTTTAGATTCCACATATAATAGTGATATAATATTCATCTTTCTCTAATTATTAGCATGATAATCTCGATGCCAGGATTGCTTGGGCAGTTATGGGTTTTTGTGATTCCATATAAATTTTAGGATTATTATTTCTGTAAAAATGTTATGAGTAATTTAATAGCAATCACATTAAATCTATAGATTGCTTTGGGTAGTTTGGTCATTTTAATATCAGTTCTTCCAATCCAAGACCAATTGAATCAACTTCAATTTCTTTTATCAATGTTTTATATTTCTCAGTCTAAGCCTTTTACTTCCTTTGTCAGTCTAATTCAGAGTTATTTTTTATTGAAGTATAACTGATTTACAATGTTTCTGGTATACAGCAAAGTGATGCATATATATATGCATATATGCAATATATGATGTGCATTTTTCATATTATTTCTCATTACAGTATATTACAGGATATTAAATATAGTTCCATGTGGTATACAATATGACCTTGTTGTTTATCCATTCTACATATAATAGCTTGAATCTGTTAGTTCCAAACTCCCAACCCAACTTTCCCCACCTTCCCTCCCTCTTGGCAACCACAAGTCTGTTCTTTATATCTGTGGGTCTATTTCCTAGATAAGTTTGTTTGTGTCATATTTAAGATTCCACATGTGATATCATTATGTATTTCTCTTTCTGACTTTTTTTAGTATGATAATCTCTAGGTACATCCACGTTGCTGTAAATGGCATTATTTCATTCTTTTTTATGGCTGAGTAACATTCCATTTTATAAATAAACCACATCTTTTTATCATTGATCTGTCAGTGGACACTTGTTTCCATGTCTTGGCTGTTGTAAACAGTGCTGCAGTGAACATAAGGGTACATATTATTTTCACATTACTGTTTTGTCTGGATATATGCCCAGGAGTAGGATTGCTGGATCACATGGTAACTATTTTTAGTACTTTAAGGAACCTCCACACTGATTTCTGTAGTGGCTGAACCAGTTTACATCTCTACCAACAGTGCAGGAGGATTCCCTTTTCTCCACACCTTCTCCACTATTTGTTATTTGTAGACGCTAATGACGGTCGTTCTGACTGATGTGAAGTGGTACCTCACTGGAGTTTTGATTTGTGTTTTTCTAATAATTGGCCTTAGCCACGTTGAACATCTTTTCATGTGCCTGTCAGCCAACACTTATGTTTTATTTGGAGAAATGTATTTAGTTCTTTTACCCATTTTTTATTAGGTTTTGTTGTTGTTACTGAGCTGTATGAGTTGTTTATATATTTTGGAAATCAATGCCTATTGGTCGCATCATTTGCAAATATTTTTCTCTTAGTCCATAGGTTTTCTTTTGTTTCGTTAATGGTTTCCTTTGCTGTGCAAAGCTTATAAATTTGGGTAGGTCTTATTTATTTATTTTTGCTTTATTTCTGTTGCCTTGGTAGAAGGACCTAAGAAAACTTTGGTACAATTCATGTCAGAATTTTTGCCTGTGTTCTCTTCTAGGAGTTTTATGGTGTCATGTCTTAAATTTAAGTCTTTAAACCATTTTGAATTTATTTTTGTGTATAGTGTGAGACTGTGTTTTAACTTGATTGATCTACATACAGCTGTCCAATTTTCCCCACACCACTTGCTGAAGAAACTATTTTATATTCTTGCCATCCTTTGTTGAAGATTAATTGACTGTAGGTGTTTGGGTTTATTTTTAGGCTATTACTTTTCTTTATCCATATGTCTGTTCTTATGTCAGTACTACATTGTTTTGATTATTATAGCTTTGTAGTATTGTCTGATGTCTGGGAGGATAATGCTTCCTGCTTTATTCTTTTGCTTCAGGATTGCTTTAGTAATTCTGGGTCTTTTACGGTTCCATATAAATTTTAGGATTATTTTTTCTAGTTCTTTGAAAAATGTCTTGGCTAATTTGATAGGGATCACTTTAAATTAGTAGTAAATTGCTTTGGATAGTATGTCCATTATTTTATTGCCTGCATCCAGAGCATGTATAAGTTCCCAGGCCAGGGATAGAACCTGAGGTACAGCAGGGATAGTGCCAGGTCCTTAACCCATTAGGCCAATGGGGAAACTTCAGTTTTCTATGTCTTTAAATCATCTTCCTTTCTTCAATCAATGTTTTATAGCTCTCAGCATATGTCTTTCACCGCCTTTGTCAGATTTATTCCTAAGTAATTTTTTGGATGTGATTTTAAAAGGAATTGTATTTTTACTTTGTGTCTGATATTTCATTGTTATTGTAAAGAAATGTACCTGATTTCTGTATGTTAATCGTGTATCCTGCTACCTTGCTGATTTTATCAGTTCTAGTAGCTTTTGTGTAGTCTTTAGGGGTTTCTATATATAGTATCATATCAACTGCATATAATGACAATTTTATCTCTTCCAATTTGAATACCTTTTATTTTTCTTTTCTGATTGCTGTGGCTAGGACTTCCAATACAATATTAAACAGAAGTAGAGTGGGTTATAATTATCTTGTTACAGGTTTTAGTGGGAAGGCCTTTAGCTTCTCACCATTGAGTATTATGTTACCTGTAAGTTTGTTATAAATAGCTCTTATTATGCTTAGAAAAGCTTATGATAAAGCCAAGAAATGTTTTGTTTTGTTTTTTGTTTTGCTTTACTTTTATTTTGAAGACAGGACAAGCTTATATTTATTTCATGAGCCTTTTTTCTTTGAAAAGCATCAATGAGATCTTGCTGTGTAGCACTGGGAACTATGTCTAGTCACTTCTGATGGAACATGATAATGTGAGAAAAAAGAATGTATACATGTATGTGTAACTGGGTCACCATGCTATACAGTAGAAAAAAAAATAAAAGGGAAAAAAAAAGATATGTTCCCTCTATGCTCATTTTAATGAGTTTTTATCATGAATGGATGTTGGATTTTGTCAAATGCTTTTTCTGCATCTATTGATATGGTCATGTGATTTTTTTTGTCTTTTTGCTGATGTGGTGTATCACATTGACTGATTTGCATATGTTGAACCATACTTCTGACCCTTGGATAAATCCAACTAGATCATGGTGTATGATTCTTTCTCTGTGTTATTGGATTTGGTTTGTTAATATTTTGTTGAAGATTTTTGCATCCATATTCATCAAAGATATTCCCTGGTATTCTTTTTTGGTAGTGTCTTTGTCAGATTTTGGTGTCAGAATGATGCGGGCTTCATAGAATGACTGTGGGAATATTCCTTCTTCGTCTATCTTTAGGAAGAGTTTGAGAAGGATTGGTATAATTTCTTTTTTGCCTGTTTGGTAGAATTCCCCAGTGAAATCATCCAATCCTGGACTTTTGTTTTCAGGGAGTTTTTAAATTGCAGATTTTATTTCACTCTTAATAATCCAATAATCTGGTTCCTTTTGATTCAGTTTTGGTAGGTTATATATATTAGGTTTATAGAAACTTATCCATTTCTTCTAGGTTAACCATTTTGTTGGCATATAACTATTTATAGTATTCAGATTTTTTTTTACATTTCTACAGTACTGGTTGTTTTTTCTCCACTTTCATTTCTTATCTTGTTTGACTTTTCTGTTTTCTTCTTGGTGAGTGTGGCCAGAGGTTTGCCAGTTTTATTTATCCTTTCAAGAAACCAGCTCTTGGTTTCACTGATTTTCCCATTTTTTAAATTTAATCTTTATTTCTTTTATGTTTTTATTATTTCCTTCCTTCTACTGACTTTTAGCTTCTTTTTGTTCTTTTTCTGTTAGTAAGTTAGGTTATTTGAGGTTTGGTTTTTTTTTTGTTTGTTTTTAAGGAAGACCTCTATCACTATAAATTTCATTCTTAGGATTGCTTTGCTGCATCCTGTAGATTTTGTATGGTTGTGTTTTCATTGTGTCTTGAGCTATGTTTTATTTTTAGATTTTTTATTATAATTGGTTTAGAGTGTTCTGTCAATTTCTGCTGTACAGCAAAGTGACCCGGTTATACACACACATTCTTATCTATCATGTTCTATCACCAGTGACTGGATATAGTTCCCTCTGCTATACAGCAGCATCTCATTGCTTATCCATTCTAAATGTAATAGTTTGCATCAATAACCCAAAACTCCCAGTCCATCTCACTCTCTCCCCCTTGTAACCACAAATCTGCTCTCCATGTCTGTAAGTGTGTTTCCATTCTGTAGGTATGTTCATCTATGCCATATATTAGATTCCAGATGTAAGTGATATCACATGGTATTTGTCTTTCTCATTCTGATGTACTTCACTTAGTATGAGAATCTCTAGTTCCATCCATGTTGTTCCAGATGGCATCATTTTGTTCTTTTTTTTAGGGCCGAGTAGTACTCTATTGTGCATATGTACTACATCTTCTTAATCCACTCATCTGATGATCGACATTTGGTTGTGTCCATATCTTGGCCATTGTGAATAGTGCTGCAGTGAATATAGGGGTGCATGTATCTTTTTCAAAGAAAGTTTTGTCTGGATATATGTCCAGGAGTGGGATTGATGGATCATATGTTTGTTCTATAGTTTTATGAGGAACTTCCATGCTGCTTTCCACAGAGATTGTACCAGTTTACATTCCCACCAACAGCATAGGAGTGTTCCCTTTTCTCCACACACACTCCAGCATTTGTTATTCATAGCCATTCTGACCAGCATGAGATGATACCTCATTGAAGTTTTGATTTGCAATTCTTTAATAATTAGTGATGATGTTAATCATCTTTTCATGTGCCTGTTGGCCATCATATGTCTTCTTTGGAAAAATGTCTACTCAGGTCTTCTGCCCGTTTTTCAATTGGGTTGTTTATTTTTTGCTGTTATGTGATTTTTTAATATATTTTGGAGATTAAGCCCTTGTCTGTTGCATCATTTGCAGCTATTTTTTTCCACTCCATAGGTTATCTTTTTGGACTTTTTTATGGTTTTCTTTGCTGTGCAAAACTTATAGTTTGATTAAATCCCATTTTTTTGTCTTGGGAGACAGACCTAAGAAAAACTGGCTTGGCTTATATCAGAGAAAATTTATCCTATGTTCTCTCCTAGGTGTTTTATGGTGTCATGTCTTATGTTTAAGTCTTTAAACCATTTTTAGTTTATTTTTGTTCTTGGTGTGAAGGTATGTTCTAGTTTCATTGATTTACATGCAGCTGTCCAGTTTTCCCAGCACCACTTGCTGAAGAGACTTTTTCCCATTTTATATTCTTGCCTCCTTTGTTGAAGATTAATTGGCCATAGGTGTCTGGGTTTAATTATGGGCTCTCTATTCTGTCCCATTGGTCTGTAAGTCTGTTTTTGTACCAGTACCACACTGTCTTGATTACTGTAGCTTTGTAATATTGTCTGAAGTCTGGGGGAGTTATGCCTCCTACTTGTTTTTTTCCCCTCAGGATTGCTTTGTCAATTCTGGATCTTTTATGGTGCCACATAAATTTTTTGGATTGTTTGTTCTAGTCATGCATGTGCAAAGAAAAATAGTTCTATGGTGGTTCCACCCTCCCCAAGAATGGCACCTTGCTTTTCCTGCAGGTCCAGTCTTTCTCCTGAACTCTCTCGGCTGTGGTGTTCTGCTCCCTAGCCCCTCAGGTTGTTTCCACACAGCCAACCCTAGCCTTCTCCCTGGAATTGACCTCTGAAGCCTAAGTTCAGTGCCAGCACACCTCCCCCAAGTGTCTCAGGCTCTGGTGTTCTGGGCAGTGGTATTAATGGTCCATGTGTCTCTCTGCTTTGCCCTCTTCAGTCTGGCTGTTGTGCTTTTCTCTGAGGCTTTGAGGCTCCCCCTCCTTCCTGGCTGATCTCCCTGTCAGTTATGTGGCCTCCCACAATGCAGATTCCTTTTCTCTTACATAGCTCCTCTCAGGTGTGCTGGTCCTATCCCGATTCCTTTTTTTTCCCCTTATTTTTTCCTTTTGTTCTACCCAGTTATGTGAAGGGTTTCCTGGCCTTTTTAGAGGTTTAAGGTCTTCTCCCAGTGTTTGGTGTTCTGCGTGAATTGTTCTACATGTAGAAGGTTTTTTTTTTTTGTCTTTTTGCCTTTTCTAGAGCCACTCCCGTGGCATATGGAGGTTCCTAGACTAGGGGTCTAATCAGAGCTGTAGCTGCCGGCCTACAACACAGCCACAGCAACACAGGATCTGAGCCGCGTCTGCAACCTACACCACAGCTCATGGCAACGCCAGATCCTTAACCCACTGAGGGAGGCCAGGGATCGAACCTGCAACCTCATGGTTCCTGGTCGGATTTGTTAGCCATTGAGCCATGACAGGAACTTCTAGATGGTTTTTTTAAAATAGAATTCAGTTGTAGCAAGAAAACCTACTCCCTATGATTTAAATTCTTCTAAATGTACTGAGAGTTAGTTTATGAAACAGCATATTGTTCACTTCCTTTAGTGTTTTTTATAATGCAGTTAATTTTCTCATAGTTTTCTCTGAAAACATATTTATCTAAAAATGAAAGAAGATAAAAAATTCTACATTGACCGTTTTTTTTTTTGAGCATGTTTAGATGCCATTGCATTGTCTTCTTAATTACATGGTTTCTTACAAGAATTTGATGAGTATTCTTATCATTTTCCTTGTATCTATGCTTTAAAAATTGTTTTTGTCACTGGTGTTCAGTAATTTGATCATAATGTTCCATGCTGTGGTTTTGTGAGGAATGTATACATTCATGATAAATTTGGTTGCAAAACTACATTTTTAATGATAAAATAAAATTACCAATAAGTCTTCTTATAAGCAGAATAGTTGGTTTCATAAAACTAATTTTTATAGAATTTCATGTATCACAACTTTATATGAGCCTGAATCATCTATCATCCTAATTACTTGATAATCAGGAAGAAATGACTATGCTAAGAAGCTTTTATTGAATAAGCATATCTGGATTTTAAAGCAACATAATATTCTGGGATTTTAATAAGTTGTCATGGAAACTTTGTCAGTAATAGACTAAGAAAATTAAATGCTATTACCTACTTCTATTTGCAAATTTACCTCTTCCTTGCTTTTACTGAATATACTAGAAATACAAAATATGAGCCATTTTTAACTAAATAAAGCAGTCTATTAAAATGCAATTCCATGATCAGAAAAGATAGAATGGTGAGAGAATTTTGACATTAGGATTAGTTTATTGGTAAGGAGAGCTGATTTTATTATTACAAACCACCTCTGTGAATCCTGATTTGAAAACGATATTTTTTTCTCAGTTCTTTCTTCTAGAGTTAATAGTATAAAAAATAATTTATTGCCTGTCTACCTCTGAGATGCCTGGCCTGAGAGAGCAGGGTGTTAAGGCTGAATAAATGGATGTGTGATTAGGGCAAGTGTGTGAGAACTGACATTTTATCAGAATGTGAAGCAAAATCCACAGTGGTTCCAAAGTTTGCCTCCAGGGACATTTGGAAATGTATAAAGTTTTGGTTATCATAGTTAGAGCTTTTACTGGCATTGGAAGCTAGAAACCAGGGATGCTGCCAAATATCCTACAAGGCTTAGGACAGCAATCAATAACAGAGGATTACCCAGTCCATAATGGCAATAGTGCTGACACAGAGAAACCCTGAGGAGCAGAGGGCAAAGAGGTCTCCTCTGTGAAACTGGAGCTGCATGTGGAGGTGTAGCAGTGAAAGCAGGGTGAATGGTTGAGAGGCTGAGGTTAAGTGGTGAGTGAATATGAACATGGTGAAACGAAATCTAATGTATTTCTAATGTATTTTTAAGTTAGAAACTGTTGGCTTGGCAAAAAATTACATGGGGGCATGAGGATAAGAGAGAACTCAAACAAATAAGCAAAGATATACATGCAATCATTAAGTACTATTAGGTCTTTCAGCCATTTTTACTAACACTGATATCTAATCTAATAAAGAAGTAGATCAATCTATAATATATCAACAAAATAAAATTTTGCTGGCTGTAGTACATTTTTGTATAAAATTATATAACAGTATGGACAATGATTTATAATACACAACATACATATGTGTATTATATATAGTCCAAAAATGTTTATTAGCAATGATTTTCCCTGAGGGACAGGATTAAGGGGGGTTTAATTTTCTAAATTCTAACCTTATGTAACTAATTTGAATTCTTTATAAAAGATGATACATACTGTAGATGAAGAAACTCACCTGCCATATCAATAGACAAAAGACGTTGCAAGCCCTCAGCTACCACAGTTGCCCTTGACTGTGTACTCTTAGGGGATCCAGGATGGGAAAAAAAAACAGGATACTAGCCCTAGATAGTTAAGGTGCATATTAATTATCCCGGACTCTTTCATTTTACTGTGCAAAGAAAATTAATAAATTCATCAACTCAAGATGTTTGGGTTTTCTTCAATTAACAGCAATCTTTTGATATTCAAAGAACCTGTTTTTTGTGGCAAAAACTCCTCCATTGCCTCTTCGGAATGGTCCTTCAGCGCTATCTGAGTCTGTCTCCCAGGCTTAAGTCCTCAGCACATCTGCCAAATAAAACATAAATCTTAAAGTTTTAAGTTGAGAAGTTAATGGTTTTGATAACCAATGAAGGGACCCAGAGCAGACTTCTCTCCTTTGCCTGAACTCTTATGAGGATCCAGAGCCTGGTACCAGCAGAAGCCTCTTGGGATGGTCCACCTTCTCAGAGTCCAGAAAAATTTGGGTGAGTCTCTTCAGGTTCTCAGGTCTCCTGTTATTGGTTGATGATCCTAAGTTTTATTCATGCTGTTAAACTCCTGTCTGGAGGAGTAGGTTATCTTTGAAATGGTGTCAAGAAGAGGTACCTGATTTTTCCTTGGTTGAAAGACACTGGGAAAATTTTTGCTCAGTGTAAAACATTGAGTAGCTTATCCTCTGTAGAAGGGTACTTAATAAGGTCAGACTGTGTAATTAGGTGGAAGACTGGCCTGCAATTTTCCCTTGAATCCACTGCTTGGATCAAGTTTCTCAAAACAAAAATGAAGATATCTCAGGTGAGCTTTCAGCTCCAAAAAAGGGATATCTCCTCCTGACTGGCATGGCTTTCTCGGGCAGCTGAGAAACTTGCAAGAGTGGTGGAGGCAAGACCTCATCTAGTGCAAATATCCCTATAGAGGAACCCACTCATTTTAATGAAAATTTGTTCTGCCAGGGACACTCCTAAAAGCTGGCTACTCTGTGATCCTAGCACCCAGGTCTTTAACTGAGACTTGTAAGAAGAATGAGACTTGTAAGAAGAATGAAATGATTAAGGTAAAACCTAGAGGGCTTAAGCTCACAAACAGCACATTGACCCACCATGTGATCATCACTAGCGCTTTTATCTCAACAAATTGACCTCATAATGGGGAATGAAGCTCTCAAAGGAGAAAGGAATGACAAATTTCCAGCCCCCAACTAATATCCCATCCAGGTTTATGAACATACAAGACTTATAAGTACTTGCTTAACTGGGGATTAAAGGTAAACTTGCCTTGAAAATGAATAAGACAGGGCTCTTTTATTGCATATGCAGTTAAGTTAGAGAAAGCTAGCTTGATAAATCATCTTTTCAGAAATCTGAACTTAAAAATACTTCTAGGAGAAACTTGCATATCTGTCCCTATGCCTTTGAGATGTCAACATTCTACCTGATCTTCTTGAATATTGTGTGTGTGTTATGAAAACTTGGTCTCTGCCCTCTGGAAGATAGATATATGGTAGATATTTGGCAGCCAGTCTAACAGACTGGAATTCAGAGCAGTCTCTTGTCTTACTGCCAACTCCCAGGAGCCTTTTGTTGTGCTAACCTTTGTTGAGGCAGCCTGTACAACAAAGGTCTTTAGTTAGACTGGTTTGAGGGGTAAATGTTCTGGTCCTGTTTAGGAGGCATTCTCTCCACTTTCTTTTAGAGGTGCCTCTTACCTCTTATTGGTTTGAGTCACTATTAAGATATATATTATCAATGGCCAGATGATGGATCCTTCAGAGAGCTCTCATTATAAACAGCTGTTTTATTGGTACTTAGGAACAAAAGTTCATAAAGGCGGAAAACATTTTATACATAAGGTTTTATACATATAGGTTAACCTAACTCCCTTAGTTTAAAATAAACAATAAACAAAATTCTTTTAATGGCTGCACCCATGGCGTATAGAAGTTCCTGAGCCAGAGATTGAATCCAAGACAACACAGTATGGCAACTCTGGATCCTTTAACCCACGGCTCTGGGCTAGTGATCGAACTCCTGCCTCTGCAGCAACCTGAGCCACTGCAGTTGGATTCTTAAATTCAAACCACTGGAAAGGCTCCCTTGCCCCAAATCTGATTTATAACCTTCTTAAGGGTTTATCAAAGACAAATACATAGCTTAAGTCTTTTCCACAAATAATAAAGCCTTAGTCATTTGAGCAGATACATTTTCTTATTCCAGCTATTATTTATAAACTAGTAAATCTATGTTGTAATACTTGATTAATAACTGAATTTTTAAAGTGAAGCTATGAAATCTTTAGTTTTGTATGTTTATATGTTTGTGTGGTAGGATCTATCTCTATCTTCAGATAATGTGATCAAAATTAAATGTATAAAAGAGCTAATTGACTTAAAAGTAAGCACTTAACAAAAATGAACCTGGCCAGAATGAATTTCAGGTTCTCATTCAATAGTAAATTAAATTTGGTATTAAAGCTAGCTTAAGCTTGTTGGTTTAATCAATACAGACATGTCTTTATTTGATCTAGGTTTATTGAAGGTCAATAAGTTCATGTTATTTCTGTTGTATTTGTCAGCAAGAAAAATATTAACTTGGTGTGTTCTTTATAAGTTATAAAGGTAAATGAGATGAGTTTTCAGGTGAACTCTTTAGGAATAATTATGTCTTGGATATGTCTATCTTAAAATATTTTCTCCAGATATTTTGTTAAGTTTTCCTAAGTTAAATCTGGGAATTTATTGAATATCCAGGTAATTAAGATAGAATATTAATTGCCCAATAAGTCTAAATTTACCTATTTTTGTCTCCATCAAGAGGGATACTAAATAAATTTGGGTTTATTAGACACTTGTACCACATTGAGAAGAAATTATGCTATGAGGCAATGTATGTTTCTAGAGGTTATAAAAAATTCCAATCAGTAAACTCTGGTATGACAAAGAGTTCATGAGTACTTGCTACATGCCATTTTTCACTAGAGGTTAAGGTTTTTAAGGGTTAACATCATAATAGGTAATTAAGGATACTAAATATAAACAAGAGAAACTTCTCAGTATGCAAGGAAAATAGGACGGGTGTTTTCAGCAAAAGAAAGGATGAGGAATGGAAATACATTTTGTTAAGAGGAAAGAATGTCATCATAGATTGTGCACCCTGAGGGAATTCAGGATGGACAAAAAAAACAGGATATTGGCCCTAGATAGTTGAGGTGCATATCAAAGGAATGATTTCAATGGGCCCAGACTCTTATCTTCCTCTTCATTAACTTGAGATGTGTGATTTTTCCTTAATTAACATTAATTACTTGATGTTCTCACTACCCAGAAGTTTTTGTTGCAAAAACTTCTGTACATCCTGGCTCTGCCCTTACCTCAGCAAATCCATCAAAAAAACCATAAATCTCAAATTTTAGGTTGTGCATTTTTTTTCAGTTGATAATACTAAGTTTCAAATGTAGGAAATCATGTATTTCTATGTGCTTTATTTTTTAAATGTTATTTCAGTAGATTCTACCAACAAATTAGAATGTTAGAGACAAAATTTTCAGTCTTCCAGCTGCTATGTTACATAGATTTCCTTAACATTAATTTTCACACAGAATTGCCTCTCTTATTTCAAAACAAGATTTTATTTTATTTATTCATTTTTTGTCTTTTTGCTATTTCTTGGGCCGCTCCCGTAGCACATGGAGGTTCCCAGGCTGGGGTGGAATCGGAGCTGTAGCCACCAGCCTACGCCAGAGCCACAGCAATGCGGGATCCAAGCCACATCTGCGACCTACACCACAGCTCATGGCAACGCCAGATCGTTAACCCACTGAGCAAGGGCAGGGACCAAACCCGCAACCTCATGGTTCCTAGTCGGATTCGTTAACCACTGTGCCACGACAGGAACTCCCCAAAACAGGATTTTAAAGATGAAAAATAAATGCCCAGAACAGGTATTTTGAGTAGCACTACCTTTTTTTTGGTCAGAAAATATATTATTGGTAATATAATACTATGTGGGTATATATTCATTTCCTTATGACTACCTAAAGTGAAGAAATAAATAAAAGGCATCTATGCAAAGATAGGCTAGAAAATGTGTGTGCGGAAAAGTCACTCATCATCTCAATGCTGGAAAGAAAATTTGCCCTTGACAGTCAGTTGCTGGCCTGGTACTCATACCTGGAGGTATCTTTTATTGAACATGCACCATTTCCCAGAGAAATGACATCAGACAGAGCAAAACAAGATTATTGTAATCATGTCTGAGTACAGACAAACTACATGTGTTATACAAACTACAAAAAAGATCAAATATCTCCATATTCCAGCTAATGTGAGGGATTGCTACTTCTTTATTGTCTTTAGCTTTATTTCATTCTCCTTAATTCCAGATAAAATTTATTTATTTATTATCTTTTTGCCATTTCTTGGGCCACTCCTGCGGCATATGGAGATTCCCAGGCTACGGGTCTAATCAGAGCTGTAGCCACCGGCCTACGCCAGAGCCGCGTCTGCAACCTACATCACAGCTCACGTCAATGCCAGCTCCTCAACCCACAGAGCAAGGCCAGGGACCGAACCCACAACCTCATGGTTCCTAGTCAGATTCATTAACCACTGAGCCACGACGGGAACTCTAGATAAAATTTATTAAGCTATCCACTCATAGAATGATTTTCTACTTCCTGACATCATCCAATCCAGAGCAAAGCCCAGATCCTAAAGTAAATTTGTCTCACAATATCGTGCTAAGCTGCTCCAAGTTCCACCATGGGTGAGTTGTCCCCCACAGCGACGGCAATAAAATTGAGATTTGTGTGCCTGGTGGTGGTTTGCTGGAGGGCATTGACAAATGTCACTTGTTCTTAGAATGGGCAAATTGGTCTCTTATTATAATTCTTCTTCTGCAAAAGAAGACTTGTGCAAAATGTATTTCTTTCTATGACTTATCTGAGCACATGAATTTACAGCATCTTCAATGTCTAAAGTAATGTATGCAGTGTAAATCAATATTTAAAAAGAAAGTAAACTTTCTAATTCTGTGTTATAACAATATGCTTTAGGTCTATCTTTACCTTTTAGCTGTATTATTTTAAATGATCTGAATTTCTTTAATAATTTTTAAACACATATGTACAAAAATTTCAGTTTCTGCATTTCCCTTTTATGCTTCAGAATGTAACAACAAACAGAACATTCCTGAAAAGAATAAAATGGCTAGATTTATGGAGGGTTACTTTGAACTTGGCTTCTCTTTTACATGGTGGACAATTTTTCCTGTAGTTCTCTGATTTTTTAATGTGTTCTTTCAGCCGCTCGGGCTATAAACCTTTGAGTTATCCTTAGTTCCTTTCTTTCCTTTACTATTAATTGGTTTCTCCTTCTACTCCCCTCTCTCCTAAGTTGCTCTACAGCTCCTGCCACTTCCAATTTAACAATGAATACCTTAAAATATATGATGACCAGATTATTTAGCATCATTTCCATGTGAACCACCCCGGGTCAAATCATGGCCATCACTGACCTGCACTATCACAAATCTCTCCTAATTTACTTTTCTGTTTCCAGTACCTTTGCCTCACAAATCTCTTCTAATTTACTTTTCTGTTTCCAGTACCTTTGCCTCTCCACTATACATTTTCTGCCAAGTAGCTGGGACAAACTTTTAAAAACATAAATCAGGGAGTTCACTGGTGGCCAAGTGGTTAAGGAATTATCACTGCTGTGGCTTAATTTCAATCCCCAGGAACTTCCACATGCCACATGCACAATGCCCCCCCCGCCCCCCAAAAAAAACAAGTATCAAAAACCAAAAACATAGCATGTTACTTTCCTTAAAACTCTCCAGTGATCTTTCAGTAAACTTTAAATAAATTCAAACTCTGTCAGTAAACCTTAAATAAATTCAAACTCCTGTCACTAACTGATACTATATCATGGATTTGTTTACTTGACTACTTCACTTTTGCAACACATCCAAGCTCAGTGGATAATGGAAACAAACACCCAAAGAAGAAAATCCTAGGCACAGAAGTGTCCTGAGTCATTAATGCAATCGATTCCCAACAATGCAAACTGAGACAATTCTGTCAGAGAATACAATTTATAAGAAATACAAGAAAACGCTGGGAACAAATGCCTACTCCTCTTCCCAATAGGTCAATTTGCTTTGCAGAAAGTGAAGGCAGTTCTGATGAAGTTCACCAATATCCTTTTATATAGGGAGACAAAGAGGCATGAGAGAATGACCTGTGGGGATTTTTCACCCCAAATTGAGGTGATTCTCCAGTCCTGACCACACCCAAAATAATAGTTGTTTTTTTTTTTTTTTAAGAAATTAGTAACAAACTCAGAATCAGTATGGTTTTTCACTCAAGTCCCTTTGTTTTCTAAATAATACACATAGATATTACCTGCACTATTTTATGGCCAGGTTTGTTCCTTAATGGTGATAAAGTTTGAAATTTCTAGTGGAAATTTGAGACTTTCTCCAGACTACTCACCCCATCCTAGTTTTATGAGGGGCAGAGAAAAATATGCTCCTCCACTGAAAGTATCCTAGTCCTGGACCAGTTACTGCCTCTCCCTCTACAGATACCCTGTTTACCTCTTTACATAAGGTGACTGATCATGATGGATTCCAGATTCAACTTGCCCTTTCTCATTTTGAGCATAGACAGACCAGGTTTATCTATTCTCTAATAGACTTTTACAAAATAAAAACGAAAGATCACAATGTAAACCATTAAACCAAGGAACAAACTCTGCCATTACTTTTGTCCTTGCGAAATGTATGTAAATTACTCTAGAAGGAACAGGATAATATGGCCCTGCTGATTCACACTATCCAAGTAGCCAGTTCACCAGATTCATAATTCACCAAAAACAAAATAAAAAAGACATATCACCCAGAACTGGTCAGAAAAGCCTCACTAGTTTGCTAAGGTAGGAATGTCCAAAGTTCTTTACCATGGAAGATGAAGAGAATTGATACACAGAGTCCCTCCCTTTTCCTGAACAACCTGGGGTCATGGAAGAAAAATGTTAATTTTCCATTGTTTACCAACAAGATCTGTTAATAGAGAAACAGGCTCACTTCATTCTTCCCCCTCTCTCTCTCTCTCTTTTTTTTTTTTTTTTTTTGTCTTTCTAGGGCCTCACTTGTGGCATCTGCAGGTTCCCAGGCTAGGGGTCTAATCAGAGCTGTAGCCACCAGTCTACACCACAGCCACAGCAACTCGGGATCTAAGCCATGTCTGCGACCTACACCACAGCTCATGGCAATGCCAGATCCTTAACCCACTGAGCAAGGCCAGGGATTGAACCCGCAACCTCATGGTTCCTAGTTGGATTTGTTAACCATTGGGCCATGATAGGAACTCCCCAGGCTCACTTCAATAAGGCTCCATCCTTACCCTGAAGGGAAAAGTCTGGAGGCCACCTAAACCAAAGGAGGGAGATGGGGATTGATTCACTTGAAGGCAGTTTGCAACGCTGACGAATAGTCAGAAGGTCATTGATGAGTGTTGTACAACACACAGAGGCACTCAAATAGGAAGCCATAAGTATTAGGACATTTCTCTAATCCAGGTCTTCCATTTCTAAGCAGAGCATCTAGAGTACAACTTGATAAGGAGTTAAATTCATTCTAAAGGCAGATGAAAAACAAAGATGAAAAGATATGGTACACTGTATACTTGAAGAAAAGAAATTGCAATAGATACGGATTACAGGGGCAGTACTTTAACATATGGAGAAAACATCAAAAATACCTAAAATGACCTGTCTCTCTTCATCCCTTCAGACTATTTGTATAACTACAAGGATAATGTAAACATTATTAATCAGGTCTTTGGCTTAAATTCCGAGAATGACATTTTAACCTTGTTCAATAAACTTGAATCTATCCTTAGACCGTCCATCCTGATGACTTTTAAGACAAATAGCAATGCTAGGTAACCTACTTTTCTATTAAAGATGAGTAAAAGGAAAGAGAAAACAAAGGAGGAAGGAAGAAATAAATAACATGGTACCTATGCAAAAGTTTTGCAAAAGAAAAAAATTAGCATAATTTTCAAAAGATTATTTTAAGGAGCATTGTTTTGAAGAAAAACTCATTCTTAATAGGATTTTTATGAACCAGAGTTATAATTCAATTCTGAAATTATAGAGTACAAATCAAAGTTTTTTGGTTTTTTTTTAGTTTTTACATCATATTAACATTGTCATGACATTTATATTCATATTTGCTATTTTTAAAAATGGGAGATTTCACCAATGCACATACAGCATTTGAAACATTTTATCTATATACACCTTGAACTAAAACTATGTAAATATTTTGTGAAAAATTTCATTTCAAACATCAGAACTTGCGTGGTGCTCCCAATTAAGATTGTTGTGATACTACCTTAAGCTTCGTTATTTCCTGACATATGTGGCAGTTTCATGAGTGGGCTCATGTTGGGACAACTCAGAGAACTATGGGTTTATGATTTGTGGACAAGCAGATGTTATCCTTCTACAAACATAATTATTTTCTTGAAGCCTTGGGTAGTTTTGTTTGTTTTTGAGAGGGGGCTATGAAAAATCACATAACCTGGGCAAACAGGTATATTAGGAGTCCTGGGGAGCCATGAGAATAGATAAGACACAACAACACATTATGGTGCTAGAGATAAACTAAGTATATATTTGAATAGCAACTTCTCTTTAAAGCCAGGCCTGCCTCACCTGTCAATAGAGACATAGACAATAGTCATTTATTATTGAATATCAACAACACACACTGTTCAGCTTTGCATAAACTGTGAAAATCATAATCTAAATTCAGATCCATCCTTAGGACCAAAAAACAAATCACACTCAAGGTAAATCTTGCAAAAGAAGATAATCTAAAATACACACACATACACATATATGTAACATTTATATAAAATGAAAATATGATAGTATTTTGTCACTAAAATGATAGAATAATGGTAATATAATCATAATAGGGTAACTAATGTTTATTAAAATTATAAAATCTTGTATTAAAATATGAATGTTTGCAGGGAGTTTTTAAATTACATATTCCATTTCATTTCTAGTGATTAGTCTGTTCATATCATCTATTGTTTTTTTAAATTCAGCTTTGGTGAGCTCTATGGTTCTAGAAATTTGCCCATTTCTCCTAGATTTTTGAATTTATTAGCATATAATTGTGGCCTCACAGGTGAATTCTACCAAACATACAAGGAAGAACTTATACCCATCCTTCTTAAACTCTTCCAGAAGACCGAAAAGAAGCAATACTCCCAAAGTCATTCTATGAAGCTACCATCACCCTAATACCAAAATTAATCAAAGGTACTACCAAAAAAGAAAATTGTAGGCTAATATCTTTGATGAATATAGATTCAGAAATGCTCAAGAAAATTTTAGCCAACTGAATCCAACAACACATAAAAAAGATCATAACCATGACCAAGTGGGATTCATCGCAGGTTTACAAGGATGGTTCAACATATGCAAATCAATCAACGTCATACACTACCTTAACAAAAGAAAAGTCAAAAACCACATGACCATCTCAATAGATGCAGAAAAAGCATTTGACAAAGTCCAACATCCATTCATGATACAAACTCTTAGCAAAGTTGGTAGAAAAGGAACATACCCTAATATAATAAAAAGCCATTTATGACAAATCCACAGCCAATATAATACTCAATGGAGAAAAGATAAAATCCTTCCCTCTAAAATCTGGAACAAGAAAAGGATGTCCACTCTCAGCACTTTTATTCAACATAGTATTAGAAGTCCTAGCCACAGCAATCCAACAAACAAAAGGTATCCAAATTGGAAGAGAAGAGTTAAAACTGTAATTACTATATACAGACAATCCTAAAGACTCCATATACAAACCACTGGATCTGATCAACAAACTCAGCAAAGTAGCAGGATACAAGATTAACATTCAGAAATTGGTTGCATTTCCATATATTAAAAATGAAATATTAGAAAAGGAACATAAAAAGTTACATTTTAAAATTATACCCCAAAAATTAAAATACCTAGGAATAAACCTGAACAAGGAGGTGAAAGATTTATATGTTGAGAAATAAAGAATATTAATTAAGGAAATTAAAGAGGATTCAAAGAAGTGGAAAAATCCCATCCTTCTGGATTGGAGGAATTAATCTTTTTAAAATGGCCAAACTACCCAAAGCGATCTACAGATTTAGTGTGAGCCCTATGAAATTGTTCATGATTTTTTTTATGAAACTATAATAAATAATCCAAAAATTTCCATGTAACTATAAAAGACCCAGGATTGCCAAAGGAATCCTGGGGCAGAAGGGGGAAACAGGAGACATAACTCTCCCAGACATCAGATGATATTACAAAGCTACAGTAATCAAGAGTGTAATGAAAGGATAAAGATGGCAGAGGAGTAAGACATGGTGCTCACCTTCTCTCACAAACACACCAAAAAGATTCATCTATATGTAGAATGATTCACACAGAACATCTACTGAATGCTGGCAGAAAAAAAACCTCCAAAAAGGATAACCCTCCACATAACTGGGTAGAATAAAAGAAACAAAAAGAGAGAAAAGGAATCAGGATGGGACTAGCACTCCTGAGAGGGAGCTGTGAAAGAGAAATGGAACCCACACCCTGGGAAGCCACCTAAGAGATGGGGAGATCAGCTGAGATGGAGGGACCTCAAAGTTTCCAAGAAAAGGACAGAAGCTGGACTGAGGAGGGCAAAGCAAAGTGAGAGTTGCACAGATTATCTGCACCACTGCCCCAGACAGCACAGCCTGAAATGCTTGGGAGGGGGCTGGGCGCTGAGATCCAGGCTCCAGCGGTCAGATCTGGGGAGAGGACTAGGATTGGCTGTGTGGAGACAGCCTGAGAGGCTAGGGAGTGGAACATAACAACTGAGGGAACCCAGGAGGAGGTCTGGGCCCTCAGGAGAAGCAAGGCACCATTGTTGGGGAGGGTGAGAGGAGGAGGGGTGGAGCACAATAAGAACCCTCTTTTCCCTGTGCATGAGTGGGCTCTCAGAGGGCAGGGCACCTCTCACGTAGGCTACAGGTGGCAAAAGAAGTCACTTTCTTGGGCTATGGGAGACTGGGCACCTCTCGTTTGGGCTAGGGCAGTGGGAGGCTAAGTGTGACATGGCACCTCTTGCGTGATCTGCAAGTGGCAGGAACAAATGACAGCAGTCATCTCAGAAACCAGAGGGAGGCATGACCTGCCACACCAGGAGTCTGTGAACAGGCTCCATCTATGGCTCCAATCACCTCAGAGGATGGCAAAAAAGAGGGCACTGCAATCGAGAACCACCCATTGTTGCTCTCACTTCCCTAGAAACACACCCACTCTGCTGCTGCCACTGGCAAACACTCCAGGAAGTGCCCACACATGCCTGATCACTGTCACTTCCCAGGACCCTGCATCTAGGAGCAGCCTGTGTAGCACCTCCAGCATGAGGTAAGCAGGACAGGGCACATCATGTGTGGTCTACAGGTGGTGGGGCAAACCACTCTAGCTATCTCTGACTCCAGAGGTGGGCGGTGGCCCACCACCACTAGGAGTCTGTGAACAGGCACCACCCAAATCACCTTCAGGAAGGCACCACAGAGGAGGGCATTGTGATCAAACATCACCCATTGCTGCTCTCACTCCCCTCGGAACTCTCACACCCTGCTACTGCCAAATACTCCCGGCACTATCTAAATTTTCCTGAGACTCATTACCCACTTCCCAGGGCCCTGCAAATAGGAGTAGCCTGTGCCAACGTCCTGCAGGTCCTTGCTACTGTCAAGAGCCCAGCAAACAGGCACTGACTACTAGCCCTACGCATTACCTCCTTCTTCCTGGAAACACACTCAGCACCCTATCAAGAGGATAAGAGCCTGCTCACACCAAGGAAAGAGACAGCAAATATCCAAACTCCAAACATAAATAGCAATCCCCCCTCCACAAGATACAAAGGGGCACTCTTGCATAGACATAGCCCTCCAAGACTACAGTAGTTGGTTTACCTAAACTCACAGAAAAAGAAAAATATAAGTGAAATGAAGAAGCTCAGGAACCATTCCCAGTTAAAGAACAGGACAATTCACCTGAAGCAGCAAACAATGAAACAGACCTCTGCATTCTCATACACACTAAGTTCAAAAGGCAGATGGTGAAAATACTGAATGAATTAAGGGTGAATATGAGGGAAGTAAGAGTGGATTTAAACAGTAATGCAGATTACTTTAGAAAGGAAACAGAAATATGAGGAGCCGAGAAAAATTAGAAAATTCTCTTGCAGAGACACAAACCAAGTTAAAGGTACTAAAGAGCAGAATGAACAATGCAGAGGAATGAATTTGTGACTTGGAAGAAAGAGTAACTGAAATCACCCAATCAGGACAGCAGACAGAAACCAAATTAAAAAAACATGAAAGCAATATAAGAGATCTTTGGGATAATATAAAGTGGGCCAATCTATGCATAATACGGATCCCAGAAGGAAAAGAAAAAGGGGATTGAAAATATGGTTGAAGAAATTATAGCTGAAACCTTTCCAAATCTAAAGGAAACAGCTATCAAGATACAGGAAGCACAGAGGGCCCCAAACAAGTTGAACCCAAACAGGCCCACACCAAGACATATTATAATAAAAATGGCAAAAATTAAAGAGAAGAGTCTAAAGGCAGCAACAGAAACACAAAGTGTTAATTATAAGGGAACCCCCATAAGCCTATCTGATTTCTCTACAGAAACACCACAGGCCAGAGAGAGTTGCAAGATATATTCTAAGTTCTAAAATGGAAAAAATTTGCAGCCTAGAATACTCTACCCAGCAAGAATATCATTTAAAATAGAAGGAGAAATAAAGAATTTCTTCAACAAACAAAAGCTAAAAGAGTACAGCAATACTAAGCCCATTCTAAAAGAAATACTGAAAGGGCTTCTCTAAATAAAAGAGAAGAAATAGGCTGAAGGAAATCACAATTGGGAAGCAATCACTTAAATAAGCCAGTATAGAGATCTAAAAGGAAAGAAAAAAAAAAAACTTTTGTAAAAGTGATGATAAACACAAGGAACAGCAAAAGGACAAATATGGAGATGTTTAAAAAGGACTTCAAAATCATAGAATGTGGGGAAGTAAGTAAGAAAAAATCTAGACTCTTTTGATAATGTGTTTGAACCTATATGACTATCAGGCTGAAGCAAGCAGATATAGGAAGGGTTTAACATACTTGAAAACAGGGTGACCACAAATCAAAACGAAACATTACATTCACAAAAACTAAAAGAAAAGTACACAAGCATAAAATAAAAGGAAATATCCAATCAAAAGAACAGAGTGGCAGATTAAAAAAGCAAAAACCTAAATCTGCTGTCTACAAGAGACTCACCTTAGAGCAAGGACACATAGACTGAAAGTGAGGGGATGGGAAAAGATGTTTCATGCAAATGGAAAAGTTAGGGAAGCAGGAGTTGCAATACTCATATCAGACAAAATAGACTTTAAAATGAAGCCCATTAAGAAAGACAAAGAAGGACACTCATTATAAAAGGATCCATTCAAGGAGAGGATATTACAGTCATCAATATAAATGCCCCTAATATAGGAGCACCCAAATACAAGCAACAGATACTAACAGACATTAAAGGAGAAGTTGATGGGAATACAATAATAATAGGATTTTAACACTCCACTCACATCAATGGACAGGTCCTCTAGACAGAATATCAGTAAGACAACAGAGATCCTAAATGATGCAATAGAAAAGTTAGACTTAATTGACATTTTCAGGACATTACACCCAAAATAATCAGAATATACATTCTTTTCAAGTGCACATGGAACATGATCAAGGGTTGACCACATACTGGGTCACAAAACTAACCTCAGCAAATTTAAGAGTATAGAAGTTATTTCAAGTATTTTGTCTGACCACAATGGCATGAAACTAGAAATCAACCAAAAAAGAAATGAGAAAAAATGACTACGTGGAGACTAAACAACATGCTACTAAAAAACCAATGGGTCAATGAGGAAATCAAAAAGGAAATTTAAAAATACCCCAAGGCAAATGATAATGAAGATACAACCATTTAAAAATCTATGGAATGCCGCAAAAGCACTGCTTAGAGGGAAATTCATAGCGATACAGGCCTTCCACAAAAAAGAAAAATCTCAGATTGACAGCTTAACCCACCATCTAAATAAATAAGAAAAAAGAACAAATAAAACCTAAAGTCAGCAGAAGGAAGGAAATTATAAAGATCTAAGAGGAATTCAATAAAATAGAGATTCAAAAAACAATAGAAAAAAAATCAATAAAACCAAAAGCTCTTTCATTGAAAAGTTAAAAAAATATTAACAACCTCTGGCCAGACTCACCAAGAAGAGGAGAGAAAAAACCCAAATAAGCAAAACAAGAAATGAAAGTGGAGAAATCTCAACAGATACTGCAGAAATACAAAAAACCATAAGAGAACACTATGAACAATTATATGCCAACAAATTTGACAACCTAGAAGAAATGGACAACTTTCTAGAGACTTACAGCCTGCCAAAACTGAATCAAGAAAAAACATCAACTGAACTGATCACTAGAAATGAAATTGAATATGTAATAAAAGCATTCCCTACAAACAAAAGTCCAGGACCAGATGGCTTCATAGGTAAATTCTACCAAACATTCAAAGAAGAACTTATACCCATCCTTCTTAAACTTTTCCTAAAGGTTGAAGAAGAAGTAGCACACCTGAAGACATTCTATGAAGCTACCATCACCCTAATACCAAAACCAGACTACCAAAAAAGAAAATTATAGGCCAACAGCTTTGATGAATATAGATGCAAAAATTCTCAACAAAATTTTAGCCAACCAAATCCAACAACATATAAAAAAGATCTACACCACGACTGGGTGGGATTCATCCCGGGTGCACAAGGATGGTTCAACATATGCAAATCAATCAATGTCATACACCACATTAACAAAAGAAAAGTAAAAAACCACATGATCATCTCAATAGATGCCGAAAAGCATTTGACAAAGTCCAACATCCATTCATGATAAAAAATGCTTACCAAAATGGGGATAGAGGGAACTTACTGTAACATAACATAATCAAAACCATTTATGACAAACCCACAGAAAATATAATACCCAACAGAGAGAAGCTGAAAGCCTTCCCTCTAAAATCTGGAACAAGACAAGGATGCCCACTCTCACCAGTTTTATTCAACATATTATTGGAAGTCCTAGCCATAGCAATCTGACAAACAAAAGAAATTAAAGATATTCAAAATTGGAAGAGAAGAGATAAAATTGTCACTGTATGCAGATGACATACTATATATAGAAAACCCTAAGGACTCAACCCATAAACTAATTGAACAAAGTAGCAGGATACAAGATTAACATTCAGAAATCAGCTGCATTTATGTACACTAACAATGAAATATTAGAAAAGGAATAAAAAAATACAATGTCTTTTAAAATTGCACCCCCAAAACTTAAATACCATAATAGACTCAGAACTGCCAAAGCAATCCTAAGGACCAAAAACAAAACAGGAGGCATAACTCTCCCTGACCTCAGGCAATGTTACAAAGCCACAGTCATCAAAACAGTGTGGTACTGGTACCAGAAGAGACCTACAGCCCAATGGAACAGAATAGCGAACCCAGAAATAAACCCAGACACCTATGGTCAATTAATCTTTGACAAAGGAGGCAAAAACATAATATGGGAAAAAGAAAGTCTATTCAGAAAGCATTGCTGGGAAACCTGGACAGCTGCATGCAAAGCAGTGAAATTAGAACACACCCTCACACCATGCACAAAAATGAACTCAAAATGGCTTAAAGACTTAAATGTAAGACAAGACACCATTAAACTCCTAGAAGAGAACATGGGCAAAACATTCTATGACATCAACCTTACAAATATTTTCTTAGGTCGGTCTCACAAGGCAACAGAAATGAGCAAAAATAAACCAATGGGACCTAATCAAACTGACAAGCTTTTGTGCAGCAAAGGAAACCATAAAAAAAAAAAAGACAATCTACAGAATGGAAGAAAATAGTTTCAAACGATGCCACTGACAAGGGCTTAATTTCTAAAATATACAAGCAGTTTATAGAACTTAACAGCAAAAAAAAAAAAAAAAAAAAAACCAAAAAACAAAACCCAACAACCCAAATGAAAAATGGGCAAAAGACCTAAAAGACATTTCTCCAAAGAAGATATACAGATGGCCAGCAAGCACATGAAAAAATGCTCAACATCACTAATTATTAGAGAAATGCAAATCAAAACCACTATGATGTACCATCTCACACCTGTCAGAATGGCCATCATTAACAATTAAACAATAACAAGTGCTGGAGAGGGTGTGGAGAAAAGGGAACCCTCCTGCACTGCTGGTGGAAATGTAAATTGGTACAACCACTATGGAAAACAGTATGGAGGTACCTTCGAAAACTATACTGAACTATCATATGACCCAGCAGTCTGACTCATGGGCATGTATCCAGACAACTTTCCTTGAAAAAGTTACATGTACCCATACGTTCATTGAGTCAATACTCACAATAGCCAAGACATGGAAACAATCTAAATATGCATTGACAGATGAATGGATTAAGAAGTTGTGGTATATATACACAATGGGATACTACTCAATCATAAAAAAGAACAAAATAATGCCATTTACAACAACATGGATGGAACTAGAGACTCTCATACTAAGTGAAGTAAGTCAGAAAGAGAAATACAAATTCCATATGATATCGTTTATATCTGGAATCTAATATATGGCACAAATGAACCTTTCCATAGAAAAGAAAGTCATGGACTTGGAGAACAGACTTGTGATTACCAAGCAGGAGGAGGAGGAAGGAGTTGAATGGACTGGGAATACGGGGTTAATAGATGCAAACTATTGCATTTAGAGTGGATAAGCAATGAGATCTTCTCTGTAGCAGAGGGAACTATATCTAGTCACTTATGATGGAATATGATAAAGGATAATGTGAGAAAAAGAATGTATATACATGTGCGACTGGGTCACTTTGCTGTACAGTAGAAAATTGAGAGAACACTGTAAATCAACTATAACAGAAGAAACTAAAATCATTTAATAAAAAATACAGTGCCACATTGGTTCAAAAACAGACATACAGACCAATGGAACAGAACAGAGAGCCCAGAGATAAACCCATACACCTACAGTCAATTAATCTTTGACAAAGGAGGCAAGAATATCAAATGGGAAAAAGATAATCTATTCAGCAAGTTTTGCTGGGAAAATTGGACAGCTACATGTAAATCAATGAAAGTAGAATGCACCCTAACACAATACATGAAAATAAACTCAAAATGGCTTAAAGATTTAAACATAAGAAATGGCACCATAAAACTCTCAGAAAACAACATAGGCAAAACATTATCTTATATGAACTGTACAAATGTTTTCTTAGGTCAATCTCCCAAGGCAATAGAAATGAACACAAAAATAAACAAATGGGACGAAATCAAACTAAGCATTTGCAGAGCAAAGTAAACCTTAAAAAAAGACAACCTACGGAATGAAAGAAAACAGTTGTAAGTGATTAATCTCAAAAATATACAAACAACTTATACAACTTAACAGCAAAATAAATAAATAAACAACACAACCAAATAAACAACCCCAACCCAATTGAAAAATGTGCAGAAGACCTAAGATATTTCTCCAAAGAAGACATAAGGATGGTCAGTAGGCGCATGAAAAGATGCTCAACATCCCTAGTTATCAGAAAAATGCAAATCAAAACTACTATGAGGTACCACCTCACACCAGTCAGAATAGCCATCATTAATAAGTCTACATATAACAACAATGAAATATTAGAAAAGGAATGCAAAAATACAATACCTTTTAAAATTGCTCCTCACAAAATCAAATACCTCGGAATACACCTGACCAAGGAGGTAAAGGACTTATATGCCAAAAACTATAAAACATTAATCAAAGAAATTAAAGAAGATGTAAAGAAATGGAAAGATATTCCATGTTCCTGGATTGGAAAAATCAATATTGTAAAAATGACCATACTACCCAAAGCAATCTACAGATTCAATGCAATCCCTATCAAATTACCCATGACATTTTTCACAGAACTAGAACAAACAATCCAAACATTTATATGGAACCACAAAAGACCCAGAATTGCCAAAACAATCCTGAGAAACAAAAACCAAGCAGGAGGCATAACTCTCCCAGACTTCAGGCAATATTACAAAGCCACAGTCATCAAAACAGTGTGGTACTGGTTTCAAAACAGACCTACAGCCCAATGGAACAGAATAGCGAACCCAGAAATAAACCCAGACACCTATGGTCAATTAATCTTTGACAAAGGAGGCAAAAACATAATATGGGAAAAAGAAAGTCTATTCAGAAAGCATTGCTGGGAAACCTGGACAGCTGCATGCAAAGCAGTGAAATTAGAACACACCCTCACACCATGCACAAAAATAAACTCAAAATGGCTAAAAGACTTAAATATAAGACAAGATACCATCAAACTCCTAGAAGAAAACATAGGCAAAACACTCTCTGACATCAACATCATGAATATTTTCTCAGGTGATTCTCCCAAGGCAACAGAAATAAGAGCAAAAATAAACCAATGGGACCTAATCAAACTGAAAAGCTTCTGTACAGCAAAGGAAACCCAAAAGAAAACAAAAAGACAACTTACAGAATGGGAGAAAATAGTTTCAAATGATGCAACCGACAAGGGCTTGATCTCTAGAATATATAAGCAAGTTATACAACTCAACAGCAGAAAAGCCAATCAACCAATGGAACCAATGGAAAAATGGGCAAAAGACCTGAATACACTGTTCTCCAAGGAAGATATACAGATGGCCAACAAACACATGAAAAAATGCTCAACATCCCTGATTATAAGAGAAATGCAAATCAAAACTACCATGAGATACCACTTCACACCAGTCAGAATGGCCATCATTAATAAATCCACAAATAACAAGTGCTGGAGAGGTTCTGGAAAAAAGGGAACACTCTTGCCCTGTTGGTGGGAATGTAAGCTGGTACAGCCACTATGGAGTACAGTTTGGAGATACCTTAGAAATCTATACATACAACTACCATATGACCCCGCAATCCCACTCTTGGGCATATATCCGAACAAAAGTTTCCTTAAAAAAGACACATGCCCCCCCCCCATGTTCATTGGAGCACTATTCACAATAGCCAAGACATGGAAACAATCCAAATGTCCATTGACAGACGATTGGATTAGGAAGATGTGGTATATATACACAATGGAATTCTACTCAACTATAAAAAAGAACGACATAATGCCATTTGCAGCAACATGGATGGAACTAGAGACTCATACTGAGTGAAATAAGTCAGAAAGAGAAAGACAAATACCATATGATATCACTTATAACTGGAATATAATATACAGCACAAATGAACATTTCCACAGAAAAGAAAATCATGGACTTGGAGAATAGACTTGTGGCCGCCTGAGGGGAGAGAGACGGAGTGGGAGGGATCGGGAGCTTGGGGTTATTGGATGCAAAGTATTGCTCTTGGAATGGATTTACAATGAGATCGTGCTGTGTAGCATTAAGAAATATGTCTAGATACTTACATCGCAACAGAACAATGGGAGGAAAAAAAATGTATACATGTATGTGTAACTTGGTCCCCATGCTGTACAGCGGAAAAAATAAATTAAAAAAAAAGTCTACAAATAACAAACCCTGGAGAAGGTGCAGAAAAAAGGGAACCCTCCTATACTTTTGGTGGGAATGTAAATTGATACAACCACTATGGAAAACAGTATGGCGGTAACTCAGAAAACTAAATACAGAACTAACAGGTGATCTGGCAATCCCACTCCTGGGTATATATCTGGATAAATCTTTCAACGAAAAAGATGCATGCATCCCACTACTCATAGCAGCACCACTCACAATAGCCAAGACATGGAAACAACCTAAATGTCCATTGACAGATGAATGGATTAATAAGATGTGGTATATATACAAAGAAATACTACTCAGTCATAAAAAAGAACAAAGTAATGCCATTTGCAGCAACAGGGATGCAACTAGAGATTCTCATACTAAGTGAAGTCAGAAACAATGACAAATACCATATAATTTTGGTATATGTATCATAAATAGCAAATACTTATATGCAGAATCTAAAATGGCACGCATGAACCTATCTACAGAACAGAATCAGACTCAGACATGGAGAACAGACTTGTGGGTCCCAAGCAGGAGGGGTGGGGAGGGGCAAGGGCATAGGATGGACTAGGAGTTTGGGGTTAATAGATACAAACCATTATGTTTAGAATGAATAGACAATAAGGTCCTATTGTATAGCACAGGGAACTATATCCAATCTCCTGGGATAGACCATGATGGAAAAATAGCATGTGTATATATAAGAATATAGGAATATATGCCTATAAGAATGTATATATAACACCAGAAATTGGCACAGCATTGCAAATCAACTATAATTTAAAAAATATATAAAAAGCAAAAGAAAAGAAAAACATTTGGAATAAAGTAACATCACAAAAAGTTTCAATGTATATTCAAAGATTCATTAGGGTTTTTTTTGTATTTTAGGGGTGCACCTGTGGCATATGGAGGTTCCCAGGCTAGGGGGTCAAATCAGAGCTACAGCTGCTTGCGTACAGCACAGACACAGCAGTGCTGGATCTGAGCAGCATCTTTGACATACACCACAGCTCACTGCAATGCTGGCAATGCCAGATCCTTAGCTCAATGAATGAGGTCAGGGATCGAACTCATGTCCTCATGGATACTTGTCAGGTTTGTTAACTGCTGAGCCATGACGGGAACTCCTCATTAGGTTCTGATGAAGAGAAATTAATATTTCATATAGCTTTTTAAGTTGCTTAATGAATAGATTTGGAATTAAAATTAGATTAGTTAAGAAACATCATTTATTTCTATTCCAATTGAAACGGGAGCTCATTGCTTAGAAGTTTATCACAAATATTAAGAGTAAAAATTCTAGGTAACTATGTAATACAGAATTTTCCAACCCACGGACTTTATTGTCTGTGCCTTAGATGCAAACAGGACTAGTTATTATCAAGGTGGGAAATCTGACAGAGTGATCAAGCTGCAGACTTTTCCCCAAGTATTGTTTATATTATATCACCTAGATGTACCTCTTTCAACCTTAGTTTTTCAATTATTTCTGTTTCTTTAAATTTGACACATTCATTACTGTATTCATGAAATTCCCAATTTTATGATTTTTCTTTTGCTTTGCCTTAAGGGAATACTGTTTCTTTCCACATTTAGGGCTATTTCTAAAGAATAGGTATTGATTTTATGCAAAAATAAAAAGCAAACTAAATATGCATAATTAATAGTTTCAAACTATTTTGATAGGCATTTCTTTCATTTATCAAAATTTTATTTTTAGAGAAGTTTTACATTCACAGCGATATTGAGCAGAAAGTACAGAGTTTCAACATATTAGCTATGCCCACACACATAGCTACCCCACTATCAACTTCTTGCCCCAGACGGTATATTTGTTACATTCAGTGAACGTATGTCTCCACATCATTGGTATAGTATAATATTTTCAACTGAAAATTTTCTAAGAATTTCATTGTTAATCTGTTTTTCAGGCATTTTAAATGGTGTTGTTTGAGAGAGAATACATATGGCTTTAGAATAGGAAAACACTCAGTGAGGCAGTTTGCAAACCAGTATTTTAAATAATACCAGCTAGAAGTTATAAAGCACTGTGTATCATATCAACTGGTCATCAATTAGTAAAGAAATCAACAAAACATAACCTTGTCAATTTCTTCTTTATGCATTTCATTTTTCATTTTCAAAATAATTAAGAAATTAAGTTTGATGGATAAACCAAAAGGCACATGAAAAGATGCTCAGTATCTGTAATTATTAGAGGAATGCAAGTCAAAACTACAATTAGGTATCAGCTCACATTGGCCAGAATGGCCATCATCAAAAAGTCTACAAAATAAATGCTGGAGAGAATATGGAGAAAAAGGAACCCTCTCACACTGTTGGTGGGAATGTAAATTGGTACAGCCACTATGGAGAATAGTATAGAAGATCTTTAAAAAACTAAAAATAGAGTTACTATATGATTCTGCAATCCTACTCCTGGGTATATATCTGGAGAAAACCATAATTTGAAAAGATACATACACCCTGATATTCACTGCAGCACTATTTACAATAGCTAAAGCATGGAAGCATCCTTAATAAATGTCCATCAACAGAGGAGTAGATAAATATGTAGCACTAGATAGGGAATACTACTCAGCCATGAAAAAGGACAAAATAATGCCATTTGCAGTCAAGTGGATGGACCTAGAGATTGTTATACTAAGTGAAGTAAGCCTGTGAAAGGCAAATAAGATATTGCTTATATGTGGAATTTAAAAATAAAGATATGAATCAACTTCTCTCCAAAACAGAGAGACTCGCAGACATAGGAAACAAACTTAAACAGTTACAAAGGAAGGGGTAAGGGCAGTGTTAAATTAGGAGGTTGGGATTAATATATACACACTACTATATATAAAACAGATAACCAACAAGGACCTACCATATAGCACAGGGAACTATACACAATATTTTGTAATAACCTATAAGGGAAAAGAATCTGAAAAAGAAAAAAAATACATATGTACACTGAAAGAATCACTGTGCTGTACACCTGAAACTAACACAAATATTATAAAATAATTCAATTAAAAATAAAAAATTTAAAAAGAATTAAGTTTGAGTTATTGGCGTGTATACGCTGGGCTTTTTTTTTTTTTTTGGTCTTTTTGCTATTTCTTGGGCTGCTCCCTCAGCATATGGAGGTTCCCAGGCTAGGGGTCGAATCAGAGCTGTAGCCACCAGCCTACGCCAGAGCCACAGCAACGCAGGATCCGAGCCGCGTCTGCAACCTACACCACAGCTCACGGCAACGCCGGATCGTTAACCCACTGAGCAAGGGCAGGGACCAAACCCGCAACCTCATGGTTCCTAGTCAGATTCATTAACCACTGTGCCACGACGGGAACTCCTGGGCATTTCTTAATAAATTATACTTCTATATCTGTGTAAGTGGTGTTCATATTTTCCTAATACTCTACTGTTTACAAAGCACAATGTTACCTCAACTGTTGAGTATATTCATTCACTGTAAAATGACCTTCATAATCACAACCCTGAAACTCCCTGACATCCTAAGTAGTCAAAGAAAGACCAATTATAATCAGTCTACTATACTTTCCAGAGGAGTATAGTTTTTTTTTTTTTTTAAGGATTAGGTAATAGTTTTTAAAAAAATGACAGTGGCAGCTATAACAAAAAAATAACCATGGGTTGTTATTATTCATACAGACACTGCAATTAACTATGTTAAATTTTCTCTTAAGTCTGGTAAACTAATATTTTACTGTTCAAAATATACTAATTTATTATAGAATTTCTCCATGTATTCTTAATATCTTTTGAATTTTTTTTTTTTTTTTGCAAAATAGCTGTATGTAGTTTATAGAGATTAAAGCCTTCAAGAGACAGAGCAAAAGTTAATTATTGACTAGGCTGGGGGACAAAGGGTTAACCTAAAGGCTTTTGGCAACAGTAGGATTCTAAATCGGAAGTGGTTGCAACTTGAACTTCACCTTAGTAAACTTCATTTAAGGTAATTTACTTCACCTTAGTAATTCATCAAGGCTCTATATTAGTGTATGGGTTTCAAATCAACACAAAGAGATTGAGAACACACCAAAATTAATTTAACTCTCTGAATCCAAAGAAGCATCCGTGCCCAGTAAAGGTGACTTGGAACACAGGACAATGGATCAGGAAACTTCAATTAGGGTGAAGATGACATTTTTTAAACCTCATTTGGTAGAGTCCATACTAACTAGTCAGGAAAGAGAGTTATCGCCAGACAACTTCGGCTTGCTCTTTTACTTTATTGTCTCTCTGTTCATGGTTATGTTACGAGCATAGTGGTCAGGCGATGTTTTAGCCACAGATTTCTGCATAACAGGGCCTTAGACTGGAATGAAAGTGATATGCCTTTTAAATTTTGGACTTTGCAAAGCCAAGGCAGTAAAATGGGAAAAAGTGAAAGGGAGACAAAGAAGAATGAGAAGCCTTAGGAAGTGCTACTTGACAGTGCTGGCTGCCAGTTCTCCAGGACCCATTAAGAGACACAACATTTCTGGGGGACTTTTCTCAATGGCTGCATGAAAAACTCTGCATCAGAACACCATCAGCCTAACTCCCTCCTGTCTCCTGTTTCCCACTGGTCAATCACCTTCACCTTCTGGGTTCCATTCTATCATTTGGGCCTATGGCTGTCTGGGATCCCGTATCTCAATCCCTGTGCAGTGGTGGGGATTCAAGCCCAGAAGTGGTAGAAGGAATTAGAAACTCTGGGCATGTGGCTGGTGGGCCTGACTCTCCTAGAGGATGGAGAAAGAGCCACACACTCCCAAGGTAAGTGATTGGTTGGTCACAGGCAACATAGTTCCCTGCAGTGGGTTGACTGGGAGTGGAGGCACCTGGGGCAGAGAAAGCAAGAAGCTGAGGGTTTGGGAATCTGAGGAGGTGCACAAGTCTTACACAGAGTCCCAACAAAAGACAGATGGGACACTTCAGTTTGGTTAATTTGTGGTGAGTTTATCACCAAAGATGCTATATAAAAACACTTATTCTGCAAAGGTGTGGGTGAGTTTTAGCAGAACCACTGGCAACAGTAAATCTATTCAGAGATAGTAGCAATAAAGCTGCCACCACTTCTAGGCCCAAAGGGACAAGGGGAGAGGGTGCTCCTAGAATCTGGAAGAAGAGCATCTTGGAGAATATCTTGAGAGGAGAAATGACTTTGATCAAAGGACACAGGCAGCCCAAATCAGCCCCACAGAGAGAGAATCAGAGCAATAAACTGACCTCATCATCTTTTCTCTGGAAACTTTATTGCTGGGGCTCCCCATGAGCTCAATCCAAGCAGAACCACAGAGCCAGGGACCCTTAATACAGCTCCTAAAAATCAGCTTCCCCCTCGCCCTCACGGGGCACAGAGCAGGATGGGAAAGGGTGGAGAGTGAGTGCGCAGGGACACATGATAGCTATGTGGCACACCTGTTCAGTACATAGACCTTGTTATTTTGTAATGTGGAATTGTTAAAATGAAATTTCATTTTTTCTTAAAAAAAAAAACCTCCAAGGAAGGATCTCTTCCAGCTTTTCTGTAGTTCACTCTACCTCCTGCTTTTAAACTAGACTTACCTGCTAACTCGGTGATTCTCAGATTTTTACAAGTGTCAGAACAACCTGGAGGGCTTGTTCCACCAAGACCACAGGGTCCCACAAAAGGGCTCCAGTTCCTGATGGAGGAGCCCTGAGGTGGACCAAGAATATATGTGTCCAACCAGTCCCAGGTGATCCCACTGCTGCGGTCTGGAGATCCTTGGAGACCCATGACACTTGATAGCATAAAAGCGAGCCTCTAAAACACATAATGTCTGAGGCCATTACTCAAGACTCCCCCTCTGCCCTTCACCATTTATTGCCTGTCCATCTGTTGCCCACCATAGCTGCTATTCTTCCCAACCCTTTCCCCTACCAACCTCCCCCCCAAACAGAGTTTTGATCCTTATTTATGTTTGCTTGAGATGGAGTGAGTTCATGACCTTATTGAAATCACCAATGTTAACCCTCGCCTCCTGCTCTTTTTGGACCAGCCATGGACCACTGACCATTCCCCTTCCTTAAGTTATTGCTCCTTTATACGTTTCTTGCTTAGCTCCACTTTCAAGACTTTGCATCTTCTATTCTTTCAATTCACAACCCCTTGCTCCTGAGTGTGGCAGGTGGATTCCACTTTCCAGACATTTAAAATCCTGTTCTTGCTCATTCCCTTCCACCATGTCACCCAGGGCTTTTTTCCCACCTCTGAGACAGGTAGCTGTGGATAACTGGACAGTCTGAACCCAATCCCAACCAACAAATGCAATCAGAATCCAGGTTAATCATAATCCAGAATAAGATAAAAATGCAACATATGCTACATATGATATGGATTGAAAGGATTTTTATTTTCCCTTCTAAGTCTGGGTGCTTTACACAGATGTAGTTTTTGTTTGCTTGCTTTTTTAGGTAGATTAAACTGGAATCAGTATGCAGGATGGATGAGAAAACTGAAGAGACCAAAGACTCTTTAGAAATTCAGAAAAATATCTTCCAGCTAGAAAATTTACTATAACTTTTGTTTATATGATAACATTCTCAAAATTGGGGAAACACAGGGAGAAAAGTCATTACTTTGTGTTCAAAGAAGATTAAGTTTTCCACTGGGAAGTGCTTTTAGGCTACATATCAATCTAGTGGATGGCTAATGTTGGCAAGATTAAGCCTCATCAGCAGGGAGCAGGTTTTTGTTTTTTAAATTTTTTTCTTTTCACAACTGCACCCAAGGCATATGGAAGTTCCCAGGCTAGGGGTCAAATTAGAGCTGCAGCTGCTGGCCTACACCACAGTCACAGCAATGTGGGATCCAAGCCATGTCTGTGACCTACACCACAGCTCACGGCAATGCTAGATCCTTAACCCACTGAGTGAGGCCAAGGATCAAACCCGCATCCTCATGGAAACTAGTTGGTTCAGTTCTGCTGAGCCACAATAGAACTGACACGGCTCTTTTGAATAAAACTAACATGAGGAGTTCCTGCTGTGGTAGGCTCAATGGGTTAAGAATCTCACCACAGTGGCTTACCGTCACTGCAGAGGTATGGGTTCAATCCCCAGCCCAGCACAGTGGATTAAAGGATCCAGTGTTGCCACAGCTGTGTCATAGAATGCAGCTGTGGCCAGGATTCAGTCCCTGAACCTGGAACTTCCATATGCTGTGAGTATGGCCATAAAAAAAAAAACAAAAAAAACAACCCCCTCAAAAAAAATTTAAATAACTTTAAACAGTTTCACAGTTGATTCAAGAACATACAGTGGAATAAACTGCTTATGAAGAGAAATGCTAATTCTGAATAATAAGAGATAATAAAATGTGACATTTTTAAAAACAAGAGTAAGATATGAGAAGGGAGGGAGTAAAAATGACAGGAATTACTAAATGCTAACTAAAGTCCCCTAGAAGTAAATAAACATGGTTGTGGCTTCTGCTCTATATGGGAAGAGGTAAAAGATTGTAGATACTTTAGTCAATCTTCCCATTCTCAATATAATATATGAAGATGTACTTGAAAGAAAGCTTGTAGCATTTGTTAGGTGCCTCTTTGCTCTCAGATCCATGTTTGCCCTTCCCCTGCTTTGTTCTCTTTCTCAACAACCACGCTCCCCAGGCTTCCGTGTCCTGGCTTCTAGTTTCTTAGGTCAATGAGAGGCACTGGCAGGAGACTAGAACTGGAAGGAGAGATGAAGCCAGAAAACTTTCTTTCTGCCACTGGTGGCATTTTCTACTGCCTGCTCCCCACTTCGTGGCTCCAGTTGTCCACCACATCATCCCTCTGTGGTTGTGTCTCCCCCCCACCCCCCGCCCCAGACAAGCTCACCATGGTTCCAGCTTTTTCGGGATGCTCAGCTCCTAAGCCTGTTAATCCACCCTCTGACCCTCTTGGGCTTGGAGTGGCAATAGCTTCTAGCTCTTTTCTATTAGCTTTCTTAGTTTGATTGTTTGTTTGTTTTTTGTCTTTTTGCCATTTCTTGGGCCACTCCATGGCACATGGAGGTTCTCAGGTTAGGGGTCTAATTGGAGCTGTAGCCACTGGCCTACTCCACAACCACAGAAATTCGGGATCTGAGCCATGCCTGCAACCTACACCATAGCTCACGGCAACACCAGATCCTTAACCCACTGAGCAAGGCCAGGGATCGAACCCACAACCTCATGGTTCCTAGTCAGATTCGTTCACCACTGAGCCACGACGGGAACTCCTTATATTACCAATTCTTGATATTAAATTTTTCTAATGGAAATATCTCAAGTAGTTTCAGTTATCTTGACTTCTATAGTGAGTGATTCCGCTCTACTGATTTTTAAAACACATATTATCTTTCAGAACAGTTACAGATTTACAGAAAATATGTGAAGATAGTAAGTAGAGACATTTCATACAGCCTGAGCCCAGTTTCCTTATCATTAACATCATACGTTGGTATGGTACATTTGTAACAATGAACCAATAAACATAATTTATTCAAATTTCCTTAGTTTTTACTAGGTATCTTTTCCTGCTCCAGGATCCCATCCAGGAGAGATTAAATTCACTTGTCTTCTGAGATGCCTCTTGACAGTGACAGTGTCTGAAACTTTGCTTGTTTTGGATAACCTTGAGAGTTTTGAGAAGTACTAGTCAGGTGTTTTGCAGAGTTGTACTTCTATCCAAATTTAAATGCTGTTTTTTTCTCCTGATTAGAGTTTGGGGGTGGGGGAAGACTGCAGAGGTAAAATACCATTTTCATCATCTCCTGTCAGCATGATTGATCTCTACTGCTGTTGACCTTGGTCACCTGGCTGAGGTGTTTGTCAGATTTCTCCACCATAAATTTCCTCTTGCCCCCTCTTCTTTTTTTTTTAAAAGAAACTTTTTTTTTTTTTTTTGGTCTTTTTGCCATTTCTAGGGCCGCTCCCACGGCATATGGAGGTTTCCAGGCTAGGGGTCGAATCAGAGCTGTAGCCACCAGCCTACGCCAGAGCCACAGCAACGCTGGATCCGAGCCGTGTTTGCAACCTACACCACAGCTCACGGCAACACCGGATCGTTAACCCACTGAGCAAGGCCAGGGATTGAACCCGCAACCTCATGGTTCCTAGTCAGATTTGTTAACCACTGAGCCACGATGGGAACTCCTCTCTCTTCTTTTCATACTGTACTCCTTGGATGGAATTTACAACGTGCAGCTCATACTTAAGGAGTATGGGTGCACTATTGATTTTAAAGCTTATATCTTTTAATTCTGCGGGAATAAAGGTGCTACTACTTTATTGTGCATTGCAATGGCTGGCCTTAGTCTTGTGTAGGGAATTATTTGTACTCACCTTGGCTGTCTGTGATTTTTCTTACTTAATGTAAATAAATTACAGTATGTCTGTGGCTTATACCACAATATCTTTGCACTAAAAGGAGTTACTACTTCCTCTAATTCAAATTTAAAAATTCTAAATCAGTCAAAGCTCTCTTATCCTATTCTTCCAAAATAGAAATTGGCATTCATCCTCCATAGCTTGAATTGAGAGGTCAGAGTCATGATGTTTAAAACCTCAAAGATCTCCCTTCCCTGGAAGGGAACTGGAAGAACAATTAGGTATTCATTTGGTAGAATTGTCCCATTATCCTCACATGTGTAGGTGATTTAAAAACAAAACAACAGGAGTTCCCATCGTGGCGCAGTGGTTAACGAATCCGATTAGGAACCATGAGGTTGTGGGTTCGATCCCTGCCCTTGCTCAGTGGGTTAATGATCTGGTGTTGCCAAACTGAGTTTCACTCATTTAAAGGAGGGTAATGGGACTTCCTGCACTGTTGTGAGGAAATTTAGTTGGCTCAATATGTGTGAAAGTTGGAGTTCCCATCATGGCTCAATGGTTAATGAACCCAACTACTGTCCATGAGAATGTGGGTTTGATACCTGGCCTCTCGCAGTGAATTAGAGATCCGGCGTTGCCGTGAGCTGTGGTGTAGGTCACAGACACGGCTCGGATCCTGTGTTGCTGTGGCTCTGGTGTAGGCCGGCTGCTACAGCTCCTATTGGACCCCTAGCCTGGGAACCTCCATATGCCGCGGGAGTGGCCCAAGAAATGGCAAAAAGACAAAAAAAATAAAATAAAATAAAAAATAAATAAAAAATAAACAAAACAAAACAAAAAAACACAACCCTCAGGAGCACAAATGTAAGAGGCTCAGATGCAACGGCTGTGTCAGATCCACTGATCACACGATTAGTAATAAGGACTAAGTTCTCAATTGTTTCACTGTGGAAAAGATAGTGGACATACAGCCTGAAATGACACGACTTAGTCTTCTACTATTAGGGAGAATGGTGGGTTGGTCTTTAGCTTCTCTGAAAAGACTGTCAGTTGAAGCGGGCATAGTACAATTCTGCCTCTGTGAGCTTGCTCCTCCTGTATCCCTAACAAGTAACAGATGTTTCACAGATGTGCACAGATGTGCCCTTGTCCATAGACCACACGGACTGTGGTAGCACTGATCTAGGGGACAAGACATAAAGCTGTCTGCATGTTAGGTTGCCCTTGGTATATAATTGAGAACTTCAATTATTCTAAAAACCCTACTTAGAATTCTTCCTTGCTCTTATTCTAGGCATATTTTTACAATCTAAAATCAGAAGTATACGCTCAGAGGACAGAATCAGGAAGGGAGCATGCAAGGGATTAGATTCTGAAGTCAGGAAAACACAACTATATAACCTTGTAAAGTCCAGAATAATGGAAGGAAAAATTCCGTTGGGAATGCAGAACATTTTTTTTTTTTAAATAAGGAGACATAAAACTTATGTGAAGTCCTCTATTTTCCTCATTTCTGATAGGTATTAAATTCAGTCCTCTAAAATGCTCTTTAATCTGTTCTGGACTTTCCATTCCCACTGCCTCTGAAAATGCAAGGCTCTTATTTCTCCTGTACAATATTTCATAGACTCTTATTATTATTTGCTTATATTTTTGGTACCCTGCTTTATTTTCTTAAACATTGCTAACATATATTTTATGTTAGGTTTCCAATAATTCCAGTATCAGAAGTACTAGAGGATTTAACTGCTTCAAAGTTGAATGTGTATAGGTTGACAGATAGATTTAAGTGAATATTGCTGCACTGAAATTCAATATTAAGATGCAGATTATTGCCTGGTTGAGCAGACTCTTTTGCTATCCCCAAAGGAACGTAATATTTTTTTTTTTAAATAAGAGACAGGCCTCAAAGGCTGTGTAATTGCCTGGGCTCTTTCTTTTATTCTTTTTGGTAATGCTAATGTAATTTTCTAACATTAGAAATATCCATCTGAAAAGTCTAGTACTTTGGGATGTGCTCAATGGATCTTTTTTTAGACAGAAATATTTAAACTTTTGTTTCTTTTCTAAATTGAGAACATTTACAAGTGTCTAATTCCTTGGCACCTGAGAACTGAGTGGTTATTGAAAATATAGAGCAGAGCATAAATAGATTTACCGACTAATCTATTTTCCTGTTCTATGTAGCCAAGATGGACCAGTGTGTTATTTTTCAATAATTTTAGTACTTATATTGTACTAAAAGTGTCAAAATAACGAACATCCAGTAAGTGATGGATATCTCCTTCAAATTTCAGAGAGTACAAAATTTTTTATTCAAAAGGCATTAATAGATAATTTGGATTGGGGCCAGTATTTTAAGAGAACATCTTGATTTATTACTGGATCGGACAGGATTTTATTAAATAAATTTGTTGTCAGGAGGCACCCTCTGCAGAATTATATGTAAGCTGGTTATGAAAAAAAAAAATTACTTCTCTAAAGTTACATGGTAAAACCTTTGATTATAATTGCATTAAAATTTCTTAACTTTCTATTCTTTTTTTTTTTTTTGTCTTTTTGCTATTTCTTTGGGCCACTCCTGCGACATACGGAGGTTCCCAGGCTAGGGGTCGAATCAGAGCTGTAGCCACTGGCCTACGCCAGAGCCACAGCAACACGGGATCCGAGCCACGTCTGCAACCCACACCACAGCTCACGGCAACGCCGGATCGTCAACCCACTGAGCAAGGGCAGGGACCGAACCCGCAACCTCATGGTTCCTAATCGGATTCGTTAACCACTGCGCCACGACAGGAACTCCCTTAACTTTCTATTCTTATAGTCCACATCTTGTTAGACACATGCAAAAAGAAAAATATTAATTACTCTTTCGGTCTTAAGATTTCTTCATCTGCTGATTATTGGGGACTCTTAAGTGTGACAATTAATGCTAAACATAAATCCTCTCAATTATAAAAATAATTTTAACATAGCACATGTAATCAATGTCCTTTTAAAAATAATATAAGCCTTATTTAAGTCTGCTGATAAATCTGATCTTTCGTGATTAGCAGGAAAATAAGCAAGCGTTTAGAAATAAAACACTTACTTTTGAAAGAAACTCAGATTTTTACCTATCTTGTTTTTTTTAATATATAATTGACTCAACTATCTCTGGCTTCAATACGTTTTAAAAGAGGAAAACATGGATGTATTTATCAGCCAGCTCTCTGATAGACTACTGTGAAGACTAAAGAAGTGCTGTTTATACTGTGATGACAACCATTTCATCTAAATGAAAAGTAGTTTAAATTCTACGTCCCTCAGAGCTGGGTGGTAAAGAACATTACTCATTATTAAGCATTTTTCCTCTTAGATGCTGAAGAAATGGAGAATTAATATTTGGAGAGAGACAGAGAGAAAGCAACACGTGTGACTAATATCTACCATATGACTAAAACTCATCTTGATCAACAGGAAATTAATAGCTAATGTTTGAGCTCCCTAATGTGAGACAGTGTTATACGTTATATGCACTAACTTATTTAATGGTCACAAATACCCTAAGAATGGATAATAGTACTATTCCCATTTTATAGGTAAGAAAACCAAATAACAGAGAAGTTAAGTAATATGTCCAATATCCTCAAAAATCTTAGTTATGAAACTAAGATTCAAATCCAGGTAGTCTTGCCCCAGAGTCATGCTCTTAACTATGATGCTCGGTTTCTTTTAAAACCAATACTACTTTTATCAAAGTGACTGTACACTGATGACTTTGCATCCATCTCCTGACTTCCTAACATGTTGTTCATTAATTCAACCAACATGCTCAGCACTTGTTATACAATAACAACAATTTTAAGTGTTAGGTATTCAAAAGTGATTAAATCAGGATCTACTTACTTGGGTTTACATTTAACAAAAGAGGCAGGAAAGTAAATATATAACAACGAGGAGATATGATGAGCTTTTAACAGATGTGTACAAGAGAGGGGCACTCTCTCTTTAAGTGAAGTCCAAGAAGACAGAGTAGCAGCTGGAAATTCTCAGCTTTGAAAGAGCAAGGCTTATTTACAGAAGCACAAGTATGGAGCTCAGAATAGCTGGAGCTTAAAGATCAAAGGTAGACTGAGGAAAAATGAGAATGGAAACAAGGTAGGAGATAAATAAGAAGGAATATTGTACCCAATTGTCTATGTGATATTTTTCACTTTGAAAACAACATGCTTAAAACAGAGCTCATTTGAACAAAGTAACGGTTGCCAGAGAGAAGAAGGATGGGAGGAAGGGAAAGACAGTTACAGGCAATCAAGAAGTTCAAACTATTATGTATAAAATAAATAAGATACATGGATGTATGGTACAGCACAGGGAATGTGGCCAATATTTTACAATAACCTTAAATGGACTACAATCTATAAAAATATTGAATCACTATGGTATACACTTGAAAGTAATATAATATTGTAAATGAACTAATACTAAAAACAGAGCTATTTTTTTCCTAGTAAAACGTGGGTCCTTTTTTGTTTTGTTTTGTTTTGCTTTTTAGGGCCACATGCACGGCATATGATGTTCCCAGGCTAGGGGTTGAATTGGATCTATAGTCACTAGCCTACACCACAGCCACAGCAACTCGGGATGCAAGCCGCATCTGTAACCTACACCACAGCTCACAGCAATGCTGGCTCCTTAACCCACTGTGCAAGGCCAGGGATCAAACATGCATCCTCATGGATGATAGTCAGATTCGTTTCCGCTGAGCCACAGCGCGACTCCAAACATGGTCCTTTTGTGATATTTCTCATTTGGGGTAACACTACCCCAAACTACACAACTGACCAAGGGGGAAATATCTGAGGCATCTTCAAAGTTTATTTACTCACACTAATGAGTCTCTAAGTTCTATTGATTCTACATCCCAAATCTCCATACAATCTTCCATTCATCTTTCAATCAAGGCTGCTACCTCTTCAGTTCAGTTCTTCCCATTTGGTTTGTCAGCATCTTTTGAGGTGATCCCCTATGCTGTCTCTCTCTCCAGTGCTTTATGTACTATAGGAAGCAATTGTTCTAAAATACCAATCCAGTCATGTCACCATTCTGCTTACATCTTCAATGGCTCACTATTTCTCTTGAGGGGAAAAAACCCTCCAGAGTCTTAGCAGACTCAGTTATTTTTGTTGTTTGTTTATCTCATCACCAACACCCTTCATCTCAGGGGACCATAGGGTACATCAGCTTGAAGCAGGATCTTAGTTCCCTAAACGGAAATGGAACCCAGGCCACAGCAGTGAGAGCATCAAACCCTAACCACTAGACCACAAGGGCCAGACTCACCATCCACCCTAAATCCACCTTTCAGGTATTCTTTTCTAATGTACACACAATGGAATCCAGCTATGCTGAACTACTTACTGTTATTCTAATGCAGATGTAGATTAGGTTAGCAGTAAAGTTTGTGGCCTATCCACTCAATCTGACTTGACTTCAAATCCCAGCAATTCAATTATCAAGCTATGTGGTTTGAAGAAAGTGATTTAACTCCTCTGAGACTGAATATTCTCAGCTACAAAAGTAGGAACATAGAGAACTGTTTTAAGGGGCAAATGAGATAATATACTTGGCAAAAGTCCTGGCCTTTATTTAGCATTTAATAAATATTAACTTTGTGTCTTTTTTTAATTTTCTGTGCCTGCAAATGTGTTCTTCCTTCTTCTTAGAATAACTTCTTCCTACATAAGTGTTTGCCTGACAATTTCTTATTCACCCTTTAGTATTATTTAATGTGGTAAGTACTCCAATAACAAATAGTCAAAATGTCTTCTCTCCCAGGGGATCTTGCCTGCAGGAGGATTTAGAGAATCTTGTGAAATCCTCCAATTTTGCCTCTATTATAGCAGCTATGACGGGAATGTAATTATTCCTTTTCCTGCTTCTGGGCCCCGAAGGATGGATACTTTCTGTGCTTGCTGTGCTCTGAAACTGAGCAAATGCACAATAAACACTTGTTGACTGAACAATATTGACCAGATCAGTAAGATGGTTTATTGGCTCGACTGCTACCACCTTACCCAGTTTGGTTATTTTCTCAAGATAATTTTAAGACTAGTCAAAATTAGGTATCTTCGCACAACTACCTACTCATTTGTTAAATATTCCTTGAGATTCTGTATTATGGGACTTAGGTAGATTCATAAGTAGAAGCAACAGCAATATCAAAACAAATACTTAGTTCACACCATTATGTTTAAAACCAGGAAGTGGGGAGTTCCCTTTGTGGCTCAGCAGTTAACGAATCCAGCTAGGATCCATGAGGATGCAGGTTTGCTTGCTGGCCTCGCTTCAGTGGGTTGAGGATCCCGGCGTTGTGGTGAGCTAGGGGTAGGTCGCAGGTGTGGCTCGGATCCCATGTTGTTGTGGTTGTGGTGTAGGCCAGCAGCTGTAGCTCTGATTCGATCCCTAGCCTGGGAACCTCTGTATACTTTGGGTGTGAACCTAAAACAAACAAACAAAAAAAACAAGATTTGATGCTCTGATAACCTCTTTCCTTCAAATAATGCTATAATCATTGGTTAAAATAGCAAGCCACCTGATTAAGAACAGATTTATCAATCTTTTAAAAATATATTCATCTGCAAACCCCTGCACACTGTTCTTTATTCCCACACACACATACTTGAAGTGCACATGGTACTACTGAAATAGAGACAGAGTTTACTGAGATCATTACACAGTAAATATCTTCTGTATGGCTCATATATCAGCCAGGCCAAGGCTTAACAGGTAATTTCTGAAGCTGGAAATACTCGCTAAGAATAAACCTACGCAGGTCTGCACAGGTTGGAGCTGGAACACGCCAGGTAGAATTGTACCGATGCACACATGCACCTCAGGTTCTTAGGCCTAGGTCACAGGATATTGATTTTGAGTACAACTCCCTTACTCTTTTCACCAGGAAAAAGAGCAAACTGACTGATTTGATCACTTAGATCTCTCTGATTCTCCAGTCTGTTTGCCTCAGTGCAGCCAGCTCTGACCTACAGCTCCACACCCCTGCCCTTACGCCTCGTCACCTGAAGCCTCGGATGGCCTTGTCTCTGCTCTTCCTGCAGGCTCAGATGTTAGTCTGCCCTTTTTGAAACTTGTCCTGCTTTGATTTTCATGAAACTGGACACATACTTTTCATACCTCTCTGTGTCTCCTTATTGTCCAGGACCATCTTTCTTTTCCTACCCACTAGGCAGCTCCTAGCACTCTTTATGCAAGCTTCTTCACTTCCCAGGTTTTCACTAGCTGCGTCAACTCCTTCCTGCAGCATCAACTCTGATTGTGCATGGATGACTCCCCAGATCTAAATTAGAGATGCCATCTCTCTGGCACACTCCGACTCCAGATTGCAGCTACTTGCTTGGTATTGTCTCTAGACCTACTGAATTCACTTGAGATTCAACAGAATCTAAAACAGAGATTGTCTGAAATGGAGTCAATATTGTCTCCTGGGTGCTTCCCCTAGTCACTGGAATTCTCAATCTAGTACAGTCTCAATTGCCACTTTGGCCTCAATGGCCAGTTCTGGCAGGGTGTACCTATGCCAAAACCCACCCCTCCCCTTCTTTTCCATTTTCAATGCCCCTTTAACACAGAGCTCTCACCAAGGCTACAGAAAACCCTTGCCCTCACTCCTTCTCATTTAGTTGATCCTGCTTATTGCTACTCTTGACTTTGCTCTCTCCTTAGGATTTGGTGAAAGGTAAGTTTAGGTAAAGCTCCTTCTCCTCAGCTAGTTTTGGCCATAGGGACCCATACCATTAGCCCAACCCCACCCCGGGTCCCCAGCCACAGTCCTCACACCATGGGAGGAAAGAGGACACACATCATCTCAAGTAATAGATAACTCAATGCGTGTTATACATCAGAGGGATGCCAGGAATAATTAATGAGATATTTGTGGCATGGTCCTTTTATAGAAGTTAATTTTTTTCAACTCAGTGCTTCAGGAAATTTCTCTCAAATCAACTGCAATCCAATCAAATACCTACAAATAACATATTAACTACTGATAGCCCCACTGACTGCATTCTCTTTTCCACTTCCCTACTCTGGTAGGTGTCTACATTAATACGTTGGTCAAAGCAATAGCTTCGTTTGGGCAACTCAAAATTTTAAGGGGAAAGCCTTAGACCTGGAGTCGGAAAATGTGTTCTATTCTCTGTTTCAAATCACGGTCAATTGTGCAAACGTGGTCAACTTTGCGAGGGTCTCTGTGGTTCCATTCTTTCACATTCCTACAATATGCACATGATGCCTATCCTGACTACCTCCCAGAGTTACTGGGAGGACAGATGTAAAGAGATCTTCAGAGAATCCCAAACCTCTGAGAATTTGGCTGATCATCCACATCACTGGGCAGAATTTCTAGGGCCCTGCCCCCCAAATCTCATATTTAAGGCTCTCCAAGTAATCTACCATTTGGAAACCACACTGGGCAAACTGCAAAGTGAGAGTTATCATTGTAACACTATTAGACTCTAACATTTGCCTTTCTAGGTCATTGGTCATCATCACTTCTGAGTTTAATAGTGTTTAGATGGTCTTTGGTCTACTTTTAGTTCTAGACTTTGTATAAATATTCATCCTGGGTAAAAACAGAACAACTCTAGAAGATGATTGATAATGTCAAGTTTTAGCTTTTTGCTAGAGGAAATCTTGCCTTCTGGCAGAAGTCTGGCAAATGGATTTAGTCATTTTAGATGATTAGAGTATTTTATAGCCCAAACTGACCACATAAATCCACTCCAACATACAATGGATTAAGCTAAATTCTTGAAAGTTATAGATTCTTCAGAAAACCCAGAAATAGGTATTTTATAAGTAATGAAAAAAGATTTCTCACTCTGATCCTTTTTTTTTTGTATTTCTGAATATCATCTTTGCAAGAACTCTAAGGTTTGATTGCTAAGCATTCACTATAGCATGATATATTTTTTCAGAAGCAGGAGATTTAATTTTATCTATCACAAAACTGTTACTGGAGTTTTGGTAAGCTATGATTTGTGTTTGTTTAAGGCAGTAGCTTAAATATAAGAATGAGCTTCTAAAATAGAAACCAAGCATGCAAGTAGAAAAGATTTGGTACTTCTTTTCTAAGATTCAGTCTATGACAAAAGAGAGATTAGGTAGGAAAGAAGTCTAATGATATCATTCTTTGATTTATTACCACGATTCCATAGCCTTCAGCAAAGCATTTATCACACTGAGGTGACATACAAAAAAGGTCAAATATATCTTGTTTAGAATCCTGACTTGAATGACTCCACCTTTCCTTTGGAAAAGAAACTACATGCGGAAGTTCCCAGGCCAGGCATCTAACCTGCACCATAAAGACAACAATGCTGGATCCTTAACCTGCTAGGTCACCAGAGAACTCCCTTAGGGTGTTTTTAAATACTCTAAGAAAGTTGGGGGGAAGGAAGGGGAGAAGGAGAGGAGGAGGGGGGATTGAGGGAAGGAGGATGGAAGGCAGGGAGTTTTTAAGCACCAGTTTGTTCAGGTGCTTACCCTCCACACTGCTGTGACATGCTTCAACTCTAAGAACACCCAGGCATTCATGATCATACTATTCATCAAGAGACCCCTTCCCTAACCCCTTATTTTAACTATGTAAATGAACTTCAGTTTTTCTTATGTAAAGTTAGTGCAGCATAATAGATAATCACAAAAGCTTAGGGATCGGTCAGATTTGGGGTCCAACACTGTTTCTATCACTAATTAGATATGTGACTCTAGTTAATTACTAATTTCTCTAAGACCTTGCTACTCAGTGTGGTTTGTGGACTAGCAGCATCTGCATCACTTGGGAGCCTTTTAGAAACACAGTCTCAGTCCCACTTCTGAACAAGTGAATCAGAATCTACACTTTTGAAAATTGTCCATTAAAGTTCCCAGTGGGGTTGGGGGTGTGGTGGAGAGGAGAATCAGGACAATAGTTCTCACAGTGTGTTGTTTCTTGTCAGATACAGCAAATGACTCATAATTTAATGATTATTACATAACGAGTTCTGTACATCTTTTAATTTGTAATATAATTCTTGTGGACTAGACATTACCTCACTGTCTCATCAAAAGCATTGTTATTATTCCTAATTCATTTTGATGATCAACTTTTCAGGTGGTAAGTGGGATTCTAGAGGGTGATAATTCGTACTTTTTTTTGCATTCAGAGAATTTCAGATTAAAAATAAAATGCCTTATATCTGGATAAAACTCTACCTAAAAGAGACACATGCATCCACATGTTCATTGCAGCACTATTCACAATAGCCAGGACATGGAAACAACCCAAATGTCCATCAACAGATGATTGGATTCGGAAGATGTGGTATATATACACAATGGAATACTACTCAGCCATAAAAAAGAATGACATAATGCCATCTGCAGCAACATGGATGGAACTAGAGATTCTCATACTGAGTGAAAAGAGTCAGAAAACAAAGACAAATACCATATGATATCACTTATAACTGGAATCCAATATCCAGCACAAATGAACATCTCCACAGAAAAAAAAATCATGGACTTGGAGAATAGACTTGCGGCTGCCCTACGGGAAAGGGAGGGAGGGGGAGGGGGAGTGGGCGGGATCGGGAGCTTGGGGTTATCAGATACAACTCAGAATAGATTTACAAGGAGATCCTGCTGAGTAGCATTGAGAACTATGTCTAGATACTCATATTGCAACAGAACAAGGGGTGGGGAAAAAAATGTATACATGTAAGAGTAACTTGATCCCCATGCTGTACAGTGGGAAAAAATAAAATAATAAATTAAAATATTTGATAATTAAAAAATCTTAAAAAAAAGAAAAGAAATAGAATGCCTTGCTTGTCTTAGCTTTATTTCCCTCAAATTTTTCCTTTAAGTCCTGCCCCTTGTTTATATGTCTGATGTCTTTTTTTCCCTAAGACTTCCTATGCCTTGGGATAGCTTGATATACATCACCAAAGTGTGATCAGTATTTCTACCTTGAACTTGGTAAAGGTTTAGGAAAGATACCCCTTTCTGGATCCTCAACATAGTCATAAATCCAGGATCTAGGTTTAAACACACACATGTGTGAATCTACAACCTTAATCCAAGACCAAGGAATCCTATTTTAAAAGGTTTCCTCAAGTAGCTTTTCCCTGCGTCCCACAATTAGCAGTGATTTAGGCAAAAAAAAAAAAAAAAAAATTATAATAACTAGAGAACTAAATTTGGCTTCTAGAAACTACTTTGTCCTTTAAAAACTACCTCTGTGATATTGGACAAGCCACTGAATTCAGTGCCTTGATGTGCACTGGAAATAATTACATATTCCAGTTTGGCAAGTCTACCATGGTTCACCATGGTTCCTGCTGTGAGATTCACACCTGATACCTTAGGCAAAGGCCCTTCATGGGCTTGACCTACACCTGCCCCCATCCTTGTCACGCTCTTAAAGCACGTTTATACCTTTCTAATCACTGTATAAACATCTAAGTTAATACATTAAGTCTGAGGCATGATCTACTGGGAACTTCCAACAAACACATCTTGTTAGAATCACTGAGCATTTCCTTCTGGCTCTCTCCTTTCCCCTCCTAATTATGCTGAGAATTGACATCCCTAAAATTCCAGGGAGATTTTCTTGCAAGCTAAAAGGCAAGAACTCACAGCTCACGGTCCACTTTAGAGAAAGAAAGGGTTGTCACACTCTGCAGCCCGCAATGAACTCCTCATTCCTAAGAGGACATTAAAGCCTAACATTCATTGAATGCTTAATATGTACCAAGCACCATTTCAGGCATTTTGCACAGACATACTCATTTAATTCGCAGATTACCCGGTGACCATGATCAACATCGTCTGCAGTTTACAAACAAGTAAACTTGAGGCACAGTCAATCTATATCATTTGCCCACGGAGTGGAGCTGGGCAACCAACGAAGCAAGACTCCTCCTAGGGATGATTGCTTTCTTTTCTTTGCTACACTCGGATTCTGAATTTCACCGGAAGGTGATGTGGATGCCCCTTAGAGGGATGTGAATTGCTTCTTTGGAATCCCAGCAGCTGGCTGCTACCCCCTGGAGAGTGGCGTTTCTTCGGAGAGGGTCCGGGAGGCGGTGAGTGAGCCCCAGGCAGTAGGCGGGCGGTTGGGTCCGAGCCGCCAGGCGGTGGCAGACAGTGGAGCCGGGGCGGGATCAGAACCTGTTGCGGAAGCCCGGCGGGACATTTCTGCTTCCCAGCACCGCTAGGGCTCTGCCCTGGCGTGGTGTGCAGGTAAGAAAGGGCTGGAGTTACTCTGGCCTGGGCTGGGATCCTTGACGCCTGCCGCTGGCTTGATGATTTGTGTTAGCGATTGAGGAGTGCTTGGATTTTACTCTTTCAGCCTTTCCCAAATCCCTTCCTAGTTCCACAGCCCCTTCTCTGAGTCACAACAGTCCAGCAAGGCGACGCTTTGGTCACCAGCCTAACTTTTGGGGCTTCTTTCTCTGCCCAGGCTGTCCGGATCTTGGATGCCTGTCCCCAGGCTCGAAGTGTGGGGTGGGGGGCGGGGCGCTAGGGGTGGTGTGTTTTCCCCACCTTTAAAGTTCACCCTCATCAGAGCCCTATTGTTAAAACTTTTGTGTTCGGTCTCCTTGAAGAGCACACTGGATACCATGAGTTTGCTAAACTGCTCTCTTCAACCCTGATGATTCTGAGCAATGACCTTTGTTTATCTGAGACTGCGTCTTGTGAGTGTTTTGTTTGCCAGAAAGGCTGAAATACGCTTTCTTATCCGAGGCCAGGACACCTCAGAGCCCTCAGTGAAGTCACTGGAGAGAGTTTTAGCTCTTTCTGGGAGTAAGATAGGGTTTCCAGACAATGCCAAGTTTAGCCTCTCTTCTGCCAAACCCATCTTTTCCCCTCAGCTAAACTGTAGATATTTCCAAAGGTTTCTTTGTTTAAGAGTCTTAAATGTAAGATGACATACAAGAATAGGCTGGATTTTTTCCTGCTCAGAGTATTCTATTTTAACCGTGTGTTTAAATTTCTCTTTCCACTATACATCCAAATCGTTTTCAAGTGATAATAACTAACGAGGGGGAAGCTGGGTAAATTGTGGTTTGTAAACTGTGGACATGTTTGCTTCCAGCTTTGATCCTAATTATGTAAACCAAAATACCTCGTTTAAAATCATCTTAATAATAGTTTGAATTTGCAAAATTGCTATAAAATAGAACTATTTTCAGGAACAGAAAGCTGAGGCAATGGTATGCAGAGTTCAAGTAGTCTTTCCTCTGTTAAAAGCTGTTGTCAATCATTTAAGAGAACAGTCCTCTATATAGTGCACTATTTTTAAAGGTATATATTAATATTCTTAAAAAGGAGATATTGTAATAACCTAAGATGTGCTTTCACTCTTGCTTGATAATGCTAACATGTTACTCCTATGTTGTTATCTTTTGCTGTTTTATCAACATAATAGTTTTTCTAAAATCCTATCATCCAAAAAGATCTTCCTAACAGCCATTTTTTTCTTCATGTCTGTAGGCATCTCCAGGAAAGTCTGAATCTCAAACTTGTTTTTTTCTTCATCTGTCATCCATCTATTTTATCTGATATTTTTATTCTTGAGCATTTTGTGAGTACATTACAAAGTATTTAAAAGTATATATTAGATATTTGTTCTTTTATGATTCTGTTACCTCATAGCTCCCATTAATCATACTGCTCACCAGTATCTCTTTTACAAATGTCAAAGGCTGTAGAATGCTATAGATGTAAATTTACCATTAACCAGAAAATAATCTGCTCCTGCAAAATTAGTTTATTTATTGTTCCTGGCTTTTGTGTGATTTTTGATGAAAAATTCCATGCAAATGCATCTCTGATAAATATTCATGAACATTTTCACTGTAATGCACTAAAATGGATTTCCAGCTGTAATAAAGACACAAGATAAGAATAACTTTGTTTCTCAAAGCTTCATATATTTAAGAATAATAATTTTGTAAAATATTACCCTCCTCATTGTGGAGAGGGGGAATTAATTTTAGGTGAGCGCTTTAAAATTGTCATACATAATAAAAGAGATAAATAAAACCTCCCTTTCCTAAGATACATCTATATAGTCTTTTAATAATCTTACCTAATAGTTCTCTTAAACACATGAATTTCATGCTTGCAATCAGCCCACTGTTGACAGCTAATTTTTCTCTCCTTCCTAATCACCTTTAGTTCTTTTAAAATTTTGTTAAGGTTGATTTACAGCATTGTGCTAATTTCTGCTGTACAGCACAGTGATGCAGTTAGACATATATATGTATCCATTCCCACATAGGTTATCACAGAATATTGAGTAGAGTTCCCTGTGCCACACAGCAGGTCCCTATTGACTATCCATTCCACATACCATAGGGTGCATGTGCCATCCCAAGTTCCCAATCCTTCCCTCTCCCCAGCCCTCCCCCTTCATTAACCATTAGTCTTAATTAAGTTCCACCTCTAGGGGGATAAAATGGCTCTTAAATGAATTTTCCAATTGCCTTGAAACTCAACATTCTGGGCCAAGAGAGTTTCTCACTCTTCCAAACCAAAAGCAGATGGAACTATATTGTCCCAGCAATGAGTTAACAGTGGTCACCACAACAGATGGCTGTTTCAAATCTGTCTCATGTCCTTCATATACATTATGGACTTTTGAGATACAAGACTTATAAAAATGAAGAGATCAGGTTCTCTCCCTGGCAGGTTTCTGACTGGCTGTACCCATAAGGCAAATCATTTCACTTCTCCAAGATTTTTGGATATAAAAGGATGAGTTAGGACATGCTTCATAAAAGCCTTTTGCCCTCTGGGTTTCCCTGTTCCTCTGATAAGAGGGGAGATGCCCAGAGTGAGAAGGCATGCATATCCTTGTTTGCTACTTGAAAGCAGCCACCCTTAGGCAAGGCCCTGAGAATTCATAGGACATCAATGTCTCCTGTGTCAAACGGGCTCTCAGAAGGAGTGAACGGGATAGTATTGGTGACTGTGCTGGGCTACAGCACCTGACTCATAGAAGATGCATGGAGATGGTCTTTAAGGCATCCATCGCTGACAAATCTAAATTTTTCTCTGTCTCCAGTGAGGGAGGAGATGAGCAAAATGCAGAGAAGTTCCTTCTGCATGTTCAGGTGGCCACTACCAGTATAGCTCCTATAGTATGTGACAGAGACCAGGACATGGGAGGGTCAGAGCCTCAAGCATGAGATGAATGCCTCTTTGGTATCTCCTCAGCCCTCCCCTCAAAGTATGTTTTTTGGACACAAAGTCAACGTGAGTCAGGACAGCACAAAAATTAAACATGTCCATGTCACACATGACTGAGGAGACAAGTCCTATTCCAGTTCCCTGCCAAACTAGATGCAGCTCTCTGTTTCACATCAGGCACATTACATAAGGGACACGGGAAGAGAAACACAACCCAAATACACCAGGATCATAACTTAACAAAAGAACAAAACAAATAAAATCACACCTGAAATGCCAAGAAATTGGTTCTCTCTCAGCTTTGTTGCCACTGAAAATTTAACATTTCCAAATATAACCAAGGTATATTTCTTACTTTTCTTTTTGGGCTGTTTAAGGTTCTCATTTAGGTACCTGCATAAAACCTGGCTTCCCCTGTTGCAACTGCAGACTAAGGTATCTTCTACTAGTACTAATGCACCTTTTTCTAGTCCCTCACAGAAATCTCTGTTGACCTATGTTTGCAAAGCTTTGGAGGGTCTGCCAAACATATGAGACATTACAGTTCTGGATGCTCTGGGAAACAGCAATTTCCCAAGGCCAAATGAGATGGTGATAGCTAGCCTTTAGTGAGATGTCACTCTACACTCTATGTGCAGATCTCATTTAATCCTCATGATTGTAGAAACTGAGTATAATCATAGTCCTTGTTTTATTGAGAAGGAAACCAAGGCTTGGAAATAATCTGGCATAAGTAAACATATTTCCCAGACTGAGGAATGAGGGTGATGAACTCACACAGTGTTCAAGTCCATGTGCTTAAATTCTATACTACAGGGCACCCAACTCTACAGTAATAGCAGTTTACAGTCAAAGTACTTATTTCTGCATATGCCAAGCTCTTCTTAAAAAAAAAAATGCATTCTTAGGACGAAATACATATTGTAATATGTATTTATTAATTGAAGGCTTAATTGAAGTTTTTCATAAGGGGAAATAGGAAAAATCAGTTACTCGTGAAACTTTTTCAAATGTCTGTACCTGAGTCCCACCACTGGACACCAGTAGGTCTGGAGTTGGGGTCTGGGTGTATGTACGTTCATGATTCTGAGTGAAAAGAATCCATGCAATTGCTCCTAGTGGAAAAAAAGTGGTCCCAACCCACATTGCTGTTTGCATCCATAGACAGAAGAAACTTAAATATTGTCTGGGAAAACGCATATTTAGAGAAAATGGAACAAGAGGATAAATATTTTATAAATTTAGTCTCTGTACTAGAGTTTATTGCCTGTGGCTATAAAACTCAATACAGAAAAATTCCAGATCAAGAGGGTGTTTCTCATATTTTCTGGGAAAGGATGGCAGGGATCTGTTCATTTTGCAAACTCTTCCTCTGTGCCATCTCAAACATCCTGTCTCCTTGCAAAATTGAGACATTTAGAGAAGTGTCACCTGTAGTATCCAGGGTCTCTCTGAACTGTCAAAATTTCCTGTAAAGTAAGGGATCTCGTTTAATGGTGTTACTTAAAGACTTTATTTAATTGAAAGTACGTATTTCAAGTTTCTAAAATTTCCTTTTCCCTTTCACTCCCTGTCCCGGCAATCTTGGCACACTGTCAAGTGAAAGTGGGCTCTTATAAGCAGAGGGTAACATGCTGGAACTAACAGGAGCCCTCCAGGAGAATTGATAGCCTAATGCCCTTGGTTCCTTACGCATAATCTCCTGGTCTTCTCTCTGGAATCCCCCATCCTCAACAGGTTTGCAAGGTAATTTGTCCTTGGGTGGTCATTTATATCATTTGTCTCACCACAGTGCTCCTTCATGCTTCAAAGTCTTTGGCTAGAATCCTGCCCCTTTGAGGGGATTCCCTTTATCTCCACTTCTTTCATCTGGAAAAGCCACCTCAAATGATCTCTGACCCATTGTGGGACGGATGCTTCTTCCAAAATTAGCAGCCCTGGGGTCTTGCTGAAGACTAAGAGGAGCTTGCCTAAGTACCCCTATCATGAGTTTGCTTCTCTTGATATTTTGATTATGCAAGTTTTAGTAACTTCTGCTAATTCAAGTTTTGCTATGGAGGCAGGGTCTTGAAGATTCTATAGTCTGCAAGCCTGATGACTTTCAAGTTCATATGTAGCTCTTACTCCTCTTGTCCAAATGTCCCTCCATCCTCAGACACTCCAAGCTTGGTTACTTACAGCTTTTGCACCTGCTGTCCTCCTGCCCAGGAACCTAGTCCGTCAGAGTTGAAAAGCAGGGATTCTTTCGGCCCCTTCAGCTGTAGGTCTGGTGTGCCTCCCCTCGCCACTTGTCATTACAGTATTCTCCCATCTGTGCTGGAGCCCACTTGCTGCTGAGACCACCTCCATTTCCCTGTTTACTTGTTTATGGTCTTACTCTCCAGGAAGAGAATCTAATCTGCACGAGCGTGAACTTGATGCTTGTAATATTAACTCCTGCCTCAATGCCTAGAATGATCTGGCACATAGTGGAAACTCAGTAAATATCTTTGGTGGAAATTTCGTTTCCATCATCCTATCAGATTCTCCTGCATCTTCTGTGGATCTAATCAGGCTGCTAAAATTTCAACCCTAGGTCTCATTCTTCCTTTTGTGCAATTTCTTTTTCTCCTTTCCACTGATCCTACCTTACCTAGAAGAGCAATCCGCACATATATTTTCATTGCATGTGGGAGAAAACATTTTGAAAGAGCCATTTATTTACCATTGGCTGCACTCTTTTAATATACATGCAGATTCCATGGTATCTGTGTATGTTGATTTTTAAGAATAATCTGGGTCTGAGCACTAAAAAATAATATGGTACAAAATTATATAACATTTACTTTTTTAGTAAATTAAATCCACCCATTCTGATATTTTCATTTGCATAATTTTTCAGCTTTAAAATAGTTTATTTTTAAAGTGTGTATAATATGTAATCTTATATAAGTGCCCAAATTAACATATTATATTGTGATTAAATTCTTAATTCTTCAATATCCTTTATCTCAGCCCACTCCTTTTTCTCCTCAGCTTCCAAATCACATGTTAGCAACTAAGTGTTATTATTCTAGGTTTGCCTGTGTTTTTACAATCATTCTCATACATATGCATACAAACACACTCGTGTGTATATGCATGCACCATCATTTTGTCATCGTTTTTCAAAAATACACATTTTGTTTTAATCATTAATACCTTTGAAAAAGCCTCCATTTGCAACTACAACTGAAAAAATTAAAATTCTAAATGTCTGTATACTATCCCATGATATGAATAATAAAGAAACAATAAATTCAACCTGTCTCCCATTTATAAACACTTAGTTTCCAGTGGGTTTTATTTGTTTAGTGTCATCACAAATTAAGGCTATAATAAAAATAATTTATAAATGTTTTTATATCTAAATTCAAGAGGTAAAAATATTTTCAAATTTTAATGTCTTTTGTCATATTGTTTCTAAAGGGTTCCAAACACTCACATTTTCACCAAAAAATTATGAAACTACTCTTAACTCATGTCCCCACAGCCAGAGCTGTTGTAACTTTAAAAGTTTTGTTACATTAATTTGAATCTCAATTTGTGAAACAATATCTTTTCATGTTTTTTAATTTTTGTGTTTTCTCTTATGTAAACTGTTGAATCAATATCCTTGTTAATTTTTCTGCTGAGTTGTCTTTGATGAATTTAGTGTTTGATTATTGACTAACTCATAATTTCCATATTTCCTACTGCCCTAATTCATAATTTTATTATGCACATTCAACTTTTTAACTTTTATTGTGTGAATTTTAACATTTTAGCATTAATATGATTTTCTCTATTCCTAGATCAGGCATATAGTTGTCCAGATTTTACTGACTTGAAATTTCATTTTTGTTTCATTTTTTAAGTTTTTAACATTTGTACTTAATTCAAATGAATTTAAATTTAATTTTCAAATTTTTTCATTTCTATAACAACTCTAAATTGCTTTATGTTTGCCATATAACAATTTTCTGATACTTTAAAAAGCAAGTCTTCCCACTAATCTCCCTCATAATTTTCCTGGCTCTTCTTGGGCATTTATTGTACATGTATTGTTTTCCTGATTTCACTGAATTATCCTTCTGTGTTGTCATGTAGCTCATTGAATTTCTTTTAAAATAGCTGTTTTGAATTCCTTATCGGGTAAATCATAGATCTCCATGTCTTTTGGATCAGTTCCTGGAGAATTACTGTGTTCCTTTGATGGTGCCACATTTCCTAAATTTTTCATGTTCTTTAAAGTCTTGTGTTGATACCCTCACCCTGGATTCATCTCCTCCAGTATTTGTTGACTCACTTCAGATGAAAGCTTCCATCAGCCCTGCCAGGGTTTGAGGCTTTTGCATACCTCCTGTAGGTTATACCTGCTTCAGACTTCTTGCTTTTTGTGGCAGAATCCTTAAGCTGATTACATTCTCTTGGTTCTGCCAAGCCAGGCCAAGTGTTGACAGTCTCCCTTTTTATTCCCAAGGGCAGTGCTAAATGCTCAAGTGGTCTCTCACAAGTCCACATATTTGGGCCAGCTTATTGTTTGTGCCCAGTAACCTTCTGCAAATGTTCCTCTCTCACTAGTCTGTGGAACTCACATTGGGAGCTGGTCATGGGGTTGATGGGGTTGTGTGTGAGTGAAGCATGTGGAGTACTAGGAGTATCAGGGGGCCAGTTGGGGAAATCCACAAAAAAAACTTCCCCAGTGGCTTATAGGCAGGTCTCTCAATAGAGTCTGTGATGCAAGAAATAGAATTCCTGTCTCTTTTGAGCCCTGGCTGCTGTCCTCCCAGATGCTCATTGCAGTTCATGACTCAGTATTCTGAATGGGGCAAGAGATGAATGGCCTTTTTTGGCAGCATCCCATGAAGCTGGGGAAGTTGGGTACTCGCTCCAATGTTCAAATTCACCCCACCCCCAGCAGAAAATACAAGCCAAGAAGTGTTCTCTTGGGACTAAACTGTGCCTCCTGGGGAAAGGGTTGTATGAGCCATGTATTTATGAAGATGTGGCGCAATGGACTCTTATTTAGTTTGATCACTATGGAAAGCAATCAGATTTTGTTATTTTTTTTCTTTTTAGGGCCACACCTGCAGCATATGGAGATTCCCAGGCTAGGGGCAAATGGAGCTGTAGCCACTGGCCTACACCACAGTCATGGCAATGCAAGATCTGAGCTGCATCTGCAGCCTACACCACAGCTCACGGCAATGCCAGCTCCTTAATCCACTGAGCGAGGCTAGGGATCGAACCTGTGTCCCCATGGATACTAGTCAGATTCGTTTCCACTGAGCCATGATGGGAACTCTTAGATTTGGTAAAGTTTAAAATGTAAGTGCTTGATATATGTGCATAAGGAAATATGTGTAAGTCTCACTGTCATAATGTTAATCACAGTATTGTCTCTAATTAAAAAATTAAAGCAACTTAAGTCACTAGAAAATGGGTAAATAGTCATATGATGAATACTACAGCTAGGCCAAAGAGCAACTGCTATGGCTTCATTAAATGGAGACATTCTGGAAGGATTTGAGTCCTGCTCAGTCATAACTTGAGGTAGTTATGTGTCCTGTCTCTACTGCAGCTTTGTAAAACATAGACAATAATACTTACCTCAAGAGTTAAGTATAGAACAAGCAAAGTATTTAGGACAATGGCTATTACACAGAGAGAACTCATTAAAGGTTAATTATTACTGTTATTATTTGGACAGTAAAAAAAATGAGCTAGATCTGTCTACGTGTACATGGAAGAAACCTAAAAACACTATATTGAATTCAAAAGAAAAAAGTTACAGAATATGCACTATGATAACTGAAATCAACAGTAAACCAAATTCCTACAAATCAATACATGTTAATGCTTGCCAGTATTTGTAGGCAGAATGTAAAAATAAAATGGAATCATACAAAATAAGTGCATCATAACAATCACCTAAAACTGAAAGGACCAAGCATTTATCAGAGAATGTTTCATTCATAAAAATATAAGTCTTTCAGGGAGTTCCCATCGTGGTTCAGTGGGTTAAGAACCCATTAAATCCATGAGGATGTGGGTTTGATCCCTGGCCTCGCTCAGTGGGTTAAGGAACCAGCGTTGCCATGAGCTGTGGTGTAGGTCATAGATGTGGTTTGGATCTGGCATTGCTGTGGCTGTGGTGTAGGCTGGCAACTGCAGCTCCGATTCAACCCCAACCTGGGAACTTCCATATACTATAGATGTGGTCCTAAAAAATAAAGTAAGTCTTTCAACAAGTAAAACAGATATTAATACCTGTCAATACATAAGTCTGACCCATAATACTATTACCCTTATATCGTAAATGTTTCAAAAAACCCAAAAAGATTAAAATGAAGTAAAAATTTAAAGCTAAAAAATTTAAAATTTAGAAATCAAATAACAAATGTGTGAAGTTTTATAAAAATGTAAAAATGATTGAAATATTATTTAATCAAGATCTCAGGTAAACAATAAGAAAAATACTAAGACCTTGTGTATTAATAGACATTAAGATTCATGAAAAAGCATTTGCAAAAGAGAAAATATAAATGGTTTAAAATACATAGAAAAATTCTACCCCTTCACCAATAATTTGTAAAAATGTTCATTGTAGCAAAAACACAATTTTGTTGATCTCTCATGTAATCAAATTTTTGAAAAATTATATTAGCGAAATGGGCACTGCATATGTTGCTGGTTTGACACTAAAATTTTTAGATAATCTCAAAATAATTTGAGGAAGATATAAAAATAGTACTTAGTCATCAGGAAAAAATTGATATACACTTTTAATATAAGTTTATGTCTGTTTGTTTCACTGCTAATAAATAAAAACTACTGAATAAAAAAAACTCCATAAACAATAACGTTTGGTTATATCAGTACATACTTAACATTCATTGCCCTTAGGGTACCGTCCAAGTCTCTATTATGGCTGAACAGGTGCATTTTGGTTTGTTCCATACCTATAATTCCTTATAGCTTTCCTCGAACCATGCTACCTTTCCAGCTCTAGGCTTTAGCCACAGTGGATTTCTGCCAGGCTCTTTCCTCTCGGTTTTGGTGAATACTAATTTCTGCAATTCTCACTGATGTCCTCCCACCCCACCTGCTTAAATATGACATTCTTCAGGTTTTGATTTAACCCCTTGATTTAATCTTTCCCCACAGGAGGCCTGCACAGTCAGATTAGACAAACCTGTCTGATATACTTGTCCTATTGTTCAGAGTCCCCAGTCATACAACGCACCATCCTTAGAGTTACTTGATTAGTGTTTGTCTTCTATGCAGGACTGTAAGCTTTATGCAGGCTGGTGTGTCTGAGTATTGTGTTTCGTTAATAGCAGAACATACTGAATGCATGCATGAATTAATGTGTGAGTAAATGAATGAAAATCATAGAAAATATGCTGGCTTGTTAATAGCTTGGGTTCCATAAGGTTTTACAATTAATAATAACTTCCTTTTTTCCTCACCCGAGTTTGGAACTCTAGAGATATATGCAGAAGTGAGGCAAAGAGACATCAAAATATTAGATTTATACCCTCCTACACCACTGGTAGGAATATAAATTGGTACAACAGCTATTGAAAACAGTATGGAGGTTTCTTAAAAAACTAAAACAGAATTACCATATGACCCAACGATTCCTGGGTATATATCCAGAAAAGACAGAAACTCTAAATCAAAAAATATAGGCACTCCAATGTTCATAGCAGCACTATTTACAATAGCCAAGACATGGAAGAAACCTAAGTGTCCATCAACGGACCATTGATTTAAGAAAATGTGGTATGTGTGAATATATGCGCATACATATATGTGTGTGTGTGTATGTGTATGTATGTGTGTGTGTGTATATATATATATATATATATATGAAAGGACATTACTCAGCCATAAAAAGAGTGAAGTATTGCCATTTGCAGCAACATGGATGGACATAGAGATTATCATACTAGGTGAAGTAAGTCAGAGAAAACCAAATATTATATAATTTATATGTGGAATATAAAAAATACAAATGAACTTATTTACAAAACAGAAACAGACTCCCAGACATGCAAAATCATGGTTACCAGGAGTTCCTGTTGTGGTGCAATGAAAACAAATCCAACTAGGAACCATGAGGTTATGGGTTCGATCCCTGGCCTTGCTCAGTGGGTTAAGGACCCAGCGTTGCCGTGAGTTGTGGTGTAGGTCTGATGTGGCTGGGATTTGGCGTTACTGTGGCTGTGGTGTAGGCCGGCAGCTATAGCTCTGATTAGATCCCTAGCCTGGGATTCTCCATGTGCCGTGGGTGCGGCCCTAAAAAGCCAAAAAACACAGAAAATTATGGTTACCAAAGAGGAAAGGTGGGGGAGGGATAAATTAGGAGTTTGGGATTACACACTACTATATATAAAACAGACAAACAACGTTTCTACTATAAAGCTCAGGGAGCTACATTCAACATCTTGTAATAAAGATGGAAAAGAAATCCGAAAAAAGACTCTCTCTATTCATCTGAATCACTTTGCTGTACACCTGAAACCAATGCACTATTGTAAATCAATTATATCTCAATTTTAAAAACTAGCTTTGTTACTGACAAAACTGCTGTTTGAGAATGTGGTGAGGCTGTGGGCAAGGGGATTTGTTCTGAAAGTTATTCCTAAATCAGAGAGAGTTTTCCACTTAATTTCTCAAACACAGGGAGAAAACCCAGTTCATAAAATTTTTTATGAACAGAGTATGATTCTTACAGGCAGCAAGTTCCAAAAGAGTAATAAAAAGCCTAGAGATTAAGTTTGGTTTTTTCTCGCAAATTCCCTGATTCTTACCAGAAGAGTGAGTGAATGAAGCCTCAGAAGACTCGACTGAGAAAAATTTTCTCCCTCTGGAAACATCAGAAGGAAAGAATATTATCTGCATGTGGTGGTAATTTGGGTTTTCATTCTTTGTTTACATTTTCTGTATTTTCAAATGATCTTTTGATCACAAAAAATAATTCTTAAACATGGTTGGCAACAGTAGTTTTCGTTACTTATTTTCTCCCAAGTGTTAGTTGAGCCAGTTGCATATGTCGATATTCACGTAAAATTGCAGGTCTCATGTGAAGGAATGAAAGAAGTACCTAATGGAAAAAGTGATCAATTTCTTAGGAATATCTAAAGGAAAAAAATCCCTTTAATGATTCACAACTGCATGAGAACAGCCTCTCGTGTGAGAAAATTATGTTTTACATGAAGTGATGAATACTAAGACTTTCTTCACGGTACTTTGGTGATGTGGCCAGTATTTTCACACTATTTCCTTTTCCAATATTTTCACACTGTTTTTCCACAAGCAACCAGCAATCATGATTTTTATTGGAGTTAAGAGCCAGAAAGATCATTAAACATTCTTTTTAATTTTATTGATTATCAAACTACAGTGTACAAATATTAAATCATATAACTTAGGGAGAGCCAAGATGAGGGATCAAATATATTATCCTCCAACTTTTTCTTTTTTTTTAGGGCCACACCTGTGACAAACGAAGTTCCCAGGCTAGGGGTCGAATCGGAGCTATAGCTGCCAGTCTATACCACAGCCACAGCAACGCGGGATCTGAGCTGCGTCTGAGACCTACACCACAGCTCGTGGCAACACCAGATCCTTAACCCACTGAGCGAGGCCAGGGATCAAACCCGCATCCTCATGGATACTAGTTGGGTTTGTTTCCACTGAGCCACCACAGGAATGCCTATTATCCTCCAACTTGATGTCTTCTCTGCTTTAAAATACTGCCACTCACCACAGTTTACAACTTTTGAAGATCTTGTAAAGGAGGAAATGCAGGCAAGTCCAGAGCAATACACCTTCCAATAAAGAAAAGAAAGAAAGTTTGCATTCCCTGGAAAACTTCATGAGTAAAGCACTGTGGGTGGTACCACCAGGTCTCCTAACTTGTTCTCTATGGAATATGTTATTAAAATTGAAAGTACTTACCTCTTACGTTCAAATATTTTTAAAACCTACCTTTCAACCTTGTGTTGGTGGGGTTAGTACTCTGTTGCAAACAGTTGTGTTGTTTTATACACAAGTGAGTAACAAGGATTATACTTCAAAAATTAAACTAGAGCATGTCATTTTAAAATTGCTATTTGGAAATAGGAGCAAATGTACGTTTATTAAACAGAATCTGATAACACTCAGTTTCAAGGCTGGGTCGTTTCTTGGGTTAGCTTTTTAATTTTTTTTTTTTAAGGACCTAAAGAGGGATTTTCAATTTTGTGTCTTCATCAAGGATACCTGTGTGTTCCAAAACATTCAGTATGAACAGAATTTTAATTTAGCTTACCAGGCTAAGTGCAGTAACATTTCTGAGGATGGTTATTTTGGTAAATATGGGCAAAAGGGCCTAGAAAATTATCTTCTAACCGAAGCTACAGAAAACAATCTGCCATTGATCTGCAGAATATGTTGTCTGGTGTTTTAAACATCTGGGGACTGTATGATGAAAGGATTTTTTAAATATGCTACAGTTGTAGCCTTGAACATGATAGAATTTGATAACTAAAAGAATCACCTTACAAAGCTGTGATCCACAGCTGTGTTCTCTTGAGCGTAAGCTCATGTTTATACCAAGAGTTCCAAACATCAATTATTAGACATTGCAGGTTTTACATTTGACAAATTCTCATCTTTCAGGTGAAGTAAATACAAACTCAATTAAGAATAAAACTATAGTCACACATTCCTTAGTGGGCTTTACCTAAATAGAATGCCAAAATTTGGGGGAAAAATTCTTCCACATTTTTGTTCATTTTCAGTGAGAATAATTATTTTATAGACATAATTCAAACTGTTTTCACATTAGCATCTCCTTAGCTGGGAAAACCAATACTGCAGTGAGTTTTCTTTGACCATCTATGCAAGATATATACACACCTAGAAAACAAAACTCTTAATAGTAGTATAAAAGGAAAATTTTATCAGTAAAGGTTGACCAAGTGTGAATGTAATAATTTCAGAAGAAACAACTTGATAGATGATAAATCTCATAGCTGTAAGTTATAAAAGAAGGGATTTAAGAAAGCATTCTTTCTAATTTAAATGCATTATTCATTTGTACTAGAATAATCGGAAATGCAATTACAAGTTTATTTTCTTCTTCCCACAACCATGCCGTCTAATCTGCTATTTTTGTATATCAAATATGAAGTTTAACCCTAGGTTAAAGCACATTCTTCCCTTTAGAAAGGGTTGTAAATTTTTAAAACAATATCCAGGTTATATCCAGGGTAGCCAAATTAAAGGATCTATGTGTAAATTTGAATCTCCAAACTGTACAGACTAATAAGAATAATGTCACACAATATACCATTTCCATTAACCAGACGACATAGACTGCTACAAAGTTATCTGTAAGCAGAAAACAACAACGAAGTCACTGATTCCCAGTAGAGATATTTCTCAAGGTCTCCCCATTCCCACCCTAATCCTTTGTGGGGAGTAAAGTGGATCCGGGAGAAGGGGGAAAACAGCTTTGAAAAAAGAATGAGAGAAAAAGGAGCCTAAGACTGTACTAAAATTATCTCCAGAAAGAGAAATTTCACCCTATGAGCAAAAATACTGAAAATAGTACTTGCATATTTATAAGTATTCTTTAATATCAGTAATGTTTTGTGCTTTTAAGTGTATGAGTTTTACACATCTTTTCCTAAATGTCTTCCTATGTATTTCATTTCTTGATTCACTGCAAATCCGTTTTTAAAATTTTATTAAAGTTGTCCATTGCCAATATATAGAAATACAGTTGACATTTGTAAATTGACCTTATTATATTCTAAGACTTGCCAAATTATTATTTATAGCGGCTTTTCATATATATAGCATTTTCTATGAACATGATCATTTTTCTATGGGAATAAAGACAGTTTTAGTCCTGGATCTGTATGTCTTTTGTGCAATGGCCGTACCTGTAGTACGCCATTAAAACAGTGTAAGCGAGGGCTTTGCCTGTTCCTTATTTAAGGGTACAGTTTTCAATCATTTTACCATTAACTATGATAGCAGTTTATGATTTGCTAGATGTCTGTTATCATGCAGATGAAATTCTCTTTATTCCCAGTTTTAAAAATTTACGTAGCAATGAACACCATTTTCTACATTCATGAATTGGAAAACTATTAAGATTTTAATTCTCTTCAAATTGATCTGTAGATGCAACACAATCCCAACAAATATTAGCACACTTTTTTTGAAGAAAATGATAAGCTTTTAATGTATATGGAAAAGCAAAAGGCCTAGAAGAGACAAACTTTTTTTTTTTAAATGAACAAGTTTGTAGCACTTAAACTTGGTTTTAAGATTTATTGTAAAGCTACAATAATTAAGACAATGTTATGGTTTAAGCACAGAATATAGATCAATAGAACACAGTAGTGCAGAAATAGACCCATACTTATTTGGTCAATTTATTTTAGACAAAGTATCCAAGGTAATTCAATCAGGAAAGGATAATCTTTTGAATAAATTATACAGGACAACTGGATATCTCTAGGGGAAAAAAATTTACCTAGACCCTTACCTCACACCATATGCAAAAAGTAGACCAAAGTTGAGCACAGGCCTAAACATATGAGCCGAAACTACATAACTTCCACTAAAAATAATTTGTGTAAATATTTCTTAAATATAGCACAAGAAGCACAAATCATAAAAGAAATAAAATTAGTTTCATCAAAAAATTAGCTTCATCAAAATAAAAAAAAAAACCCTTTTGCTCTTTAAAATACACAATTAAGAAAAAGAAGCCACAAGCTAGGAGAAAATATTTGCAAAACATATTTTAAAAAGGGCCCATATTAAGAAAATATATAAATTTTTACAACTCAAGAATACAAAGAATCACAAATAAATTGGCAAAAAATTTGGATGTTTTTAAAAGAAGGTATATAATAGCCAATAAACACATGAAAAGATGTTCAGAATCCCAAGTTTTATGAAAAAAAAAAACACTAAATTCTATACATACCTCTGTAACATGCACTCTCAATGGGAGTGATATCACCTCCAAGGGGGTAAAAAATTAGTCTCTGGGGGAGGTGAAAAAATACTTCTCTTTTTATGTATAAAACTTAAATACATATACATAGGTATAATTGACAGACATACACAATACCTAAGGGACAGTATTAAAATTTCATGGTGGGTGATTAAGAAAACAATGTCTAATATGGCTCAGGGTAGGGGGTAGACAAAAATGACAAAAAAAAAAAAGTTTAAGAGGTACTGCTCTGCTCAAATGTTCCACTAAATGAAATTAAAAAGATTGACCAGAGTAAAGTGTTGATGAGGGTGCGTAGGAACTGGAACTCTCACGCATTACTGGCAGGAATACACAACAGATCTGTCACTTGCAAAAACATTGACATTATATCAAAAGTTAAATACACACTCAACATGTGACTCAACATTCCCATCCCTGGATATTTATGCAAGAGAAATGTAACCATTCGACCACACAAAGACTCGCTCATGAATGTTTATGGCAACATTATTCAAAATAGCTAAGAAGTGAAAACTACTCAAATGGCCTTTACCTGGTGAATGTACAAACAAATCTGGAATATCCATACTTTGAAATGCTACTCACTAATAAACGGTAACCAACTATTGATATATGCAAAGCATCAATGAACCTCGAAAACATTAAGCTAAGTGAAAGAAGTCAAGTCTTAAACATATACTGTTGGATTTTATTTATATGAAATTTTAATAAAACCAAATAAATAGAAAATCATAGTTGCTTAGGCTAGGGCTTGGGAGAGGAAATTTACTGAAAAAAAAAAGCACAAAATAACCTTTTGGCATGACAAAAATGTTGTATATATTTACTGTCATGACAGTTACATGAATATAAGCCATTGTCTAATGCATTAAAATGTACACTTAAAGTGGATGAATTTTATTGCCTATAATTTTATTGCACCTAAATAAAACTGTAAAAAGAAACACATAACTCACTGAAAAATAGAAGAATCTATAAGTCTATACTGAAATAAGTAAAAATTTCCTTATAATAGATTGCTAATTAGTAAATATAGAAGACACTGCAGAATTAAAAACTCACTATTTGGCAACCACCATTGTAATAACTGACTCAGGCACCAATCATCAATGAAGGTAAACCTGGTGAGTGAAGGTTTAATGACTGTATCAGTTGTCTAGGACTGCGGTTAAGTTAACATATTCCCATGAATTTAGTGGCTTAAAATAAATTGATTCACAGTTCTAGAGGCCAGAAGTCTGGAATCAAGATGCAAGCAAAGCAAGACCATGCTCCCGCTGAAAGTTCTAGGAGAGGATCCTTCCTTGCTTCTTGCCAATTCCTGGTGGTCCAAGCACACCTGGCCTGCTGCAGTGTAACTCCAGTCTCTGTCTCAGTCTTCCCATTGCTGCCTTCTCTGTATGCCTGAGTCTAAGCCTTCCTCTGCCTTTCTCTTAGGAGGTCACCTATTATTGGCTTTAGGGCCCATCCTAAATCTGGGATGATCTCATTGGGAGATCTTTAACAATATCTACAAAAGCCTCCTTTTCCAGGTAAGATCACACTCACGGGTCCCAAACGAATCTTTGCAGAGTCACAATTTGTCCTACTACAGTGAGAAATAGGTATTTACATGATCTCAGAGCATCTCCCAGAATATATTTTTAAGAGCAAAGGGCAAAGAGAAACTTCACCATGGAGAAACCTGACAAGTGCAGTCCACCTCACCTGTGATAATACAGTCCACAGTGTGTACTCCCTTATGTGCTGTCCTGGGTACAATGTCACTCGTATGGTACTTCTGCCAAAAAGGCAGAATGTAACTAATCCTCAGGAAACATTAAACAAACCTGAGTGGAGTAATATTCTGTAATACTTTTCAGAAAGTCAAGGTTATGAATGATATGAAGGGAAGATATAAAGACACAACCAGAGAAAATCTTTAGATCTAAAGGACGGTGTTGGGAGGTGTGATATTTGAATAATACCTATAGATACAGTATTTTGTCAATAATACCTTGATTTTGATTATTGTATTGTGCTTCTCTAGGAGAGTGCCTTTATTTTATGGGGAGTGCATACTAAGGTACCTAGGAACATAGGGACTTGTATCAATAACTTACCCCCCAAAAGTTCAGAAAATACTATGTATATGGAAAGATAATAATAGATGTGGCAAAATGTTAGCATTTGAGGAATCTGAGTAAAAACTATATGGCAGTTATTTGTATCATTTGTATTATTGTGTTAGTTGTAACATTTCTGTAGGCTTGGAGTTACTTAAAAAGTAAAAAAAAATTAAATAAAAATTTTGAAAATGTATACTATACACGGTTCTAGAACCAGAATGTTAGTCTGGCTGGAACAATAATGTCATATATGCCCCGTTTTATATAAGCTCATCATTAGCAATAGATCTAGCAAACTGGCTGGCTTTCTAAAGTATTAGTGGTTTGAGAATAATCACTGTATTTCAATACACGATCACTGTATTTGTCAACCTGTGAACAAGCTTAGAAAAAATAAAATTTCTGGACTGTTAAAAATTATTACAGTTGATTTACAATGTTATGTCAATTTCTGCTGTACACAGCAAAGTGACCCAGTTATACAAATATATACATTCTTTTTTTCACATTATTCTCCACTATGTTCCATCACAAGTTATTGGATATAGTTCCCTGTGCTATACAGCAGAAGCTCATTGTTTATCCACTCCAAATGCAATAGTTTTCATCTATTAACCCAAAACTCCCAGTCCATCCCACTCCATCCCCCTCCCCTTTGGCAACGACGTCTGTTCTCTGTGTCCATTGGTTTGTTTCTTTTCTGTAGCTAGGTTCACTTGTGCCATATGTTAGATTCCAGATATAAGTGTTATCATATGGTATCTGTCTTTCTTTTTCTGACACACTTCACTTAGTATGAGAATCTCTAGTTCCATCCATGTTGCTGCAAATGGCATTATTTTGTTCTTTTTTATGGCTGAGTAGTATTCCATTGTGTGTATGAACCACATCTTCTTAATCCATCCGTCAATGGACATTTAGTTTTTTCCATGTCTTGACTGTTGTGAATAGTGCTATGATGACCATAGGAATACATGTATCTTTTTTTTTAATTTTTATTTATAGAAATATAGTTGATTCACAATATTATATTAGTTTCAGATGTATTACATATTTTTATAGATTACACTTCCTTTAAAGCAATTTATAAATATTGGCTATACTTCCTATGCTATACATTACATCCTTGTATCTTATTTATACATAGTAGTCTGTACCTCTTTAATCCCCTAAACCTATCTTGCCCCTCCCCCCTTCCTTCTCCCCATTGGTAACTAGTTTGTTCTCTGTATCTTAGAGTCTATTTTGGTATATTCATTTTTTTGTTTCAATTTTTAGATTCCACCTATAAATGATAACATACCGTATTTGTCTTTCTCTGTCGGATTTATTTCACTAAGCCTCCAGGTCCATCCATGTTGCTGCAAATGGCAAAATTTCATTTTTTTTTATGGCTGAGTAACATTCTATTTATACCACATTTTCTTTATCCATTCATCTGTTGATTGACACTTAAGTAGCTTCCATATCTTGGCTATTACAAATAATGGTGCTATGAACACTGGGATGCATATATCTTTTCAAACTAGTGTTTTCACTTTCTTTGGATATATACCCAGGAATGGAATTGCCAGATCATATGGTAGTTCAAATTTTAGCCCCTGAAGTTTTTTGGGGTTTTTTTTGTTTTGTTTTGTTTTTTTGTTTGTCTTTTTGCCTTTTCTTGAGCAGCTCCCGTGGCATATGGAGGTTCCCAGGCTACGGGTCTAATCGGAGCTGTAGCCACTAGCCTACACCAGAGCCACAGCAACACAGTATCCGAGCCACGTCTGCAACCCACACCACAGCTCATGGCAACACCAGATCCTTAACCCACTAAGCAAGGCCAGGGATCAAACCCGCAACCTCATGGTTCCTAGTCAGATTCGTTAACCACTGCGCCACGACGGAACTCCCTAGCCCCTGAAGTTTTTAAAGCCATGAATGTAATTTAGCATGAACAGTATCACAGGTAATCATTTTATGTTTTGTTGCTAAAGCTGTTGGATATACATTAGAGTGATTTTTGTGTACGAGTATATGACAGTAAAATAATGTTTAACCCAATATATAAATCAAATCCTCTCTACTGGTATTATTAATCTAGAAGTATTGCATAGACAATAGTTAGAGGCAGGACATTCATCTATATTTCCAAATGGGACTTGATCATTTTAAATTTGCTCACTGGCAAAATTTCTCACCAAGTTAGTATAGATTATACCCTTCTTCATAAAAGAGAGCAATAATGAAGTCGTTTTTCTTTTTTTTTTCCTGCAGCATTTGCTTTCAGAAAAAAAACCCTAAGATTTGCAGGTATTTCTGATGCTGCAAAATTATGAAATGTAAGAGTATATTTAGCAATCAGCATGACTTAGCTCGTGGTAATTGGCATATGCACAATTATAATTTGCATTCCAGTCATTTAAGCTGGATATCCTTGATCAGGTTGAGCATACTATGAGTAGAAGAACTCTTTTTCTAAGAAATATGATGGACAAAGTCTTTGGAGAAAGGCCTCACTGAACTGGTAAGTTAATTTTCTCCAGATTTTGATGATTTCCCCAGTTCTTCCATAATTCCTCAATGCTCTGGCCATTTTCTGGTAAGTCATGGTCTTCCGGTTGCCTTTTCTTTTCCTCCCAAATTTGGGCAAGTTTTTCTTTGTTTTTCGATACAAACTGAAAGATGCCTTTGTTCTGGTCTATCCATTGAATACACGATGCCATCTCTGGATTGCATGGGGATTCACGAAGGTATTCAGTCAGAGATTCTTCCTGCCTTTCCTCCCTTTTGCTGAAGAACAGTAGGTTTTACCAGCTGGTTTTCAGGGATGTTCTGCAGACACTGATTAATATTTCCTTCAAAATAGAGGTCTGTAGCACTGTTTATTACAGTTCTCCAATGATAGACCAGTTCCTCTGTGGGCAGCACACCATAGCTACTGGGATTTCCTCTGACATGAGAACAGTGGTTGATGAAAGCCAGGTAGTTTTTGCAATCTGAGGAGTACGGAAGATGTCCAGTTGAATGCTGCCTCAGTATTTCAAAGACATCTTCAAATGCTTGACCCAGCTTGTCTTGTTCAACACAAGCCATGCTTCATTCATAAACTGACAATTCTGAAAAAAGACTAATAAGTAAAAAAACAAAATTAAGGAGTTCCCTGGTGGTCTAGTGGCTAGGATTTGGTGCTTTCTTAGCTACAGCCTGCTGGTCTGGCAACTAAAATCTGACATCAAGCTGCTTTCCATTGGAGGCCAGTCTAACATCTACCCATACTCCAGGTAGAAATAACTTTCCCCTCCCATGCATCTTTTTTAATGAAAGTTTTATCCAGATAGATGCCCAGGAATGGGATTGCTCAATCATGCAGTAAGTTCTATATTTAGTTTCTGAGGTACCTCTTTACTGCTTTCCATAGTGGTTGTACCAATTTACATTCCCACCAACAGTGTAGGAAGTTCTCTTTCTCCACAACCTCCCCAGCATTTATTTGTAGACTTATTAATGATGGCCATTCTTACTGGTATGAGGCATTCCCTCATTGTAGTTCTTATTTGCATTTCTCTAATAATTTGTGCTGTTAAGGATTTTTTTATGTGCCTGTTGGCCATCCTTATGTCTTCTTTGGAGAAATGTCTACTCAGATCTTCTGCCCACTTTTCAATTGGGTTGTTTCTTTTTCTTGCTGTTGAGTTGTATGGGTTGTTTGTATATTTTGTATATTAAGCCCTTCTTAGTTGCATTATTTGCAACCATTTTCTCCCACAAAATTTTTTATGATTTCCTTTGCTGTACAAAACTTTTAAGTTTGATTAAGTCTCATTGGTTTATTTTTGTTTTTATTTCTATTGCATTGGGAGATGGACCTAAGAAAACATTTGTATGGTTGATGTCACAAAGTGTTTTGCCTATGTTCTCTTCTAGGAGTTTTATGGTGTCTCATCTTATGTTTAAGTCTTTAAGTCATTTTGAGTTTATTTTTGTGCATGGTGTGAGGGTACTCATTGATTTACATGCAACTGTCCAGTTTTCCCAGCACCACTTGCTGAAGAGACCTTGTCTTTCTCCCATTTTATATTCTTACCTCCTTTGCTGAAGATTAATTGACCATTATTAATAAACCATGGGTTTATTTCTGGGTTTTCTATTCTGTTACATTGGTCTGTATATCTGTTTTTGCAATTCTGGGTCTTTTATGATTCCATATAAATTTCTGAATTGTCTATTTCCTCTATCCTATTATTCTCACTTCTTTTTTATTTAAAGGAGATCGTTCAGTATTTCTTTTAGAATGGGTTTAGCATTGCTGTATTCTTTTGGTTTTTGTTTGTTGGAGAAATTATTTCTATCTTTTAAAATGATTTTAATTTTTTCCATTATAGTTGGTTTACAGTGTTCTCTCAAAGTGACCCAATCACATATACATATATACATTCTTTTTCTCATATTATCCTCCATCATGTTCCATCATAAGTGACTAGATATAGTTCCAAGTTCTCCTGTTTTTAATGATATTCTTGCTGGGTAGAGTATTCTAGGCTACAGTTTTTTTCCCTTTTAGAACTCTGACTATACCTTGCCAGTCTCCTCTGGCCTGTAGTGTTTCTGTAGAGAAATCAGCTGATGGTTATGAGGGAACCCCCCTAAGGCTATTTTTCTCTTGCTGCCCTTAAAATCCTCTTATCTTTAACTTTTGCCATTTCTATTAAAATATGTCTTGGTGTGGGCCTATTTGGTTTCAACTTGTTTGGGGCCCTCTGTGCTTCCTGTTAATGTTTTAATTTGAATTATTTCGCTGAATTTTTAGAGTTTCATTTGTTTTGATAAAGATGAACCTTGCTATGGAATTAAACTGAATTGGAGCTCAAGGACCAGTTTTTTTCCTGCATCATGGGTCAAAGAATGATGCCATCACATCCTGGTGTCCCAATAATAGGCTGAGTTTTTACCCAAACATTTGGGTTATTTTATATCATCTTTTTTTCCTTCTTTCTTTAAACTTCTAAAATTTAAAATTTTTTTATCATAGTTTCATGATAAAAAACACAAGTTTTATGTTTGTGTATGCATATATATGTGTATCTATACATACATATACACACACACATTCTTTTTCTCATGTTATTCTCCATCATCTTCTATCCCAAGAGATTGGCTATAACTCTCTGTGCTGTTCAGTAGGACCTCTTTATAACATCTTAACTGCTGTTAAAGACAATTTGTTCTCTGGTCCTATGGTGGTGGTGGTGTTATGTTCACTGAACAATTAGAAAAAGAGATGATGGCTAAGTTGCTGCCTGGTGGAAGAACTTTGTTACAGTCAGATACCTGTTTCTAAGTTTCTTATTATTTTATGGCAGTGAGAGGTGTCATAAACAGCTGGTATCCTGGTGTAATCTGACTAAGGTTTTCAAAATTATTATTTGTTTAAAATTCAGTTGCCAGATTAAATTGGGGAAAATTCTGAGTGAAACTTTTGGGAAAGGAAAGCTGTATATGTATATGACAAAAGTAAGAGCACTCATAATGTCTTGGCAATGTGTGATATTAACGGTTGCTTAAACTTCAAGCACTAAGGACTTGGGACAGAGACAGGTTCCTCTAAAAGCTCAGTATATGTTTTTCCTATTTGTTGTAGCCTTCATACATGTTAGACTCATGGGTTAGGTTTTCAAATCAATTTAAAATATGCTGTCACAAAACTGATCCATTTGTTTAATTTTTTTAAATTCCTTTTTTTCTTCCTACTACTAGTACATTCTGCAGGTAATGGTATAGTTAAGCTGTTGCACAATAAAACTTACTGATTTATTTTCCTCTTAATCAGTGAAAGACTTCCCTTTGTCCTTGGCAGTGTAAAAAGTCAACCTAATGTGGGAATGAAGACCATCATTAATTTTTTAAAAACTGTAATTGAATCAGTGTTTCTGCAAAGAAAGTCCTCCATCCTTTCACAAAAGGAATGTACAGCTACAGAACAATAATTATACCCACTCACCCACCTGGAGGTAGAACAAAATGCATTTCTGGTTTAAGAAAGGAACAAAGGGATTAGTCTTACTGCCACGATTAATGAAAAACTGCCTACATTATAAGCTTGACATAATGTGAAATGATAGCCCTAATATTTTTTGGTAAAATTAGAGTAAGGTAATATTTCTTAGCCTGAATTATCTCCCTCCCTTTGCTCATATGAGATATAAATATAAAAATAAGAAGAATATATAGAGGCTATTAAATGCTTCTACAGGTTATCAAGATATAAAAAACAGCTTGTCCTTCTCTAGTCCTTTTTCCTAGGGCTTGCTCTTGAAAGCTGGATATATTCCATAAGACTTATTTCTTTTTTAATTAGTAAAATTCTTTCAGTTGAGAAGAAATAAAGCATGAAAGGTTGCTACCTAAACTTTGGAAAAGCTAATATAACTTCTTTTTACACTACATTAGTTTTTTGAGGGTTTTTTTTTTTTTTTTTTTTTTAGGGCCACACCTGCACCATATGGAAGTTCCTGGGCTAGGGATCAAATCAGAACTTCAGCCGTTGGCTGACACCACAGCAATGCCAGATCCAAATCATGTCTGCAACCTACAACACAGCTCAGCAACACCAGAACCTTACCCCACTGAGCAAGGCCAGGGATTGAGCCAAATCCTCATGGATACTAGTCAGGTTAGTAACCTGCTGAGCCACAACAGGAACTCCCCATTAGTATTTTTATTTTTAGTCCCAATATCTGGAATGAAGTACACTGCAATGGGTCTAAATATTTGGAACTATATATCCTGTACATGGGTTCCTTTCACTGTAAGTAAACAATGTCCTAAGACAAAAGAGAAAAACACGTTTAATTTTCTCAAAGAGAATGCTAGCAAATAGCAAAGCGTAGAAGACTTGTTAGATCAACCATTGTCTTAGATGGAACATATACAATTACTAGACAACAGTAATGCAAAAGAAACAACAGACTAATATAAAACACAATATTTCACTTTCACGATCACCAATGTCGTGATGACTAGCTTTAGCTTTTAGACTTAAAACACACAGAGAAATATTGACTATTTAAACATGATATTAACTCAACTTTCATAGGTCACTTCAGGATATGAGAAACTTAAGCCCCATTAATATCAAAGTGCAACAGAGACTTTAAAATATGACTCAAAAACCTAAGAGAAATAATATTTGTAGATCAACATTTTCAGGATTGCACAAGCACCAATTTTGAAATATACTAGAACATTTTAATTACCTTTTGTTATTAATTGCAGTTTTAAAATGTGTTATCTACTAAAATATCAAATTTTTTGGTTACTCCATAGACATTTTATATTTTTATGTGAACACAATAAGGCAGAACTATATAAATTACCTCTGCAAATATCAGAACTTCTATATGAATTAAAATATGCCATACTCCACATTTATCTTTCTGTAGGAACCGAATAGTCAACATGGAAGAAGAATATAATTGATTTTACTTAGTAGAAAGTTCATACTGAAGAATCACTGTAGCTTATGGGTATCATCAGACCAGTAAGGTTTCAATTAGAAAACCAGAGATCGGAGTTCCTGTCATGGCGCAGTGGTTAACAAATCTAACTAGGAACCATGAGGTTGTGGGTTCGATCCCCGGTCTTGCTCAGTGGGTTAAGGATCCAGCATTGCCATGAGCTGTGGTGTGGGTCACAGACGTGGCTCGGATCCCGCGTTGCTGTGGCTCTGGCGTAGGCCAGTGACTACAGCTCCAATTCTACCCCTAGCCTGGGAACCTCCATATGCTGAGGGAGTGGCCCTAGAAAAGACAAAAAAAAACCCCAAAAAAACAGAGATCTTTTGATTTTAAGGAAGAAGAAATTTAGTACAGATTGTTAGGTGCTTGCAAAATTATTGGGAGAACTGGAGGAATCAAAGTCATGGAAAGCTACTGCTAGATCTCAGGTTCACTCCAACTTTCAGAAAACCAGGACATGTAAGAAAAAGTGACCACAGCTCCCTATCACAGGGTATGTGACTTGCAAGAATGCCCAGAGCCTGCCAAAGTCCATGCTGCCTCTTTTTGCTGCCAGAGGAGCAATATTATTGCTTGTACCTCTCTTCTCCCTTCCAAACATCAATTGAGTAGCTCTTTGGTGTCTAACATGGGACTCTGCTGGCAGGGTAAGACAGAAAGAAATGCCCTGAAGGATTTGGGAATACTGTTAAGTTGATAAAGCCTGTGGGATAGTCTATTCCTTTGGTTACCCAGCATTCTTACACATCTTTCTATGCATATTTACTCACAAACTGCAAGATTAACATCAGTCTTCTCTCTAAATTGGTGAGCGTCTTTCTCATGGAAATGACCATGTGTTTACCCTCTCCTGAAATATAGGAAACTTGTTAATCACTGCATCTGCCTCTGTGTTGCTCATGCCTCTTCGAATTGTCACAAATTCCCTTTGATATTCAGTAATATGAAGACTAATTCTAAATTTAGACACTGTCACCACACTTTATATAATATACTGGTAGAAGAAGTGGAAGGTGAAAAGAAAATAGTGTATGTATATAAACAAACATACACGTACACAAATATATTACCTTAAAAAAAAAAAGAAGAAATTTCTTGTAGTTGATATACCCTTCATTTATGCACCTGGTCATTAGACACCAGAATTGGTATTTATAACTTTTTTCACTACTTATTCACTGTTTGCTTGATCTCAGCAGGGGTGTTTGTTTACTGGTTGTGTTCTTTACCAAGTTGACTGACCCAAACCTTCATTCTTGGTGTCCTATCTGTACTTGGTTGCTATTTGGTTTTCTCACTGAACATGGAATTATCGAGAAAATCCTCTAGGATCTAGACACACCTTTATTATATAAAACAACACCCTCCCTTAATAACTTGATAAATAACTTCAACTGGTACAGTAATATTCTTTGCCTCTTGGTTCAATGATACAATGGCCCCAAAGTAGTTAAGTGGGATCTCACCCATCTGTTCATATTGAGAGCCATTTTTGTGTCCCCTGGTGGTGGCACTTTTCTTTAGGAATCAAAAAAGCCTAAAGATGGAGGGCTGGAATGGAAAAGTTTTGCAATTGGATTGTTAAGAGTGCTAAAGAAAAGAGTTGCTGCTACTCTTACCCTCTGGTATAAGGGCTTGTGTATTCTGTTATGGGGAAAAAAACAGCATCTGATAGTTGTGTTTCAGAGAAAATAGAGTAATTTTAGGCGTGGCCTCATTCTAAAAGTTGTTATCTCTCAAGGAGAAAGTCTACTCTTCCATAAAGCCTATTATTTCTGAATGACAGATTCCATGCAAAGATTGGTGAATCCATTAGGTACCATGTGATTGCTTTCCTTCATTTCCTCTAACATTTCTGGAGCATAATGGGTAATATACTATGAAAATATGTATTCATAAATACATACAATGAAAGTATACTATGAAAAGATGTATACATGAATAATAAATAAGTATTTGAATAGTAGTGATGACAAAAAGTATTTCATAGTTAGTGTCTTTTTGTAAGAAAGAAACCTTATTGCAATGGTGTTAACCAGATCTCTAGAGAAGAAAAGACTTATGTCATTGAATAATACTTTGTTGATAAACAAATTAACTAACCATAGGGTAGTTTGGGAAAGAGGCTGAGGTAGTTTGGGAAATATGGCTGGAACAGACCATATTATACATCTGAGTATTGAGAGACTCCCATTGGTGGGTATCTGCATGAGCTATATAACCTTACAACCTGTGCTCCTTTAAATGGCTTGATCTGTATACTTCTTCCTCAGACCCTAAACAGCCGTCCAATATTGGCCCATGAGCCTTTGATAGTTAATTATTATATATCCATGTATTTGGTAATCTCTCACAACAAATGACACAACTAGATACACTCATCAATTTCCTTCTCCAGATGCCCCTTAGAGCCACTCCTGTCTTCTTTTGGCTGGTGTCATCACATCCCATGGAACCATTTAGTGTGTCATGAGGAATCCTTTAAGAAGCCTGGGCTGGAGTTCCCGTCGTGGCGCAGTGGTTAACGAATCCGACTAGGAACCATGAGGTTGCGGGTTCGGTCCCTGCCCTTGCTCAGTGGGTTAACGATCCGGCGTTGCCGTGAGCTGTGGTGTAGGTTGCAGACGCGGCTCGGATCCCGCGTTGCTGTGGCTGTGGTGTAGGCTGGCAACTGCAGCTCCGATTCAACCCCTAGCCTGGGAACCTCCATATGCCGCGGGAGCGGCCCAAGAAATAGCAACAACAACAACAAAAAGACAAAAGACAAAAAAAAAAAGAAGCCTGGGGTGTGGGTAGGTGGAGAGGTGGTGATTCAGAAAGAAGAGATGTGATAGGAGGTGAGCCTATTTGTATAACTTACTTGTAGTTTCAGGACCTACTCAAGTCTGATCATATATGTACCAATTCAACCATCAAGTTTGATGGATCAAATAATACCCAGAGCAGAAGAGACACATCAGGTCATGTGGTCATTTGTTTTTTCCATTGTCAGCAATTCTGTCTCAATCTAGGCACAGTAGCAAGCTAGAAACTGTTTTTGAAAAGGCATTTTGCCATTTTCATAAGAGAATATGTATTTTCTGTAAAATCCTTTAGGATTGGCTGTTTTCCTCACCTGAGAGTTAACCGAATTTTCATTCATTACCCCTGTTATAGAGCTTGTAAGTGCACTTGGATTTCTACAACTTAAGACCCAAGTGGCAGAGCAGCTCACACTACAGCCTAAATTTGCTGCAAAACCTTCTCTTGCTCTAGGCGTCTCTAAAATTTAGCAGTATCAGGGGTTATTTAGAAAAACATCAATTAGTAAATATTGTTTGTAGAAGCCAAATGAGCCCAACAAGTGCTGTGCCTCTTAGATGAAGGGAGCAAGATAAAGCAACAGGCCTTCCCTTTGGAGTGAATAACCACTCATGACTTGTTCCTCTGGAAACATCAAGATGGGAAGTTCCTGAATCTTCATAGGAATTATTTCCTACCCTCTGGTACTCTGCTCACCGGGTCTGATTAATATGATTTTATCATTTTAGTAGACCAGTAACAGGAATGTGGGCAAGTTCCCCGCAAGCTGGGTTGTGAAACTGAGCTGAGGAACTGACTTGGTTTGACATGGCCCTGAGTCTTACTGCACATATGAAGATGTGCAGATATGCTGCTGCCTCAGCACAGTCGAAGCAAAACCTCATGGTTCCTAGTCGGATTCATTAACCACTGAGCCACAACGGGAACTCCCAATTATCCTGTTTAATTCTCACACCTGACTGGACATAGGACCCTCCCCAATATGTGTGTGCATCTTTTGACAAAGATGGATTCCAAAGCAAAGGATGCTGGGATGGTGTCAGGACTTATTATGGCCTGTCACTCACTCCCTTTCTGACCCCTAGAGTCTTACTGCACATATGTAATTGGGGAGAGCTCCTTGACCCCAGGAGTGACTAAAGTGGTCATCTTTCTTAGGTGATAAATGAAACAAGGCCTAAAAGGACACTTATCAAACAGGCCCATGAAATGGATGAGTTCCCAAAGACAAAGATAAGCCCTAAAGCCACAGATTACATGGCTCAACAAAATGCCCCTGTCTATAAAAAAACCAAGCACTCGCCTGCAATGGGGGAGCCCGAGTTTTGCCTGCTCAGGGCTCGAGACCACTCTGTTGATCAACAAACTCCACCTGCAATCTCCAGCCTCTGCCTCCTCCTTCTTCCAACAATCTTATCTCTCTACTCCAGCTGAGCTCAGCTCCTTCAACTAACTTTACCTTGAGTTGTCAGAAACAAGGCCCAGTTTCCTTGGCCTAACAAGTTCCAGCTGTTCCCAGCCCAGGGGCACGTCTACCTCCTACCTCACATGGAATCAATACCAGATTTAAATTTACACTAAGACACTGACATTCTTCAATTCCTATCTATCTTTTTTCCTCCTTTAAAAAAAATTATTTTTCAACAGCTTTATTGATTTATGTGTAATTGATACACAAAGAATTTCACAGATTACAATGGGTACAATTTAATGAGTTTGGACACATGCAAACATTCATGATAAGAGTATTACCCTGAGTCTTCAGATAGTGATACCTCCCGTATCTAACAGTAATGGTAATTCAACCTAAACTAGCTGCTAGAATATGCCACCTAAATGTCCAGTACACCTGGAGATGCTGAATTAGTATGACTCTTGGGGGAAGGAACACCTGAAAAAAATCTCAGGTACTACACAGTTACAAATAGATTACTTGAGGCCTAATCATTTTCTTTAGATTTTGATAAATCTGTATCCTACATTTTGATTTCAGTAATAATTCCTTAATGCACTGAGCTTCACTGTATGCCAGGCATTGTTATACATAGTCCATGGACACTAACTATTAACATTTCTGTGAGGCAGGAAGACTACCTACACTTCATAGCCAGCATAACCAAGTCACAGAGAAGTCAGGTGCCTGCCAAAGTGCACACAACTGGCAGGAGGTGGAACCAGCATCAGAACCCGAGTAGCATGGCTCCTACTCAACCATTATATCAGTTTTCCTGGTAATAGATTAGCACCATGTCCACCCATGTCTACACTCTCCCTCATCACAAGGGCTGGAAACCAAGAAATTTATTTCACCCTGGACAGTGAAAGGCAGTTACATGAGATTTGGAAGGTGGAGGAGAGGCAGAAACCATGCTTTGCTACTCCAGCAATGGTGGGCAGATAGGTGGGCTTCAGCAAATATAAATATTTCACTAGCCTCTAGCTTATATGTATATAAATATATACACATCACGGAGGAGTATTCAGCCTTTCCCCAAAATGCAGTCCTATCATTTGTGACAACATGCATGGACCTAGAGGATATTAGGCTAAGTGAAATCTCAGTCATACAAAGAGAAATACTGAATGATTCAACTTACATTGAGGTATCTAAAATAGTCAAACTCTTAGAGGCAGAGAAGGCAATACTGGTTTCCAGGGGCTAGGGAGTGGAGGAAATGAAGAGTTGTTACTTAACGGTTGTAAAGTTTTGATTATGCCAGATGAATAAATTCTGGAGATCTGCTGTACAACGTAGAACCTATATACCATGGTAGTAGTGTGCACTTCGAAATGTCTTAAGAGGGTAGATCTCATAGTGTTATTACCACAAAACAAAACAAGAAGAAAGAGACACAAGGAAACTCTGGGAAGTGTTAGATAGATCTATTACCTTGATTTTATTTTTCACTTTTCATAATGGCTGAGTTTTTTTTAATGTTTTTAGCATTTACCTTATCTCAGTAGGATCACAAATTTTTTTTAATATTAGGAATCTTTGAATAATTAAAATATCTCTAAAGGTTTGCTCCCTACACGTAAAGTAACAAAAGCTAATGATCTAAAAATTTGTTTCTCCAGAAACATTGATTGCCATATAATCAAATATTTCACAACCTGAGTTTATAGTTTGTTTTAAATCCATTGAAAATTAAACATACTATAATAGAATGCAAAAAAAAAAGTGGTTTCAATTCTTCATCCCTCCCTGTATCTATGCCCTTGCGATATGAACTTGTAGGTTCTCTCTCAGAGAGATGGAGACTTTCTCTACCCCCTGAATCTAGGCTGTGCTGGTGACTTTTTGTCCACAGGAAGTGATGGTGTTCTAGGACCTGAGGCTTTGTGACTTTAACTCCCTCTTGTCCTTCTGCTTTATCACGAGAACATACCTATGCCCCAGATAGACTTCTGGAGGATGAGACTTGTTAGAGACACCTGGAGGCAGAGTTGACTAGGTTCAGTTGTCTTCACTGGAGCCCCAGACACTTGAGAAAGCCCAGTCAGTAATAGCAAAGCCACCTGATGGTTGTTCAGAGGTGCTTTGGTGAGCCCCACCACGCCCAGTTCAGATTAGCAGAATTTCCGATAGCCTCTAGAGGGGAAACAAAATTATTATAGATCCCTAAGTTTGTAGAGTTGTTACAGCATTTTTGTAGCAATATGGAAGCCACAGGACACAAAGGTTATGAACCTGAGCACACACGCATACTTCAATTCAAAATGTATTTTTGTTTAGCAAAGTCAGAAAAGCAGCATTCTTGTGTATTTGATTCTTTTTCTAAAGAATTGTCTATATATATAATGTAAAGACTTAAAAACATCATTCAGTGAAAATGTGGAATATTTACTTTCATAACAAAAAGCATGCTTGTATTTACTATTCTTTCAAGAATCTGTAGGCAACATGTAACAAGCCAGAGGAGTTTATTCTTGACATTTTATATTCTTCATATACTTGCTGCCCACGTTGAAATAAATAAGGCAATTTGAAGAAATGAATGGTTTCTTTCTAGAATTGCTGGGCAGCAGGGAAGTCAGCCTCTAAAGAAGTTGCTTTGAAGCAGCTAAGGAGGAAAAAACAAACTTAGGGACTGTAGGGGTGCAGAGATAATCTTAAGTAAGAGAAAAAAAGTTATGAGTAGAAAGCAATACAGTTTCAAGCATTCAACATGAAAGTTTTCAAAACAAAATATGAGTTGTCATCAATAAAAATAAAATCATCAGCAGTATTGCTGGAGAAAGGCAACTGTGGTTATTTCTCAGTAGCTCCACTTTAACTCAGGATCAAGTGAAGTTGTCCAGCCAGAGGATATAAGACATGGAAAAAACTATGAGAAGAGGGGGTTCAAGTTAGATCAAGAAAATTCAGTCTTTCATCTATAATGTGCTAGTCACCCTACTAGGTGCTGAGGATACAGTCTTGGCCAAGGAAAATGCCTGTTAATCTGTGTGAAAAGCAGAATAAAAGCACATATTAGATGTGAGTCATAAATGTGCATCATAACATTTGCTTACAGGATCAGAGGATGAGTCAGGAAGGAGGAAGTAATTGACTGGATCTCAATTTATGTTTATGGCTTACCAGATAGGGGAAAAAATGTGGCAGAAGTAAAAAGGAATTTCATATATAAAGGCAGAGAGATGTGGATAAGTGACTGAGAACAGGAAAACTCCATCTACCAGGAGCATAGGCGTTCTGGGGCAGAAGACGACAGAGATAAAATATGATGCCAACAATGGTATGTTATCTGCGGCTACAGACAAATTATCTCATAACTCAGTTGGTTAAAAGGACAACATTTATCTTACAGTTTCTGTGGGTCAGGAACTGGGTTTGGTTTAGCTGTATCTTCTGACTCCCACTCTCTCAAGATTGCAATCAAGGTCAATACCAGATGTGGTTTTCATCTGGCAGCAGAGCAGGCAAGGAGCTGCTTCCTAACATGGTGGTTAAGAAGATCCAGTTTCTTATGGGCTGTTGGCCTGAAGTCCTCCCGACCACCCACCCCAATTCCTTGGTGCTCTCTCTAGGCAGCTTACAACTTGTCACCTTGCTTCATCAGAACAGGCAAGCAAGAGGAGCCAGAGAAAGAGTGCGAGCAAGATGGAAGTCACTGTCCTTCCTAACCTTAGAAGTCACCTCCATGACTTTTGTCCCATTCTGTCCATTAAAAGTAAGTCACTAAGTCCAGGCACCCATTCAGGGAAGAGGGTAGGCAGATTACATAAGGGCATAGTTACCAAGAGGTAGAGATCATTGGGGGCTACTTTAGAAACAGCCTCCAAAAGATAAAGCAAAGGTAAAGCAATTTCATCCATCAGGAGTACTCGTATTCTGGAAGAAATGGATGATGAGGAAAGACGAAATTGATGATACATGCAAGAGGCAAATTGTGGGGGACATTTCAGCATCCCAGTGAAATTATAGGGGAGTTTGCATAGGAGGGATGTACTGACCCCTGTGCTTGAGACTAAGAAATACTAGTATTTATCACCACAGAGATCTAGGAACAAAAGGGTTTCAGTGCCTCAGCAAAAGCTCACAACTTACAGATGAGCACAGCACTAACCCGCAGTGGCGGGGACTCTTGTTCCCTATTCCTACCCCGCAGGGGTGCTGCTGCTAGAGAGATGCTCACAGACTCGGCTGCTTGCAAAACATGAACTGGGATATGAGTACGCAAATGATGGTGGGTAAGGTCAATTCATCTAAGAAGCCCCATGATCAGAAAGAGAAATCCAAAATAAAACAACCAGCACAGGCAACTCAGAGAAAAACAAAACTGCTGAACGTGAGAGAGAATTTGCACACAAACAATTTCAAGAACATTTAAAAATTTTAAGTCAGAACACAGAAAGACTGAAAAAAAATCTTTATTTTGGAATCAAATCATTCTCTAGGCAAATGGAAGGGATAATAATAATTGAGAACTGAATCGGTGCTGGAATATCAAGTTAAAGAAATGTTTCTTTGAAAAAAAATCAGATAAAACAATGAGATGGAAATGGAAAGCTAAAGTGCAAATAATATTAATTCCAGAAAGAGAAAAAGGAATGGAGAAATAATAAACAAATAAATAAGAGAACTAAGTCCTTGGGTCTAAAGAAAGCTTTTTCCCTCAACAAATCTAAACATCCAATATTTATGATTTTAAAGAAACTGCTGGATGTGTGTTAGCGTAAATATTTAATGCTGACAAAAATGAATTTCTTATCCTACTATAAGTAATAAAGATACCCAAAGGGATACACATTTTCTTCAAATGTTCTCTACTCCAACCAAAGCGGTTCACCGAACCCACCCCACCACCATTCACAGTCTCATTTCCTTCTGCTGGGAGCAGCCTTCCCCCAGCGATAGATGGGCTACATTCTTTATATTGGAGAGCAATGGGGCATGCTCTAAGAGTTACATCAAGACAACAGCAGGACACTGGCCAAGCAAACCTCGTCCTGTGGTCACCCTACAAGATCTCCGGAAGGTTCACCAGTACACTGCCTTCAGCAATCTGTAGAAGTCTCAGTCTATCAGCTTCCCAGTTGACCCTATATGAAACAGCAGTTACCACTACCCTTTCAATCCCACTCTCCTAACCCTAGTTACTGTTTCACCTTGCATATTATGCAGTTACTTGTTTGTTATCCCTCCCTACCTTTGAGAGCAGGGCCTTGTCTGCCTGGTTCACTGCCATATCCCCGGTGCCTAGAACAGAGAGGGGCACATGGCAGGCATTCCACAAACGTGTGTTGAATGAATCAATTAACAAATGAGTAAATGAACAAAGTAGACAACTCCAATGGACACTTTCTTTGGGAAAAACTGGGAAGAGGATAAGCAGCTGGGTCTAGCAAACACAGCACAGAGAGGTGGTTAAGTGTAAGCTTCTGGCTTCTAACTGCCTGAGGTGCATGTCTGACTTTTCCTTGACTGCTTGTCTTTTGGACACATATTGTTTTATTTTTATTTTTATTTTTTCTTTTACAGAAAAACTTTTATTGCATTTAATATTTGTCTTTTTAATCATAATAATCATTTTTTTATTTCCTCAATACATTTTTTTTTCTACTGTACATCATGGTGACCCAGTTTCACACAAAGAAAATAATGGACTTGGAGAATAGTCTTGTTTTATTTATTTCCACATCTTCTCAGTTTTGAAATAGGGGTGATAATTACAGTGTCTAACTTATAAGGAATATCATGAGGATTGAATATCTTAAGAGTAAAGCACATAGATCAGGGAGTGGCATAAAAGCAATTTTTTATCTTTTGAAGAATAATACTAATGCTATTTAAGCAATTCTAACGAGGAAAGCATAAAAATAGCATAACTAAGCTATGCCTAACTCTCACCTTTGACTAATCTCATTTATGACAGCAAATTTTTCTAGCAATCTGAAAATTAGCTATGTGTCAAAAGAACAATGGAGTATGACCTCTAAAAAAAGTAATCCTGTGACTGCAAAGACAGTTAATGGTAGATTATCAAAATGAACCATTAGATCAACATGGCAAATTTTTAAAAACTAATCTAATCCTTGCATCCTAAATGGCATTTCATAAAATTTGATAGTCTTTCTTAAATAATTTGCTAAAAAATATAGTAATAAATGAAAACTAAGTATGATAGTCTTCACCAAAGTCCAACTGGAAAAGATTCTAAGAAATGGATTGCTTAAGCCATTTTTATTAAAATAAGAATGATATAAAATATGTACATGTATGTGTAACTGGGTCACCATGCTGTACAGTAGGAAAAAAAATGTATTGGGGAAATAACTATTAAAAAAAAAAAGATGCCCATGATCACTGCTGGTGTTGGGTCTATTAATTATTCAACATGAAAGTTCCAAAGCATTTGCAGTAAGACAAGACAATAGACTGTTGGTGAAAGACATAGTCAAAAGCCTGTCCACAGATTGGAAAAAAAAGTTCAACTTTTAGGGGCAGATTTTAATGTATTTCTACAAATAAAAAATGACAATCAACTCAATAGAAATATTGCTTGAGATATAAATAGGAAGTTCCTAGCAAAATAAATCTAACTGGACAATAACCATACAGAAATATGTCTAACCTGGTAATAAAGAACTACACATTAAATTAAAAATTAGGTAATACTTTGCATATATCAGTAAAGATCAGAAGGGGTGCTCATACCCACTTCCCTTAATAGTAGCTGACATTTATCAAGCACTGATGATGTGCTAAGTGCTATTTTCATGTTCCACACACATTAACTCACTTATTCTTCATAACAAGTATATGACTTGGGAATGATAAAAGTAGTACCTATTTACACCTGGTTAATCTGAGGAACAGGGGAGTTTTAGTAATTTGCTCAAAGCCACAGAGTCAAAAGCTAGAATGTGAACCCAAGCAGCCTGGCTCCAGAGAGTGGGTCTTTAACCACTACACCAAACTTCCCCATTGCTGTCAGCAGTATAGGTAAAGGGCTCTTCTCATATATTACTCGCTGAAATGGGAATTAAACTCTAAAGAGAGTAATTATATAGTCTCTATGGAAATTAAAATATGTATTTTACGGCCCCACATTTTATTCCAAGGAATTCATTCTCCAGGGAAAAACAATACAAGAATGTAAGGGCATGTGTTTGAGACTGTGGATTAATTACAACATGCAGCACTAAGAAATAATGACTGAAAAACCTATTGCAGACTTGTAATAGACCTTGTGATTACTTCTTTAATATTCATTTCCATTTTTCTAGGAACAACTTTATTTTTATTTGGCAATTTTTCCTATCTCTACCCCCTTGATCCATGCCAATAGTCCATGCTCTTTGAAAGATGGTGACAGCTAATTCTACCCTGTTTTTAAGCATGAGATGTCTATATAATTGAAGCTTTCTCAGTGCTATGAAACAGAACTTTCTGCAGTGATGGAAATGTGCAATACGGGTGCCAATAAGTTACTGATTACTTGAAATGTGGCTAGTGTGACTTAAAAAAAATATAATTGTATTAAATGTAAATAGTCACATGTGGCTAGTGTCTGTCACGTTAATGCAACCTCAGCTAATCAGTGTAATATCACCACCTGGCCACAATGATCACAAGGACAGTCATGCTACTGATGCAAATCAATGAGACACATGGAGTTTTCCTGGCAACTTCTGGGAAAGAAGTTTTCTGCCTCTTTAAGATGCTTCTGACAAACTGTCCCAGATGTCGATGAGGCATCATGTAGTCTTGGGAGTAACTGAGAGCCACCCTGGAAACTTGAAAGGTGGCCATCCTTAGAATAAGCAGGCATGATGGAAGATAAGTGTGGACAGAAACAAACCAGTTTCTTTATGGATGTGAAGCTACTGAATAAAACCAATGCCGTGGCTAATCCTACTTATGCTTTCCCATAACATCACTCTTATTGTTAAACACATCTGAGGTTGGTCTCTTCTTGGAATCTATCTCTAACGTGGAATAGATTGTATCGATTAAAATATGATTTATAACCATTTATTTCAGATGAACTGAAATATAGTTCTAAGAAATATCCTGAAAACAAAACAAAACAAAAAAAGCAAAAAAATATGATGCCATCTTAGTCACCTGGAATACCACCTGTCATGCTAACACACTGGCATTCTCCCATATTACAATCAGGCTGCAAAGTCCTACACTTCATTAGTCTGAGTTCACTGATTTCTCTTGGGATGCTGAATTTATTCAGCTGATGTTTGTGTATGATGGATGAAATAACTGAATCCAAGCATGGCTTCAGAGACAAAAAAAAAAAATATGATGCTGCATTTAAATGAATGATTCAAAAAACCCCTAGAAGTGGATGATTACAAACAAAGGAGAAAGCTAGAATGGAGCCTATGGTAATGGATTAGAGTTGGAGACATCAGTATGAACGCATATTTAGCCTAATGTAAATAGACAAGGCTATGGAGAGAACTATTTGTAGATGTATGTGTGACTCAGCTAAGAGGGCTTAGAAGCCATACTCTGCTCTTCTCCTTCCCCCAGGAACAATGAGCACACCTGGGCTCAGATCTTGGTTCCTAACACCATTCTTCAATAACCAGGGCTCCTTAGAGAAAAGGCTGATTGTAGGATTGGGGCAAGGTGAGCCTGAGGCATCTCTTAGTGCCAAAAAGTTAAACTTCCCCGCCCCACCAAAAGGTCAGGAGGTATGTTAAAGGAAACAACTTCAAGAGCTGCCAGTGGCCAAAGCTGAAACAATCTGAGCAACAAAATAAATGAGCTAGTACTGAATTTAACCCAAAGTATAAGATACTCATGAGTCCATCTTGATATAAACAAACAAATAAATAAGAAAGAAGAGCCAACTCTCTCATGAAGAAGAATTCCAAATCATTTCTACAGCTGACCACTTCATCTTCAAGGAGCTGGGGCCTAACACCCTACTCCTTAAGTGTGGGCTCTGCAAAGTAACTTCCTTCCAAAGAGTACAGTATGAAAAGGGGGGAAAAGAACCACTGTATGATGGATAGTCCCGTCAAGTGATTAAAGTCCATTTTAAAATGATAAACTAAGAGTAGATACTTTCAATAGGATGTGATGAGAATGGCACTTTGTTTCTGTAGGTCCTCCTTCAAACCTATAATTCCTATTTAATCATGAGAAAAACATGAGATAAATGTCATTGTGAGGGAAATTCTATAAAATACATTATCAGTGCTTTTCAAAACTGTCAAGGTAATCAAAAACCATCAAAGTGTGAAAAACTGTCAGATCCAAGAGCCACCTAGAGAGATGTGACAGTTAAATGCATTATGATATCATGAATGGGATTCTAGAAGGACATTAGGTAAAAACTAAGGAAATATGAATGTTAATAATGCATCTATAGTGGTTCAGTAATTTTAACAAATGTACCAATACTAATATAAAATATTAATAGGGAAAACTGAGTTTAGAGTATATGGGAACTCTGTACTATCCTCTCAATTTTTCTATAAAACAAACTATTCTAAAATATTTAGAACCTGTATGTGTATAGACATATACACAGAATCAAAAAATGGAGAATGGTGTGCAATGATGCACAGTAGCCTTATACATTATGTGGTGATTGAGAGAGTGACATATGAGGTGGGAGAGTTAGAAGGAAAAAGACTACAGCTAACATGGAAAATATCCAACATATAAATTAATCAGAGCATGGAATATAAAATATATCAATGAAATTTTAAACATGTAATAATTAAATGTTTGTGAACAAAAATTAAAATATTTCAGGAATAAACGAGACTAGTGATGAAATCAGGATGAGTCAATGAGGTTTTCTTTTATTTCTGTTATTTTTATACAGTACCTGTGGTAAAATATCAGAAACAATGTTGAAACTCAATGAAGGAAAAACATAATTCTGGACATTATCCATTATCCACAGAAATTATGATTCAATAGATCTGGGGTTACTTCTCTAAGAATATGCTTTTTTTAAATTTTTTTTTTCTCCTAGCAATGCCCTCCCCACCTCCAGCCACTGGTGTTTCTCATACACTAACATGTTTATGAAACAAACTCTAATGCAGTGAATGTCAATACTGCTTGGTAGGTAATCTCAGCCAGCAGAGGCTGTGGATTCATGGAGAAAAGTATAATTAGGTGTAAAGAACAGAAGAAGGACATACAGAAATTCTCATTTCATTGAATTTTGAAGATTGAGTAGGATTCTGTTTCTCTGAGAGAAATAGTGGGGCCTAAAAAAAAAGGCAGATAGCATTTATGACAAGAAAGAATGAATTAAATACTTTAGGTGTTTGAGGAAATAGCAAAAGGGCCACTAAGACTAGAGGGGCTAAGTGCTGGGCAGAAAGTCTAGAAAGACAGGTAAATGCCAAGTACTGCAGGTTATCAAATGCTACTCTGTGGAGACTTAGAGTTTATCACCAACCTTGTTTTAATCACACCTTTTTTTTTTTTTTTTAATTTTCTTTTTAGGGCTGCACCTGCAGCATATGGAAGTTCCCAGGCTATGAGTTGAACCGGAGCTGCAGCTGCCAGCCTATACCACAGCTGCAGCAATGCAGGATCCAAGCTGCAGCTCATGGCAACGTGGGATCCTTAATCCACTGAGCGAGGCCAGCGACTGAACCTGCATCCTCACAGACACTGTGTGGGGTTCTTAACTTGTCGAGCCACAATGGCAGTTCCACCAATCCATTTGTGTATAAGGAATGAAATAATCTAATTTGGTCTATATCATAGGAAAAAACTACTCTGAAAAGATGGATTACAAGAGGAAAGAGTTGGGTGAGATCATATTTTGTATTTTTGGTATTTGGGAAAAGCCCATTATTTTTTATTTCTTATAACTCAATTGTTATATTCTACTAAAATTGATTTTACACATTTATATCTCACTTTAAGAAAACTGTATGCAACTACTCCCCTAACAAACATGTAAGCCCAAAATGAATATGAAGTGTCAAATGTAGACAAGAGATCAAGAGTCAGACTGAAAAGAAGTCACTGGCTTTGACTATTAGAAAGTGGCCTTAGCAAGTTCGGATTCAGTGAAGAGTGGAGGCAGGCACCACTATAGACTAAAGTTATTCCTCTTTAGAAAAAAATAATGAGTGATAGATAAATAACTAAAGTTATTCCTCTTTAGAAAAATGATGAGTGCTAGATGAAAATGATGAGTGCAAGTCATTTTAGCACAAATGCTACCTAATGTATCCAAGCAACAAGAGCGGGAGAGAATGATCATGACTCATTTGCTGCACTCCTAGTTGAGCTATGATGTAATCAGGAAAGGTAACTGAGGAAGCAGTATGCACTGTCAGCAAACATTTTAAATGCTTAACCAATGGGTGCTGCCTATAGCAGACAGAACTTCTAAGAGTAAATAATGCCCATTTAATTCAAATTAATCAATTATCTAAATGTAATTGGATATTTTCTTCAAAATAAGAAAATGTTTCCCCCAACCTGCACTTATCTAGTAATGACTTGCCCAAGTGTGTAGGAGAAAAGGATTTTTAAAAATAATAGCTTTTGGAGTTCTCATTGTGGCTCAGCGGTGGCACATCCGACTAGGATCCATGAGGATGCAGGTTCAATCCCTGGCCTAAGTGGGTTGAGGATCTGGGGTTGCAGTGAGCTGTGGTGTAGGTCACAGACTCAGCTCAGATCCCATGTTGCTGCGGCTGCGGTATAAGCCCACAGCTACAGCTCTGATTTGACCCCTAGTTTAGGAACTTCCATATAGTGCAGGTGCGGCCCTAAAAAGTCACCAAATTTTTTTTTAAATAATAACTTTTGTGTATGTCTCAAGATTTCTATTATCTACCTCTACATTTATCCTCACATTCAGTCTATTTAAAAATACTCCTTTCCTCACTTCCTTTCTTCCAGGCTTTCACCAGTGGAACCCATGTATCTGACACGATAAATTACATTTTTCTGTTTGCAGGCATAAACTACTATTAAAAAAACAATCTGTTCCTATACAACACATTACAGGAATACTTTGAGGGTTCCTACTCTCTCTCTTCCAGGCCATAGAGAGCCAGGCAAATGGAAAAGTAATTACTACATTTAATAAAAGGGCAAAATTGCATATAAAGAGAAGGAACATTCAACCAGCCCCCTGCTCACCACACTCAAAAAACTGAGGTCCCCTGCTTCTCTCTTTCCAAATGCCCTCTGCTGAGGGGGACACCACATTGATATTCCATCCATGATGTTAGTTCTGGGGTAAATGTTCTTTTAAAAGGTGGTAGAAAATTAATTAGCATCCCTAAATATCATCCATTTTGTCAGTCTTTAATGTTAAAGCTGAAAGCATTGCAGAGTCTGACAGGCACCCACTTAAACACCTCAGCTGAAGGAGCTCACGGCTCAGATAAGGGCTTCATCTGGAACCATCAAGTCTCTGAGTACAGATGTGTCCTGGTTTCTAAGGTAAACCTTACATGAAGCTTTAATTTTCACCTCCTTCCATTTGCCTGTTTTGTGAAGGCAGTTCTTTCACACATTTTAGCTCTTAGGGAGCCAGTATTAACTGACGTTTCCTTATAAAAAATAGATTTGCCTCAGAGGATATTTCACTCTGATAGAGTGTAAATTAGGTTTGGTTTTCCATCTCCAGATAGAGATTTTAAAGGTCATTTATATTGTTTGCATGTGTGTTGGCGTGCTGTGATAGTGAATATTTCCTCTTTTGATAGAAACATTATATTAAAAATAAAAAGTGCATGTAAATTAGGAAAATAATGGTATCTGATCCTTAAATGGATGTGTAATTTCTTAAAGTTTGTTCCAGAAAACGTCATAGTTTATCAGGCCAAAATTATCATGTTTTAGTTTTTTGCAGTTATTCAGTGACAGGCTCTCATCCATCGCTAAAACATAATTTAGAAAAATCACGTTATTTCTTAATTAAAGTTGCTACTTTGTAATAGCAGTTGATGTTAACAAACTATACGTTTTAATTTAGAGTTATGATTTGCATGCATAATGAAAAAACTTTAAAAAGCTATCATTCAAATAGTAGTATTTGGAAACTTACAGTATCGTATAATATTTTTTTCCCACTATGAGCTAAAGAGACAAAAATAGGTAAGACCAAATTACTTCTCTTCCATCCTCCTTTTTTGAAACATTTTGTTTTGAAATAACTGTAGATTCACACACAGTTGTAAGAAGTAATAGAGAGACCCCATACACCATGACCGAGTTTCCTAAAATGGGTACATTTAAGTAACTATAATACTACAGCCAGGAATTTGACATTGATACCAGAAATGGAACCAAGTCTCCATTTCTAGAATTTTGTGATCTCTACACCTTATGTAAGTGAAATCACATGGTGTGAAAACATCAAGAGTGATTTTTTTTGCATAATTCTACTGAACTGCTTTGGTACATTTCTTGAAAAAATAGGTGCGCATATTTGTGTGGGTCTACTTTTGGATTCTCTGTTCTGTTCCACTGATATATCTGTCTATCCTCAAATACATTTATTTCATTTCTACCTAAATCCACACAAGGTTGTTTTTTTGTGTGTGTTGTGAATGTAGACAAGTGGGCCTTCAATAGCTAAACAACTTAGAAGAATAAAGTGGAAGGAATCACTTTACTTGTTACTTAAGCTTTCTATGTAGCTACAGGTATAAAGGCAATGCAGTATTGGTACAAAAATGAACTCCAAATGGATCAGACACCTAAATATAAAACTTCAATAAAAAAAATCTAGAAGAAAATAGGAGGAAATGTGATCTTGGTTAGGAAAAGATAAAAGGCATAAATTAGAATTCATGAAAACTAAGAAATTCAACTCTTCGAAAGCCTGCCTGAACTCTTACTGATATACCACCTAACTAGGGCATATAAAGGAGAAGGCTAATAATGGATTTACTAATTCTTCGTTGACTTCCCACTACCTACCTTTGAAAACATTCAGAGGCCAACAGTTTGGTGAACACTGAGGGTATTTTGTTGGAGAAATTTGGTGAAGGACAGATTGGGAGAACATATTTGCCAACGAAATACCTGATAAACAACTTGTATTCAGAATACATAAAAATCTCTCAAAATTCAATATTAAGAAAACAACCCAGTGAAAGCTTAGCAAAAGATTTAAGCAAACACTCACTGAAGATATATACATAACAAATAAACAAACGGAAATATGCTCACTACCCTTCTGATTAGGGAAATGGAAATTAAAACCACACTGATATAGATAAGGCTGGAAGATGGAGGGGTAGAAAGACGTTAAACTCATCTCCTCTCAGGAGCACAATGAAATCACAACCATGCAGAGCAACCATCTATGTAAGAGACCAAAACCTACCAGAAAACATTTACAACTAAACACGCAGGGAACAACCAAAGCTGGGCAGGAGGGGCAGACAATGATATAATGAAGTCCCGTATCCCCAGGTGGACGACCACAAATGATACTACCTTGCAGAGGTTCTCCCACAGAAGGAAGAGTTCTGGTTCTGTCTCTCCAGCCTCGGGGGTTCTATACCGGGAAGACCTAGCAGGGCTTAATTTCAGGAGCCCCACAGGACTGAGGAAAACAGAAGCTCACTCTTAAAGGACACAAGCAAAACCGCACGAGCACGAGACCCAAGGCAAAAGCAGTAATTTGATAGCCTGGACATACCTGCTGGACTTGGGAAGTCTCCCAGGGAGGCTGGCGGTGACTGTGGCTCACCGTGGGGACCCAGACAGGAGCCTAGCAGCAGCCACGTTTGCAGACTCCATCTACTTCCCACTCTGTGGAAGCTGGAAGTCCGTGCTGGTGGATGGGATCCACCCTCTAGCTCATTAGAGCCAGCACCTGGCCTCACCCGACAACCTGGGAGCCTCAGAGCTGGTGTCTTCCAGCCAAACAATTGCCTAAGTGGAGATGAAGCTCCACCATCAGCAGACAGGTTGCCTAAAGACTTCCTGAACTCCCAGCAGCTTCTAGAAGAGCCTCTAAACAAGGCCCTGCCCACCAAAGAACCAAGACCCAGCTCCGCCCACCAGTGGGCTGGCGCTGGTCCTGCCCCCCAGGAAGCCTGCAAGAGCCTCTAGCACAGCCTCAGCCACAAGGGGGAAAACCACAGTCCTGTAGCCCTGGGACCCAACCCACCCACAAGAGGCCAGATCCTACCTTGGGACCAGCTGGGATCCAGGCCTGCCCGCTAGCAGGTCAACACAAGCTTTGGACACTTGGGACTCCAAACCCAACTATGTCAGGAATCAACCCCTCCCCCAGCTCTCCTAGGGGTCTGACACCAGGGTCCAGGACCTGCTCTGCCTGCCAGTATTAGTCTAGCACTAACCTCTGGACCTGGCTTCACTCACAAGTTGGGGGGGCACCAGCCTCAGAACCTTCTGGATCCTGACTCCGCGCAGCAGTGAGCTCACACTAGTCCTTGGGCCTCTCTTACTTCCTGGAATTGCCTCCCAAATAAACTACCTGCTCCCAAGGCTTTGTCTCACTGCTCTGCTTTAGGTGGAAACCAAAAAGACAATCATTCATTTCTTTATACCAGAACTATTAATTGAGAACATCGTGCGCTGTGCTAAGAAAACCAAGTCATTAAAAAGACATTTCATGTGATAGTGGTAAATCTTCTCAGAGAAAAATCAAAATCTACAGAACAAAAAAGAAACACTGAGGATGTTAACACTCTTCCACATTCTGCTTGCCTATCAGTTTTTTCCCAATTATTACAGCCGACATGATGGAGCTCAGCTAAACATAGTTATTCTTACTGTTTGTTCCCAGCTTTATTTCTTTCGTAATTGCTGTCTCAAACTTCTGGGAAACTAAATAATCTTCAGCTATGAAAGAGGAGGAAACAGGAGTTCCCGCCGTGGCACAGTGGTTAACAAATTCGACTAGGAACCACGAGGTTGCGGGTTTGATCCCTGGCCTTGCTCAGTGGATTAAGGATCTGGTGTTGCCCTAAGCTGTGGTGTAGGTCACAGACACGGCTCGGATCCCAAGTTGCTGTGACTCTGGCGTAGGCCGGTGGCTACGGCTCCGATTCGACCCCTAGCCTGGAACTTCCATATGCTGTGGCTGCAGCCCAAGAAAAGGCAAAAAGACAAAAAAAAAGGAGGAAACAAAGACAAAGTGATCTATAACTTGGATTTTGGCTTTTTTACATTTTTCAAGATTTAGCCGTGAGGTTGTTTGGGGTTTCTTACCCAGCATTTTTTTTTTCCCCACTCTCCTCCCTTTCCCTTACATGCCCTAATCTATTTTTTTTTTCAACGATATAAATGTCATGTGTGATTATCACACTGTTTTAATTTTAGATTTGTTTCTGCATAATTTCCTGGGCAAATAGTGTTCTACTATTATGTTTTTTTTGTTGTTGTTGTTTTTCTTTTTCTTTTGACTAATTACTGATTAAGAAGAGCAACTGAATTATGCCAGGTTCAATGACTTGGATCTGTGAAACCATTTAGATGTAGAGTTAATTGCTATCTGATTAAAAACAAAAGCCTTTTAACCCTCCTGAAGTGACTACCCGTCCCAGCTCAGTGGCACATGATTTCTTAGTAGAGAAAACTAGAATTTTGAAATGAAATGAATGGGTAAAAAAAATCAAATAATATTTGGGTAATTCCTGAGACTACTGGTTTAGACATATATGCATATTTCCATAGCAAACCAAAATCTAAGAGAGGAGGGAGTTTCCATTGTGGCACAGTGGAAATGAATCCGGCTATTATCCATGAGGACATGGGTTCAATCCCAGGACTCGCTCAGTGGGTTAAGGATCTGGCATTGTGGTGAGCTTCAGGGAAGGCCGCAGACTCGGCTCAGATCCCGAGTTGCTGTGGCTGTGGCGTGGGCTGGCAGCTGTAGCTCTGATTTGACTCTTAGCCTGGGAATGTCCATATGCTGCAGGTCTGGTCCTAAAAAAAAAAAAAAAAAAAAAAAAAAAAAAAAACTCAGAGAGGAAAGAATGGGGTGGAAAGGTGGATTTCTTCATCTTATAAGCTGGAAGAGAGCAGGAGCTGTGTCTGACTTGCACAATATATACTACGAAAATGCTCAATAATGACCGCTGCTCACCACAGGTCCTTGTGAGCATTCTTTTTATGAAATGATGCATAGAGAATTATTAAGCACCAAGTACATAGTAGGCTAAAGCAGATAGCTTTTCCTTAGTATCACCTGTTTCATGCTTGGTGATCAATCATTGCTCTCTGTTGAAGGTTTAAAGTATTTTTAAAAATAGTCCATGAACTAGCTTAGCCAGGGTACAAAGATTTAGACCCCTTTTGATTTGCAATATCAAAAAGGTTTCTGCTTTTTAAAGTTTTCAAAGTCTTCTAAGTAAATAGTTCTGATGATCCAGAACATGGATGTCATTAACAACTCCTTCAGTCGGTTTAACTGTAGACAGGCCACATTATTTAAAATTATTCTTGCCACCTGTGATGTTCTGAGGCCTCTTAGCATGTCAGTTGATGAATGACCATTAAAACATAGATCTGAATTAGGTAAGGGCATTCTGCAAATTCAGTTACAGAGAAGTAATCTGCATATAACTACATGATTTTTTTTTCTGATTTTTTTCCTGATTGTAAGAAAAAACTAATTTATACTTACTTGAACATTTTAAACTGTACAGAAAAAAAAATTGAAATTGATGGATTACATTAATTAGCTCTGTTTAGTATTCAAAATACAATCCCATTACTCATATGGCATGCAATTCTTCAAAAGTATATCCTCTTAGGAGTTCCCCTTGTGGCTCAGTGGTAACAAACCTGACTAGGACACATGAGGGCGCAGGCTCGAACCCTGGCCTCTCAGTGGGTTAAGGATTCGGTGTTGCTGTGAGCTGTGATGTAGGTTGCAGACATGGCTCAGATCCTGTGTTGCTGTGGCTGTGGTATAGGCCAGCAGCTGCAGTTCTGATTCCATCCCTTCTTCCATAAGCCTTGGATATGGCCCTAAAAAAAAAGAAAAAAAAAGTGTATCCTCTTTCAAATATATTTTGGAAGAGTATTACAGCTCATTGCTAATGTAGAATAAATGGCAAAATGATTACTGTTAGAGACTGAGTTGAATATAAACAGTGTAAGAAAACACAGGGCTTAAGAAAGTTATGTATCCTGTGGGAACACAAATATATATATATATGCATTCTTTTATTTTTTAAATGATTTTTATTTTTTCCATTATAGTTGATTTACAGTGTTCTGTCAATTTAAAAATACATATTTTAAATGACTAAACTGTTGATGAACTCTGATATGCATATTTAATGACAAGAAAAAGAGTGAATATTTTTACAAGTCTGTAATTTCCTTATAAGCAGTCATAGAAATATTGGGAGAAAAAAGAAAACAGAACTAAAAAAAAACCCAAAAAAACCTATTTAGCATTAATACAGAGCATTAGACTCCATCAGAAATACCTACTGCAGTTGAAAGGCTATTTCATGCTAATATTTCAGTGATGTATATGGGTATTTTTATGTGTGGGTTGTGCCCTCAAGGGGCATAACAGCTTCTGGTTCAATTTTTAACACTAACCTCTGAGCACTGAAAGATCTGAACTGTGGTCCACACAGCAGCCAGCTGGAAATGTACTTAAGACCCACTAGAGATTTTGCGAATTGCTTTACTAAAAGCCTCGCTGTCTGCAGCTGTTGCTAATAAACTGAAAGAAAAAATTAAAACAACATTACATTTTAAAAAAAAATTTCCATGGCTCTTGGTGTTTCTCCTGGAAAGATAGTTAATTGCTTTTCTACTGCTTTCTACTTACAGAGATTGTAACAGGAGCAGATAGACTAGGCTAAAAATACAATCTAAAAAAGGTAAGCCAAAATTTGAAATTTTGCTGGTTATTAAGGTTGCTAGGATTTAACACTAGTAAATAATTGTCTTCCTTAGATAAACTCTATCCACTTGTGACAAGTGACAATGCCTCTAAAGCACCTAGAAGAAGGTTCAAAGGAATAAATTAACTGTCTGAATAAGTAAGAATTCGAGAATTTTTCCTAGGCTAAAGATAAAAGGGGATTTGTTTCCTTTCTGGAAGCAGGTGGCTAGGATTCCTGTAAGAGAAAACTGAAGGAAAAGAATGGGGAGGGTAACAGCAGTTCCCATCAGTTGAGGCTAAAGAAAATAAATTTCCTGAGGAAAACTTCTTACTGTGGTAGGTGCAGGTGGGGGAATTTAAGAATAAGTCACTTAATCTTTTTAACTTTCAGTCCTTACTTATAGAATAGGGAATAATAATACATGGATTTCAGAGTTGCTGTGATGATTAAACAAAATAGTAAATGTAGGAGTTTCCGTTATTGTGCAGCGGAAATGAATCCAACTAGGAACCATGAGGTTTCAGGTTCGATCCCTGGCCTCGCTCAGTGGGTTAAGGATGCAGCATTGCCGTGAGCTGTGATGTAGGTTGCAGTTGCGGCTCGGATCCTGCATTGCTGTGGCTGTGGCATAGGCTGGAGGCTACAGCTCTGATGAGACCCCTAGCCTGGGAACCTCCATATGCCGCAGGTGTGGCCCTAAAAAGACCAAAAAAAAAAAAAGTAAATGTAGAGCAGCTAATATGACAATAAAGTTCTAGCTGTTAGAAAATTCCTGTCTCTATCATAATAATGAGAACAATAACATTGATAATAATGTTACAATAGCAATAGTAATATCATTTTGCTCAATTTGTTTGAATCATATTTGAACTCAGGATAGGGGGATTTGCTTGTTTTTTTACCCTTTGCATATCATTATTAGTAGATTGATTTTTGCAAACGAGGTTTCCTATTTATATAATTTCTTGAATTTTTTGACAAGTATAATAAAATATGACATCCGAGCACAAAGCTAGTTATTCTATAATTGAACACATCAAAGAGCAGAGAATTGAAAGTGATGTAGATTTGAGAATTTTCCTAAGTGTTTTGAGAAAACTGTTGGTGAGAAGATGGTTTACTTTAGGGCTGTTATCATTTTAAATTATCTAGACAGAACTCAGAGGTCTGAGAAGTATCTTTCTATGCATTTTCCCTTTTCATAGCTTCATATTATGATAAATGATTCTATTTTCTTAACAATGACAGTATCCAGTTGCTAAAATATAATTACTTGAAAATAGATTTCAAGAGCTAGTTTTCTTTAGGGGGAAAAGAAATATCTGTGCTTTTTTCCACTTATCTACACATTAAATAATAAAGTTCCATCAAGGAAAATAAAACAAATACTTAGACTCTAAAATCTGTCTTTGTTCTGCACATTAATTCATTTTAACAAATTTATCGAGATAATTCACATACCATGCAATTCACTGTATTCTGCACATTACTTCTTGATACTTATATACTTAATCCATGCAACCTAAGCTTCCAAAGATAAAGTCAAAATACACATATTTATATTGAATACCAAATCTGTAAAAAGAACCAGAGGAGAATAGAGTTAGGTCCTCAGAGGAGACAGGTGTTTACAATATGTTTTTCCCTCAAGGCAGTAACATTCAGAGGAATTGGACATAGGTACATACTAAGATATGTAAAGAAAGTGTTTAAACGTGTTATATATCACTATAGAAGAGAGATATCAGAAGATGGTCAAGGACAAGTATCAAATACATGACATAGAATTAAAGTCATTTAGTGATTTCAGGGCACAATATATATTTCAAACTAAGTTAGTGAATGAAAATTTCCTAGTTAAGATAAAATTTTTGTTGGGAGTTTAAAAAAGACAGAGCAGAAGGGAAAGATGAAGGAAGGGGTAAAAACATAAATTAAAGCAAAGAGGTGGAAAATCATAAGATGCCTTCAAAGAAGAATTTGCAAAAAAAACCCTCAGCCTTGAGGAGAACTGCACATACATTCTCCAACTGGGGTATTCATGAGTAAAGTTGTTAACCAAGAATTCCACAAAGCTGCAAGATATGCAACATAGTTTCCTGAAATACCACATCTTTAAATGAGTAATTGAAAATACGATTTTTCTTATTGAAAATTCAGATGTTTGAGTCAATTTTAGTTATTTCATCTACCCCACCCCCAGAATTTATGGGTATGGTTTCATTCTCCTTAGCCATTTGAGTCCTTTAGTGGAATAATCTAAGCACTGGCAATTGAAGATAAGGCTGATGCAATTCATTGGGTTCTGTTTGTGAAGGAATTTGAAGATCAGATTAATAACTTTGGACTTCTCTTGGTAGGAGTGAGATGACTTTGAAGCATGCTAAAGAGTGAGAAAACCCTTGGAGTTCCTCTTGTGGTTCAGTGGGCTAAGAACTCGACATGGTCTCTGTGAAGATGCAGGTTCAACTCCTGGCCTCGCTCAGCAGGTTAAGGATCTGGTGTGGCCACAAGCTGTAGAATAGGTAGCAGATGCGGCTCAGATCTAGTGTTGCTGTGGCTTTGGCGTGGCCGGCAGCTACAGCTCTGATTCAACCCTAGCCTGGGAACTTCCATATGCCACAGATGTGGCCATAAAAAGAAAAAAAAAAAAAAAGAATGTTAAAACCCCTAAAACACACTATTTTAGGAAATTAATAGACTATATTTCTATAATTACAACTTACTATACAGGATGAATGAATGAGGAGTGATTATTGACTGAGACCAACTTAGAAGATGCAAACACAAAGGATTTGTTGAGAGCTGCCTTGTTTTGAGAGCTGATTCTATAATGTAGCTTAAAAAACTGTTTAGGGCACTTTCTCCTTGACTATTCTTCAAGATTAAAGATACCATTTCTTTGGGCCCCACAATTACTAATTTCAAATTTAAGAATTGTTTATAGTCAATGAGAAATCCTATGAAGACTTGTCTCTAAGGAAATGCAAAAAGTCAACTAAGTCAGTTATAGTGCTATGTCATTTCAAAACTGTACTAATAGAAAACATGACCCATTAATAACCTGTGTTTGTCTTCATCAGAAAAAAAATATGCCTTCCAAATAAATCTTATAAGAAGCCATTCAAGAAATACATCTCATTTAATATGAGAAATTGTTTGTTTGTTTTGTCTTTTCTAGGGCTGCTCCACAGCATATGAAGGTTCCAGGCTAGGGGTAGCATCAGAGCTGTAGCCAGTGGCCTACACCAGAGCCACAGCAATGCAGGATCCAAGCCACATCTGCAACCTACACCACAGCTCACGGCAACGTGGGGTCCTTAACCCACTGAGCGAGGCCAGGGATCGAACCCGCAACCTCATGGTTCCTAGTCGGATTCGCTAACCACTGAGCCATGATGGGAACTCCCAATATGAGAAATTAAGAGAGTTCCCTGGTGGTGCAGTGGGTAAAGGATCTGGTGTTGTCATTGGTGTGGCTCAGATAGCTACTGAGTCACAACCAATTCCTGGCCCAGGAGCTTCTGCATGTCATAGGTGTAGCCAAAAAAAAATTTTTTTACAAAGAAATTAATGTAGACTCAATCACAAGTTACTCTAAAAAGCAAATTTTGATCTTATTATGTCTTCTAAGAAAAATAGCAGTAATATCAACAGGTGATAATGTTTTTAAGGATTAGCATTATTGGTAGAATATTTAATGAGCAATTTAGCTGTGGCTCCCTAGGAATGTAGAGGTCCTAGAATGTTAAAAACTAACGGGGTAAATAGCAAAGTCTTGTTTCTGCCCAGCTGGATCTCTGTTCCATCCACCTGAGCCTTCAGTGATATTTAATTCTCTCCATTTTTGTAGCTGGTAAGAAATTCTCACACAGAAAGTGGAGAAGCTCCTATAAGAACAAAACCTGTTAGTGCTTCCTATCTGTCCCAAGGTCCCCTTGATGATAAGACTGATGCTTTTTGCTTTTTTTTTTCCCCCCATCTTTTTTCAGGCACTGGACCTTGTTTCCTAATAAATAGGAGGACTTCAGTTTATTGAAGCTTTCAGGACAGCCAGAGTACAGCTCTTTTTTCCACAAATCCTTCCAACACGATAAATGGTGAAATCTCTGGTGAAAATGTGAAATGTTTTTAATGCATTTCTGAAAGCAGTAAACAACCTAATTTAAATACTCCTGTGTTCACATTTTCTGCTCAAATCATCCAAGATTGAAGCTCATAAACCCCAAAGCATATATAGCTGGGAGCAGAATAAAGTGGACTGGGGGTGCCTAGGACCAATTTACCTTCCAAGTTAAGGTATGACCCCAAGTCAGTTTCTCCCCTTCCTGCTTTCCTTGTGCTTGTCTTTATTTGGTATTTCCGGGAGACACGGGTATCATTAACTCTTGGAAATCAGTTCTTTCTTAAAATGATTGCAAGCACAAAACCAGAAGTGTGCTACTACTATCAAAGGGATATTAATGTTAAAGAAGGCTTTATATGCAATAAATACATAGGGTATTGTTAAATACTAAACAAACTGGGAAATCTGATCAATTATAGGAACATAACATAGAATTTTAAGCAACTGTAGTATAATGGTAAATTTTATGTTAGACTTTAGAAGTTTATGAAGTACCAACAATATGTGGTATGATTTATGTTTAATATTTTTAAAGGATGTATAATTGACATATCTGAAAAACTTTCACTTAATTTTCAATAAAATATATATAAATTTAGGTGTTCAGAAAGTAAACAAAAAGCAGCCAGATTTCTGCAGGATACAATGTAGCACATGCAGTTGAGTTATGCTAAGTCATAATATGAAGTAAATTTAGTTAAAACTCAGATGTGAAATAACACCATTTTATTATTATTGTTTCTTGCCACACCCAGGCCAGGATTTGAACCTGCTCCATAGCAGTGACAATGCTGAATCCTTAACCACTAGGCCACCAAGGAACTTCACCATTTTCATTTTAATTGTATTTTTAAATGAATAATATAGAAGATATATACAATTAAAATTATAAAACATAAAACTATTTTAAATAGTGTAAAATATATATGAGTACTTATATGCTTCCAGAAAAAAATATTTTAGAGAAAATACAAAAAACTAATATATCTTATAACACACATATTCTTATTTTTAACCTTAAAACGCTGTAAAAATTAAATTGCAAATTGCTAGCTGGACATGTGAAAATATATAACAAAGGTTAAAATTCTTAATAAGAAAGTTTTTATGAACCAAAAAAGTGGACACTTAAATGTGAAAAAAGACTAAAGAAATAAGCAATTCACTTAAAAAATTCCAAAAATCTGTAACTAAAGTTTAACTTAATTAATATTGAAAGAAATGTATGTTTAAATAAGAAGTTAACTATTTTTTTTAAATAACAAAAGTTAGGGTCAGCTTTAAAACTCTTGTTTAGTCCAAGGAACACCTCATGACAACCCTAGAAAGAAAAGCAGGATTTTTCCTGCCCCTTTCCCTCTCCCTAACCTTGTCCCGGACAGTTCTGGCAAGGATGAGAACTGAGATTGGCAAGATGGAAGCGGAGATGTGGTAGAGAAAATCCGCAAAGAGAAAAGAAGACAAGGAGGCATGCTTGGTGGAAATTTAAAATTTTGTTTATTGTCATTATTTATTTACAATTTTTGGTTAGTCTGGCTGTGTTAATAACTGTGCTTCTCTTATCATCAGAAAATGATTAGAAAATAATAAGACTTCTTCCAAATTTTGCCCAGGGGCAATAGAGAAATTAACCTCAAATGATAAAATTAAGGGGTTAGTGGGATACAAACATAGTTGCTTTTAGAGTGCATCCCCTGAGCCACGCTTATTCAATGTAGCTGTTATAGTCCAATAAAATTGTCTCCATCCCATGTGCTGTGCAGAATCCAGCACCCACCTGTCTCCCCCACCACAGTATCTTCAGGAATTCTCTGGATGTATATGATGCATTCCTGTTCCCATCTTTTCCCGTTATGGCTGCCCTTTACTCTCAGCCCTACACTAACCCAAACATCAGAACATTTCCCTTGGTAACTGAAAATATCTCCCACAAAAACACAGTTCTGTTTGTTAGACTTGCGGATAATTTGGGGTTATAAGCAGGGAGTAGTACAAACGTTAGTTTAGAATTAAATATTAGACATAATAGATTCTAGAAGTTCCTTGGCCATATCCATTTTGTGGTCAGTTTCCAAATCTCAAGCTGTTCCCCACTCTTCTGCCCAGATCCACCCCATTTATGTTGCTAACCTTCTACTCTTGGGAGACCCTCCCTGTATGTTTCCCAATTTTTCCAGCTGTTAGCTGTGGAAGCTGGGTCAGGTTACTTAACAGTTTCCTGTCTTATTTGCTTTATATATTTAATTGCAATTTAGTCAGAAGCCACCTCATACTGGGAAGATTAAATGGGTTGACATCCATTAAGCAATTAGCATAGTGCCCAGCACAGAGATGTTATTAAAATACTCAAAGGTAATAAAGTATTTAAGGCAAGAAAGAATTTAAGGATAATAAAGTAGTTAACCATATCTTTGGTTATTCTACTCAATGTCACTGTGCCCTAGAGGGTAAGGTTATATGAGGGTAGTTGCTTCCTCATAAGAAGAGAACTTCTTTAAGTATTTTTCTAAGTGAAACAGTTCTCACCTCAACAGAAGATGCTATCTCCTTGAAAATAATATTACCATTCTCCCAGGACATATAGAAAAATATAAAGTAAAAATATTGGTAAAGGATAGTCTGAAATATTAGATTGTGCATTTCTAAACATAAGGATATAAAAGGCTATTCAACTCTGTGCATATTGTATTTTAAAGTTAAAATGTGAATTACTATTTTTGAAATCCAAGATCTTACTCATTTTCACGTCTTACTAATAATTTCAAGGATAGAGATAATTAAGGGGCTTAATCAAAGAAAGCCGGGGACTTCGAAGGTGGCTCCTTAGGACCACTCTTCCTGAATTAGATGCTTACTTTCTGGCCCAGAGTAATAGTTGAGATCTCCAAGTTAGGTTTTGTGGCATTACCTACTTGTCATAGCAGAGTGAGTATTTGGTCCGTGAAATCTCAGCTTGCATGACATTTTCTAGAGAATCATACCTCATAAATCCGTGAATTCTGTGACTTATACAGGAACAACCTATTAACAACTTTAAGTTGATAAGGTCCATCATCTTAGAAAATACCATTACTCTTCCTTGAGGTCCAGCTATTATGTCCACAAGGCCATTAGTCTCAATCATCGGCCTTCTTTTCTTCCTCTGGGAGTATTCTTCCGATGTTTGGGGAGAAAATGCTTTAACATCCTCAATCGATTCACTCTCTGACCTCGGTTAATATTTCTCTGCCAAAATTCTGAAGTTATTATTATTTGTCTTTCTACATTCTTTAGTATTTTAAACAAAGAATAATACTTATAATACTTCGATAACCACCAAGATTTGAGCTACTGAATGAGGGGTAGGAATAAAGCATGTTCTTTGTGACCTATGAATAAAGCATAAAGGTAAACAAAGCTCACAACTAAATATTTTATTTATCATGTATTTTCCCATGTAGAAATAAAGAATGTAAAACTAATTAGTGGTAAAATGGCTTATATTTACAATGTATTTACTTAACATGTAAACTGCCAACTTGTAAAGTGAGGGCTTTCTGTTATTAAAAAGACATCACATATTTTTGATGAAATATTCCAAAACTATTGAATCACTGATATGGGCAGAGAGTAAATTTGCCTTCCTAACTGGTATACTCGATTTTCTTATTCTTTGTATTATTTCAACTAAGAATGAATATGATTCACAGAGTACACTTTAAATAATTTTGGTCTAAAGGTATTCAACCAGGGGCAGATTTCATTTAAAGCTTTTTAATCAACTGTATGGAAATTTTAAGTGTGCATTAAGATGCCAAATGCATGAACACCAGAGAGTTATTATCGTTGATGTCTTACTCTGAGATAGGAGGGTCTCCTTAGGATCCAGCAGGGCTTGGCTTTCTCTGCCTCAGTATTACTATAGTATATAGTATAGTATAGTATAGTATAGTATAGTATAGTATAGTATAGTATAGTATAGTATATAGCAATATAGTAATACTGTGGGTTTTGATGTTATCCCCAAAGTCACATTACTAGGCTGATCTAATGGCCAAAGTTCTGACCTCATGTACAAAAACTTTACAATTGCATGTGAGAAGGAAATAACACAAATATGACAGATTCTTTGACTCTCTGTATTGCCTTTTGCCTGCTGTTGTGCCAAATACAGTTAACAAGTCAACAATAGGAATAGTGAAATCCATGTTGGCCTCCAAAACAAAAAATGATTTTAGTTTATCAAAACTCTATTGGAAGAAGAGGAAAAGAAACACTTCTCTTTCAAATGACTAACTTGAGTTTAATACACCAGAAGTTTCTATCTCAGTCTTCACACTCTTATCTCAACAGATACACAATGGATGCATATCTGCTTTGGAAACATGTGGTTGTTTCAAGCTTAGGTATAAGAAAAAAGAATGTGCAAATATAAAGCACTATGGAAGTTCCCGTGGTGGCTCAGCAGTAACGAACCCGACTAGTATTCATGAGGATGTGGGTTCCATCCCTGGCCTCGCTCAGTGGGTTAAGGATCCAGCATTGCTGTGAGCTGTGGTGTGGGTCACATATGCGGCTTATATCTGGTGTTGGTGTTGCTGCAGCCGTGGCAAAGGCTGGCAGCTGCAGTTCCGATTCGACCTCTAGCATGGGAACTTCCAAATGCCGTGGGTGTGGTCCTAAAAAGACTCTCTCTCTCTCTCTCTCTCTCTCTATATATATATATATATATATATAGTGCCTTATGCTTTATGATATATCCTACCCGTATGTTTGCCAGCTCTAACTGAATCCAAGGACAGATGTTTTTTATTATAACTCTTAACAACTTACATTTTTCTCATGCCTTTCTCATTTGTATTTAGAGTGCATTCTTGCCTTAGGTAAAAATATCTTTAAATATTTGTGCGAATGCTTTCTTTCTGGAGACTTTGACTGAAGTGACTTTTATCAAGTTGGTAGATATTCTCAGTGTCTGTCTCTGGACCCCAAAAATAGTCTCGACTTGACTTTGTATAGCAGCCTATATCTGGCTCTACTCAAATTCCATTTTTTTTTCTCTTCTCCAAATGCTCAACTGATCACATACTCACTTTGCTTTTCACTTCTTGTTTTTATTTGGTCTTAGGAATATGAAATATAGAAAAGCAAGGGGAATTTTAAAAAGTTGAGGAAAGGCAAAAGTGAATTTTAAAAATTTGAGAAAAGAGAAAAAATTAAATGGTGAAATAATGGGAACTGTTGGAGAAAAATGATCTGTCTGATTAACTGACTTATATTAGTAACAAACTTATTTACTCTTCCCTGTACATAAAAGAAGAAAACTATCCAAAGTCTAGTATCAGAAATGAATAAAACATATCTTAATCCTTATGCAGTACTGACAAAAATAAACATGCTCCCCAAATATGATATAAATGTGTACTTGGTAAAAGACTGAAAAATGCAAAGTGAAATGAGGTCATTACATGGTTCAGTCTTCTGCAAACTGGAGTCTGATTATGTACCTGTAGAGGCATTTGAAGTTATCCTCAACAATTCAAAGTCCACACACCTACTCCAAAAAAAAGGGAATACGGGATTTCTGTTGTATAAGTCCACTGTCAAATTCATTTTCATTTAAGCACACATGTAACTCTGTCAAGGCAGGCAGGAAAGTGTTAACAAGCAGGCCAGAAACTGCTCTCCGTAGAAAGGCCTGGGTTAGAGTCTGCAAACTTTGGTTCTAAACAGTTCCCTATAGTGAAACAAAGTTTCCTTAAATGGTAGAGTGGCTCTCTATGTCTAGTTTGTTTGTACAACCACATAGTCCCTGCTGCACACCTACTTTCCATCTGGGAGTAAGGAATTTTGATACATGCTAAAAAGAATCTGTCCATGTTCCCACTCTCTACAAACCTTGAGCACTGAGTAATGAGCTACCCTGTAAGTGCATTTCACACAAGTTTTCAAACCTGTTCTTGGAGGTCAGTGTTCTGTGTAACTCCATTCAGAGAGGGCTCTTGTAAGCTTGGGCCAGTTTCCTGCAGATTTCACCCCTTTTGATTTGCTGATTTTACTCTGGATCCCCTTGCTATAATAAATATTAGCTGTGAATACACTATCTGCTGAGTCCTGAGAGTCCTTCTAGTAAATCAACAAGCCTGGGAGTGTTCTTGGGGAACCTCTGACAGGCACTGGTTGTACTGTCTTCATTAAGATTTATAGATTTTGAATAAATATTTATTGAACACATACTATGTGAGTTGAATTATACTATATTAAATCAAGACAAGTAACCCAGACTATTGTAAGAAATCCACAGTTTTATGACTAGGTAGACATACAGAAGTGAATAAAAAAGAATATTCAACTTACTGAGTTAAAGCAGAATAAGAAAAATACAAGAAGCTCATTTCAATGGGAGTCTTGAAGATATAGACACCTCATCTCGTTCAAATATCAGGAAGCTCAAGGTATATTAGCATTAAAAGAACAAGTAGGTTTGACAGATTATGATATCTGAAGGCAGAGGGGAGAAGAAGAGTAGTTTTGGAATATTTTCCTTGAATATTCTACGGTAAAGAAGTGAATAATATAGAGTATATCAAGGAAACAAAATATAATAATAATGGGCTCTTTGTGCCACACAGTGGAATTTTCAAACGCTCTTGATTAAAATCCTAGTAATTTGAATGCCTTATTGATAACTCCATTTTTTTTTAAATTTAACAGATTATTATAGAAGCCCCAACAAAATTCCAAAGCATTTTAAAGCAACCTCTTTTAAGCTTCTGATCTCCTGGTTTCTAATTACACCTTTTCTTTTCTGCCTCTTCTGTGTTCAGGTCCATCATGAGTGAGAAATGGGACTCCAACTCGTCAGAAAAATGGCATCACAATTGGAGTGCCAACAACACAAAGCTAGATCTGTACTCAGATAGCAGTATCACCTATGTGAACTACTATCTCCACCAGCCTCAAGTGACAGCAATTTTCATTATTTCCTACTTTCTGATATTCTTTCTGTGCATGGTGGGAAACACAGTGGTTTGCTTTATCGTCATGAGGAACAAACACATGCACACAGTCACTAATCTCTTCATCTTGAACCTGGCCATCAGTGACTTACTGGTCGGCATATTCTGTATGCCTATCACGCTGCTGGACAATATCATAGCAGGTATGTTGATCTGTGTGTAGCTCAAAGATGAGATGAGAAAACGTTTGTCCCAAATCCTTGCAGCCATGACAGGGTTATCCATTTACTTACAAACGTTTATAGAGTTCCAAGAACTCCTCCAAGTAGCAGTCCTCAAAGGATCCATATCCTAATGGAGGATAAAAACAACAAACAATTAGCTACATAAATAGTCAGAGAATGAATTATGGAGAAAAATAAAGCAAGCGACAGAGATGAAGTGTGGAAGCTGTTAATTTTATAGAGTGTTCACTGAAGATCACCAGCAAATGAAATCCAACACTTCTTCCTGAAGATTGAATTTGCTTAAGAGTTTGAGGCAAATAAAATGTGATAGAAATGTTATTGAGGATATTATGGACTGTCAAGTTCCAAGAACAGCTAAGTGTGTTTTCAACTGATGCAATGTCTTCAATCTAACATAAGTAGATATTTAGACCCTCTTGTGGTCAGCAAGGGAGATTTCCAACAGTTTCTGATGCAAGATGGAGTAGTGGTACCAAAGATTTCTCACAAAGCAGTAGTTTTATCATGTAGTGGTAAATTACATGCACAACATAGGTCATGGTTAGGGTACCACCCTGGAGTACTTCTGGGGCCTGAATTACTTCTTCTTTGGCGCCACATTGTACACTCTGGAAGCAAGGAACAGTGTATCTACAGCTTTCATTATCGCTTTGGTGCATAGTACCTGCCTAATAAATATTTGTTTTATTAACTAATGAACAGTGCTCAAGATATCCTTATTCCAAATATATATAAGAAAAATTAAACCACAGCAGCATATTGAAAATATTTAGATTAATGTTAGCCATATCGTAGTTCTTATCCTTTCATGGCATTCACCATCAGTTTATTAGAAAATAAGAGGTTTCTCTTTGGAATTTACTTGTTTCTTTCCTTTTGCTGGAGGGGGAGACAAGGGGGGAGTTTAGAGTGCCTAGTCTATCACCATAAACAGCATAGATTCTGTGTTTTTGTGATGTGTGTTATTAAAAAAAATTTATGAGGATGTACATTTTCAAGATATTATGCTAGATAAAAACAGTGAAAGAATTGATAAAAATGTTTATTGCTCTCAAGAAATTTATTTCATCAATAAGAAATGCTCTCAATATTTCCCCCATAGATATTTATAATTAATTTACTATTTAACATTTTTTTTCAGATGTAGTAATCTTCCTCACCTGATTCCCATTCCCAGGAGGCAGCTACACTGAGCATTTTTTGCCTTTATATTTGATAATTATGATCGTATTTCTAAATAACATATTTTCATTTTAATATATTATCAACCTACAGAAGATGTAATTTAGTTCTCATAATCCTCTTCTGCCCCAAGAGGTAGTTTCCCTCACCAAACTCCACTGAACTGACAGCATTAGGACAAAAGAACATAAATCCATAGAAACTGAGTGTCTGAATGTGAAATTGGAAAAACAGCATGATTGCCTATAATTCAGTATAAACGCAAAGAGACAAACTGCATTTATACAAAAGCAAAAATACACATTCACGGACCTGCGCCCTCCTTCTTTCAGTAGTTTTTAGTTAAATCAATAAAGTATACATGCCTATCGTTACATGTGTCTTACCCTTGCTGAGCCACACAGAGTGCTATGATAGCAATTTTTCTCTTAGAAAATGTTTTCCATTTTCCTAGAAACAGGGGTACCAGATTTTGATTTACTTAGTTGTTTGGAGTGTACCCATCATTAATACATCCTCAGATTCTCTTCCAGGAGGATTAAATTTCTTGTCAATACCTTCAAGTATGTCAAAAACCTATCAAAGAGATGTAAATATCACCTTTTTTTCTGGAGACACCCCTCCAGTGACTCTGTGTCCTCTGTTCCTCTCCAAACTGCTCTCAAGCTATGGCCCTGCGATGTCTCTTCACTGAGATCCCAACAATGTGCTTCACTTCTCTTTATGCTCGGTCCCCTGTGTTCTGGATGCCATTTCTTTTTTCTTGGTTTATTCCTCTTTCAGCTTCCTAAGAAGGGGTGCATGGAGATCAAAATGTTTGAGATATTGTAGATCTGTAAATATCTTATTCTGCTTTTCAGACTTCATTATAGCTGGGTGAAGTATTCTAGGCTGGACTTTTTTCTCCTTCAAAATATTGCAAAAGGTGGCTCTATTATTGTTACTGCTAAGAAACCTGGGGTTACTGCTGGAAAATTTGATGCTGTCTGACCCTTGCTTTTTTTTACTTATGCCTTGTATTTTGCTTTTCTTCCTGAAAGCATTTTGAACTTCTCTTTACCCACAGTATTCCAAATTCAGGTGGTTAGACCTTGATGTGAATCTTTTATTTTCCATCTCTTGTGCAGGACACAAACTAGGTCCTATCTATCAAAAAGTGAATGCCTTCCATCCAAGGGAATTTTCTCATAGAGTTCTCTTACGTTTTCCTTTCTTCAACTCCTGTTAATCAAGAGGTGCTCGGTTGCCCTTCTTTGAAATATTTTTCTTCCATTTTCCACTCCTCATTATTCTACTTTCAAAGATCATCTCAGCTTTCTCTTCCAAGCTTTATGTTGACATAAAGCCAACAGCCAATTCTGTGATCATATTTTAATTCTCTCAGCCAGTTGTATTTTTATAGTGTTCATTGTACTACATGCACATATTTTTCATAGATAAAATATGTACTGTCTCTGAGGTTATCAATAATATTTATTTTTTGTCTACCTGGTTCATATTGTTGTTTTCCTATTCTATTTGTTTTAGTCACATTCTTTTATATTTGAGCTTTCCCTAAGGTCAACTACTACTTAGCTGCTTGTGTTTAAGAATGAAGTGCTATGTGGTTGCCTTGAACTTCTGCATGCCTGGGGTTTGAGGTTAGACCCACTTTTGGCCTCACTAGTCTAGGTCATTCATTGGGAATCCACAACTGTTAAACTCTGCCAGGCAAAATAACATCAGTGTTCTTGGTTCTTGGAAGGATGACTTTCCCCAGAAGGGAATTCTCTAACCTACTACCCTGGGGATATAAAGCTGGCTGCTGCATTCTGGAGCTGAGTGGGTCTCTGGTCCAGTGGTATCATGCACAGTGTGTATAGGTACATTCACTTTATTGTCCTGCATCATTGTGGTACCCACTGCACCTGCATCCAGTAACTCAAAGTCTGGAGTCCCTGTGCTTCTACTTCCTTAGAGTTGCCTCCATTCTCTTGCTGGCCTGGGGAAAAGCCAGTGGCATCCAATTGCATTTATATATAATTCAGCCAATTGTGTTATTTTCCCAAATTTATATTCACTAGTATCAGGCACCTTGTTTCTATAGATTTTATTTATTTATTTATTTGTCCTAGTGCTGTCATTTCAGGTGAGTTTGGTGAAGGTGACTATGTAACTTTTTTTTTTTCATTTTTGTTGAACAGAAAGTAATAATGTATCAACCAAACAAATTTTAGAACTAGGAAGGCATGTTCTCTTTTGGTTTCTATTCAGTAGATCCATTTCAGTAGCACCTATTTTCAGATGGTCTGGATAGATGACAATATTTTTTAAAAAATTATGCTTGGGCTATTGGAAATATTTTTAATTAGATAAAACTATTTTGAAAATAAATTGTTGGAGATTTTTTAAAAACATAAATTTTAAAATCTGAAAAATGCGTAGTGTTTATATCTTTTGGGAAACACGCATATTTCCTAGTGGAAGAATAATGTTACTTTTCTATAATAGCAGAAGGGTGGGTAGAATATCAATTTTTAAATTTGATTGGCTTGATATCAAGTATCAGACCGATTTCTTTTATAAACATTTTAGTAACTGAAGTTCAATTAGGAAGTCATTCAGGCAGACTACTTTTGCTCATGCAAAGTGCTCTTTATTCTTGAAGTTGTATCTCAGTCAGCTCAGATTGCTATAACAAAGTACCACAGACTGGGTGGTCTGAATAACAGACATTTATTTTCACAGTTCTGGAGGCTGGGAGTCTGAGGTGAGCATACCAGCCTGGCCAGGTTCTTGGCGCGGGTCCTTTTTCTGATTTGTAGACTGCTCCAGGCTCACGTGGCCTTTCCTCAGTGCATGCATGTGGGAAGGGGTCTCATTCTCTTCCTCTTCTTACAATGGCACTAATCCCCTTATGTGGGCACCACCCTCCTGGCCTCCTCTAAACCTAGTTACCCCCTAAAGGTGCCACATCCAAATACCATCACATTGGGGGATAAGGCTTCAATTTATGAATTTGAGAGGAAACACAAACATGCACTCCATAACAAAGTACCTCTGAGGTAAACTGTTTCATTACATGATACATAACTAAATATTAACTTTATTTATTCTACATGTAACTCCCGATTCTTCATAATTTATGGAATACATTCCCAAAGATTAGTAAGAGAACTATAAATAAGAGAACTATTATTCTTCCTATTTTATTCATTTAAAGGGCATTGTTAAATAAGGTAAATGGTTTGGACTCTGGAAACATACTACTAGGGTTCAAATTCTTAATGTGCTTCTAACTAGCTGTGTGGCAAGGGATGTGATATTTGTGTATTTGTTACCTATTCCATATAATGAGGAAAATAATAAAGCCTCCAAAAGCCTGCCATGGGGACCAGATATGTTAATGGATGCAAAGCATTTATTACAGGGAGTTCCCCTCGTGGCGCAGTGGTTAACGAATCCGACTAGGAACCATGAGGTTGCGGGTTCGACCCCTGGCCTTGCTCAGTGGGTTAAGGATCCGGCGTTGCCGTGAGCTGTGGTGTGGGTCGCAGACACGGCTCGGATCCCGAGTTGCTGTGGCTCTGGCGTAGGCTGGCAGCTACAGCTCCAATTCAACCCCTAACCTGGGAACCTCCATATGCCACAGGAGCGGCTCCAGAAAAAAGGCAAAAAGACAAAAGAAAAAAAAAGCATTTATTACAGTGTATAGAATGTTGAAACTAATGTATGTTTTGACATTATTATCAGTGTACTGAAAAACAGAGCTCCTGACTATATTAATGAAAATGATGGGATACATTAATTGTTTCCTGGGTATTATTTAGAAACAGTTGCATCAGTCTAATTTCATGTCTTTCTCTTCATAATTTCAGTGAAATTAAAATATATATATAATCTTTTCAAAGACTGACAGTTTCATTTCCCTTCCAGGATGGCCATTTGGAAGCTCAATGTGCAAGATCAGTGGCTTGGTCCAAGGGATATCTGTTGCAGCTTCAGTATTTACTTTAGTTGCAATAGCAGTGGATAGGTAGGTCAACACTGAACTCTGATCCAGAGAATTGGGCATGTCTGCAGCTAATCTACCTAAGCAGTGAAAAAATGCCTGATCTACTAAATTTGGATATATCTGCTCAAAATTGTATTCATAATATATATCCCTCTAAGAGCAAGGCATATAGTACTAAAGGTTCAGTAATTAGAAAATAAAACTGCTGAAATTTCCATATTTTAAGATTAAATAATTAGGGATGAGGCATGTCTTAGTATGCATTGCAATAACAAGATGAGTATCAAATATTTGTTGAATGAATGAAAAAATAATATTTAAAGTTTCAGTAGCTGGTTTACAAAAAGAGCAAAATACCTAGAATTAAGTGCCTACGAAGTTACCCATAATTTAAGGATGAATAAATGGGAAAATTCACTAATTAGAAGACTAAATGAAAACTTGGAGATTAAGACAGAAGTCCTTACACATGCACTGAAGAAGTTGTAAAGGATAACAGAGCAGTCAAAGCTCAAGCTAACTAGTCATTATATAAAGATATTAGATAAATTAATTTGGAGGCACTGCTGTGCCACTTAAAAGCTCTAAGTTTCCTTCCTTGCCTGCAGATCTGGAAAGTAATAATTTTCATAACACATCAGTTTTATAGAATCATCACCTAAATCAAAGAAGATTCAATAGGTGATATTACTTTGAAGAACAGAAAATGTTATATAGGTGTGTAATAATAGTATTATTATCTTAGAGTTAACATAATGAGTATCAAAAATCAAAATAACAAAACAGCAGGAAAATAAGGCTTCCCCCTACATACTGATGTTGAATTTTCATGCTCACCTGAGGACATAGAACACTTAGGAAGGTGTATAAACAGCACTCAGAATGGAAACTCTCAGACTCTTAGAGCTGTGAAACAAACCACCAGGACACTTAGTGGCTCACAACGATAATGCTTTAGATTTCTCACAGCTCTGGACTGGCCTCTGTGCAATTCTCCTGCTCTGTGTCTTACAGCTGAAATCTCTCAGGCTTCTGCTAAGGCCATGCAGGCTAGGGTTCAACTGGCCAAAGCAAGTTACCAGGCTAAGAATATAGATCATGAGTGTGGGCAAGGAGGAGAGTTTAAGAATACGAGCCCTGGAGCCAAACTACCTGTGTAAAAAGCATGTGTGATGATGGGCCAGATTTTTTTTACCTTTTCTTGAGCCTGTTTTCCCATCTTTTAAATAGGAAAGCTCAAAGGCATGATCTATGCAAACCAATGGAAAAGAGCCCAGAACTGAATATTAAATTTTCATGTTCAGTGTAGACTAGTTACCACTAGTACCTCTATTATTTTTTTAATTTTTAAAATTTTTTAATGGCCACACCTGTGGCATATGGAAGTTCCCAGGCTAGGGGTTGAATTGGAGCTGTAGCTTCCAGCCTATGCCACAGCTATGGCAGCATGGGATCAGAGCTGCATCTCACCTACTCTGTAGCTCACAGCAACATCAGAGCGAGGCCAGGGATCAAAGCCGCATCCTCTTGGATACCAGTTGGTTTTGCTTCCACTGAGCCACAACAGGAACTCTGGCCTTTATTATTAACAGTGTCTGATATGCTACACTTACTCATTTTTGAGCTGAAATTTATCTCCTATCAATTACAGAAAATGATAATGCATGCCTTTCTACTACTAATTGCAATTTTCTATGTTTTTGAGGGCAGTGTGGATGGAGGACTATAATTACTTAAATAAACTCAATTCATGATTCTGTCAGTAGGTATGAGGTGGTCCTTCACTGACATTTGCCTTTAATTACAGGTTCCGGTGTGTCGTCTACCCTTTTAAACCAAAGCTCACTATCAAGACAGCATTTGTCATTATTATGATTATCTGGGTACTGGCCATTGCCATTATGTCCCCATCTGCAATAATGCTACACGTACAAGAAGAAAAATATTACCGAGTGAGACTCAACTCCCAGAATAAAAGCAGCCCTGTCTACTGGTGCCGGGAAGACTGGCCAAATCAGGAAATGAGGAAGATCTACACCACTGTGCTGTTTGCCAACATCTACTTGGCACCCCTGTCCCTCATTGTCATCATGTATGGAAGGATTGGAATTTCACTCTTCAAGACAACAGTGTCCCACAGAGGCAAACAGAACCAGGAGCACGTGGTGTCCAAGAAGAAGCAGAAGGTCATTAAGATGCTCCTGGTGGTTGCCCTGCTTTTCATTCTCTCCTGGCTGCCTCTGTGGACTCTGATGATGCTCTCAGACTATGCTGACCTGTCTCCAAATGAACTGCAGGTCATCAACATCTACATTTACCCTTTTGCACACTGGCTGGCCTTTTGCAACAGCAGCGTCAACCCCATCATTTATGGTTTCTTCAATGAGAATTTTCGCCGTGGTTTTCAAGATGCTTTTCACCTCCAGTTCTGCCAAAAAAGAGCAAAGCCCAAGGAAGCCTACTCCCTAAGAGCTGAAAACAATGTGGTCTTCAACACATCTTATCTGTCAGCTCAGGAAACTGCAACTAAAAACCCGCATGAGGAAATCATGCTTTGCAGGAAAAGTGCTAAGAAGCCTATAGAGGAATGCGTGATGGAGGAATTAGAACTTACCAATAGCAATGATATGTGAAAAGAGCCAGTGGGATGATTTTCAACTCTACTGCATGTTATATATTGAGATATTGTTGGTTTCTCTGGCTCTGTACTTCAGTTCTTCTTAAGAATGCTAGAAGTCCTCTCTGGAAAAAAGTAAACAAAATGACCTTCTGTTCATAATCAACCTTATTGTATGTAAAATATATGCAGAGATCCAAATGCAAATTTTCCTAGATAAATCTATTTTCTAGGACCAATTTTCAAAGCCTGATCTTGTGCAATTTAGCTATTTGTGTATGAATCAAGCATGTTTTATGTGTATGTGCATGTATGCAACACACAGACATTTTCCTCAAGTGGTGATAAAGAGGCAGTTCTTTGCACGAGAACACATTTTGTCAATTTTCCCTTAGACTGCAGAATTATTTGTCTGTTTCTACTTTTTAAATGTACTTATCTTTCTTATAAATAAGAACTACAATAGCAAATAAGGGGACACTGTATTTCTTTGTATTTAGAGGTTGCTATTTTTTTCTTTAAAGATTACAGTCAGGGGAGTTCCCGTCCTGGCGCAGTGGTTAATGAATCCGACTAGGAACTATGAGGTTGAGGGTTCGGTCCCTGCCCTTGCTCAGTGGGTTAACGATCCGGCTTTGCCGTGAACTGTGGTGTAGGTTGCAGACGCGGCTCGGATCCCGCATTGCTGTGGCTCTGGCGTAGGCCGGTGGCTACAGCTCTGATTCAACCCCTAGCCTGGGAACCTCCATATGCCGCGGGAGCGGCCCAAGAAATAGCAACAACAACAACAACAACAAAAGACAAAAAAAAAAAAAAGATTACAGTCAGGGATTTCCCTTGTGGCACAGTGGGCTAAAGATCAAGCCTTGTCACTGCAGCAGCAGGGTTTGCTGCTGTGGCACAGGTTCAATCCCTGGCCTGGGAACTTTCACATTACATGTCATGGATGCAGCCAAAAAAAAAAAAAAAAAACCCCAAAAAAACCCAGAAACCTAAAAACATAAAAAGTACAGATAAAAGTTGGTTAAGTCATAATATTGTTGCATAAGAGTTACTGCTGGCTCTTTAATATTTTCCTTTTTTTGTCTTTTTAGGGCCACACCCATGGCCACATTGAGGTTCCCAGGCTAGGGGTTGAATTGGAACTGGAGCTGCCAGCCAAAGCCACAGCCACAGCCAAGCCAGATCTGAACCACCTCTGTGACCTACACCACAGCTCATGGCAACCCCGGATCCTTAACCCACGTAGCAGGGCCAGGGATGAAAACTGCGTCCTCATGGATACGAGTCATTTCTGCTGAGACACAATGGGAACTCCTTTTTAATATTTTCATATATGAATGTAAGCGCTAGTTGAACCCATATTTCCTATACAGGTGGTTCAGGATCCCAAACTGACCTTCTTTCTAACAGAATCTCTAACATAAAGAATCTTTTAATAAAGCAGCAATTGGCAGAAGAATGGCAGCTCTCTTTTAAAGTGCTTAATCAGAGATTTCAATAATCATCATAAGACTCCTATAAAGTTTGTATAGAGCAAGACCAATTATGTCCTGGTTTCCTGTTGGACACAACATTTAAATCTTGCAGTCCTACTGGATTAGTAAATTAGCACTATTATGAAAAAGAGAATGGTGAACCCCTGCATTCTGCTAGGTGTAGTTATATAGTGACAATAATTTTAAATGTTAGCTTTTACTCTAGGGTGAGATAATCCCTAGAAAACTGGGGAATTATACAATAACAAATAGTTTGGCAAATAAAAATAAATCTCTGGGCTTGGACTATTGTGTTTTTCCAGTCATTTCTGTGGTTCGGCTAAAAGGTTTTCAACATTATAGGCCTTTCAGAAAATAATTGTTCACTTTTTGAATGAAGCTAGGTCATACTTGTTTTTGCTTTTTGCACAATGTATGAACTTTAGTTTTTTATTTATTTTTAATTCAATGAATTTGTTATGTTTATAGTTGTACAACCATCATCACAACTAACTAGACTATTTCCATGCCAAACCCCGGGTCCATCCCTCCCCCTGCAACCTTTTGTGACCATAGGTTTTTCAAAGTCTGTTTCTGTTCTGCAAATAAGTTCATTTGCATCTATTTTTTAGATTCCACATATAAGTTATAGCATATGATGTTTGTGTCTCACTAACTTCACTTAACATGATAATTTCTGGGTCTATCATCCATGTTAAGTTATGCGATATTTGAATATGTGTTACATATCTCCAAAACCTTTTTCAAACTTCATTATTTCTTCTATATCATGGAGTCTATGTGTTATGATAAACTTACTTGGGACTTCCTCAATAACCATTTTTCTGATTATAAAAAGTATAAAGATTATATTAAAAAGCATAAAAATAGATATAAAAATAACACTTGTTAGTTGTAGAATTTTCATGAAATTCAGAATGGTACCAAAAATTAATGTAATTCCTCTTCAAGGAATTAAAAAACCCTGAAAACACTTATTCTAAACAATACTTGGATCAACATCCTGTATGTATGTCTTTGCCAGGAGTGATTATTTAAGAATGATTATTTTTGTCATTGCCTACCTCACAGTATCTTATTAAATTTTTTTCTTCAGCTTTGCTACATTAGTTGTGAAAAAGCATTTAAATCTGTTGTGTTGTTTACTGGTGTAACTGAAAATTGTTCTGTGTTTCTTGCTAGTTTATATTCATTTTTCTTCCCATTCTTTGGCTCTTATGTGTTTGTTGTTGTTGTTTTTGCCTTGTATTTATTAGTATGTGCTTTTATTTCTTCTTCTTTGTGGGCCCATACCTGTGGCACATGGAAGTTCCCAGTCTAGGGGCCTAATAGGAGCTGTAGCCATCAGGCTATACTACAGACACAGCTACGCCAAATCCGAGCTGTGTCAGCTCACGGCAACACCGGATCTGTAACCCACTGAATGAGGCTGGGGGTCGAATCCGTGTCCTCATGGATGCTAGTCGGGTTTGTAAACGACTGAGCCACGGCAGGAACTGCAGTGTGCACTTTTTGTATCAGCTCTCAATAACAGGCAGAATGATCTTTTTTAAAAACATTTAAAAAAATGAGGTCAGTTATCTGCTTAAAAATCATTAATCATTCTCTTTGAAAATAGGAAAAAATGAACAAACTCCTTACTGTTACTTACACGCCTTTCCTTTTTCCGCCCCTGCTCACCTCTAAGCCTCATCTTGAACCCAGTGCTCATCATTCACGCCCGCCTGTCCACCTGTTCCTCTGTCTTAGTCAAGTCCTTTGCTGCTTCTGGGTTTGTACTTGTTTTCTTCCTGCCAGAAATGTTCCCATTAGCCTCCACAAGCTGGCTCTCTCATCCTTTAGGACTCCAACTAAAACCCACCTGAGTCTTATTTATTCCTTTGTAGCAATTAATACCTGTAATTATCTTCAGAACTCACTTATTTGTTTACTCTCCATATGCTCTACAAGAAAGTAAACTTTATAAGGGCAAGGATTTTGTCTTGTCTATCACTGTATCTCTGTTGCTTAAGAATGACACATTTTAGACACACAATTAATATTTTTTGAATAAAGTGGCTGTGTATTTTCCAGTTTTAATTTACATTCTAATTTATATATGATTGAGTTTATATTTTATTTTTAGATATTTAAAATAATTCAAAGTACAATAGAAGCATTGGATAATATAGAAAAGCAAATAAAGTAAAATGATTTTTATGATTTTATCAGCACCTACTGATAACCATACTTGCTGTCATTTGGGGGCATGTACACATACTTTAACAAAGCTATGATTTGGGGGCATATACTTTACAAATTTTTATTCATTTAGTATATCAACATGTTTCCATGTTGTTTAATATTCTTCAAATATTTTCATGCTTTAACTTATTAAAGTTCTCTGTAGCTGGAAACATAAGGTACTTATTAAATCTATAAAATGATGCAGTTATATATATCTTGTATAATACTGGACATATTTGTTATTATCTTAGGATATACAAAAAGTGCAGTTTGGCCAAAATGTACATTTCTAAATGTTTTAATACACATTGTCGAATATTTCTTACACAGGTTTTAATATATACACATATACTATATAAATTATACACACACACACACAATGTTAAAGTAACTAATCAAAGAGGCTATAATGTAAGCAAACTAAAACTTAAGACAGAATCAATGCACTCAAATCTGAGAAAGAAAAACTTAAGATCAACCAATCACAAATGGCCAGCTAGGCTTTGCCAAGACAGCCACATAAGCTCTAGCCAGTGAAATAAGTTCCTTGCTTTTCTTCCATGTCTGGTCTATAAAAACCTCTCTCCTGCTTCCATCCATGGAATGCTCTTAACGACTTCAGTTTGGCACTGCTCAATTCAAACCAATGTTCGCTCAAATTAAGTCTTGAAAATTTTAACGTGTCTCAGTTTATCTTTTGACAACATCTGTATAGCCATATCTATTCATACTCACTCCAATCCAAAACCATAGGGTTAATCCTAGAGCTCTAGCATTCCTTCTTTGCTCATTTACAACATCTCTCTCTGGCAATGGGAAACTTGGCTCTCCTTATCTACAATACATAGTATGTACTATATAAATATTGTTCAGCAATAGGACATATGGAAAGTAGTTTCAAAATTGCTAGCTCATATCCTTGTGAGAAAGAATATTTATCAACTGTATACAGTTCTTTCTGGATTTACCTTTACAGAATCTACTAAAAAATATCATTTCATCAAATTTTTTATCAGTTCCTTTCTGTCCCACCACAGGGACATTCTTGCTCACCATTTCTGCCTCGTGGCTTAGTGGCTTCAACCAGTTTGCAATCAACCACCAAACACCTCGAGGAGGAAGCAGCTCAGGCAGCTGGGCTCACTTTTCTGCCTCTTTCTTGGCTATTTGCACTTTTTTGTTGTTGCCTTGTCTAGTCGGAATTTATTTTTGTTCAAAGGCCCCTAAGATTGTTCAGTTTCCTCACCTTTTAACAGCCATTTCTGTTTGACTTCTAAACATGCAGCTTGTGCAGCAACAAAGAGCTTCAAAGGAAAAGTGGCAGAGTGCCAAGCTCATCTCAGTGAGTTCGTTTTTTCTCTGGAATCTTGGCTCCTTAACTCTTGGCTGCCATAGCTGCAGTCCAAAGCTTTCAAACAGATGAAATATTTGATTTTTTTTTTGCTACTTTTTGTACTTCAGCTTCTTGATTATTTGGGGGAGGTTAGTCCTTATTAGCCAAAAAGGGGAATCTCCAAAGCCTGTAACTATTTCCCTAGATGGCATTTTTAATACGTAGTTTTAGTTTGTTTCTCAGTTAATCCAAAACTAACAGCCTGCGACTGTAACTCCTCCTGTTGCCATTTTTAATGATGAATCATCTTTGCTTTTGTTTTTATTTTTACTGTTTTTACACCCAACTCCTATTTATTTATTTAAAGGTAATTTTATTAGAGTACAGTTGATTTACAATGTTGTATTACTTCAGCTCTACAGCAACATAAGTCAGTCATACATATCAATATAGCCATTCTTTATTCCCATATAGGTTATTACAAACTATTTATTTATTTATATTTTTAGGGCCACACCTGCAGCACACAGAAGTTCCCAGGCTAGGGTTTGCATCAGAGCATCTGCAACCTATGCCACAACTCGTGGCAATGCCAGATCCATAACCCACTGAGCAAGGCCAGGGATCAAACCTGCATCCTCATGGATACTAGTAAGGTTCTTAACCCACCAAGCCACAGTGCGAACTCCAGGTTATTACAAACTATTGAGTCAGTTTTCCTGTGCTATAGAGTAGTTTCTTGTTAGTCACATATTTTACCGTAGTGCATGTGTTATTCCCACCCTCCCAGTTCTTCCCTCCCTTCAATGGTTTTCAACTATGGTAACCACAAGATTGGTTTTGAAATCTGTGAGTCGGTTTCTGTTTTTTAAATATGTTCTTTTCGATCCCTGGCCTCGCTCAGTGGGTTAAGGATCCAGTGTTGCCGTGAGCTGTGGTGTAGATCATAGACTCAGCTCAGATCCCGCGGTGCTGTGGCTCTGGTGTAGGCCGGCGGCTACAGCCTTGATTAGACCCCTAGCCTGGGAACCTCCATATGCCGTGGAAAGCTGCCCTAGAAAAAGCAAAAAGACAAAAAACAAAACAAACAAAAACAAAAAACAAAAACTCCCACGTTCTTTTGTATTATATTTATCAGATTCCATATATAAATAATTTCATATGCTATTCATCTTTGTCTGACTGACTTCAGTGAGTATGATACTCTCTAGGTCCATCCATGTTGCTGCAAAAACATGGAACACTTCACTAAATTATGTGTCATCCTTGTGCAGAGGCCAGGCTAATCTCGGTATTGTCCCAATTTTAGTATATGTGCTGCTGAGGGGAACCCTCATCTTTGCTTTTAAATGGTATTGCACTTCTTTACCATTTTGGAACTTCTAAGTAGCACTCTGAAGAGAACATACGAGTCCTTGCAAGCAGGTTATCATGTTAGTCTAGAAGTCTCTGTAAGTTTCGAGTCAGGTTTTTTTTTCTTCCTCAAAGAATAGAACACTTTTGTTTTGGTCTTTTGTCTTTTTTTAGGGCTGCACTCACAGCATATGGAGGTTCCCAGGCTAGGAGTCTAATTGGAGCTGTTGCTGCCAGCCCATACCAGAGCCACAGCAACGCCAAATCCAAGCTGCATCTGTGACCTACACCACAGTTCATAGCAACACTGGATCCTTAACCCACTGAGCAAGGCCAGGGATCAAACCTGCAACCTCATGGTTCCTAGTCGGATTCGTTTCTGCTGAGCCGCGATGGGAACTCCAGAACACTTTTTTTTTTTTTTCTTTTTGTTGTTGTTGTTGCTATTTCTTGGGCCGCTCCCGCGGCATATGGAGGTTCCCAGGCTAGGGGTTGAATCGGAGCTGTAGCCACCGGCCTACGCCAGAGCCACAGCAACGCGGGATCCGAGCCGCTCTGCAACCTACACCACAGCTCACGGCAACGCCGGATCGTTAACCCACTGAGCAAGGGCAGGGACCGAACCCTCAACCTCATAGTTCCTAGTCGGATTCGTTAACCACTGCGCCACGACGGGAACTCCAGAACACTTTTTTTTTAAGTCAAAAAACCTTTGTGATGAATTTGGGTAATTCCAGAATTACTTTCATTCAATTACGGATGTATTAGCAAAAAGCATTTTAGGCTTTAGAAATGAAATTAGCATCAATTATTATGTGCAAAGTGTTCACAAATCAAATAAGCACACAAACTGAATAGCTTTCATCTTTTCAAATCCACCATTACATAAAGGAATTATTTACTGTTTTCAATTTTATATTTCAAAAAGTGTGGTGGAAATTAATTCCTAGATAGCAAATGTAACAAGCATTCCAAAAGTGATACTGTGTGACTGCATCTCCTCTTTCATATGACCTCCAATTTCCCAATGAGTATCCAAGGATGTTAGCTGAGATCCAGGTAGGCAGCAGAGGGAGTGAATTATACGGAGTTAATGTGAAAGTATTTCCGGAAATCTCATCTCTCACTGTTCCCCATCACCTTGGCAAAATTACTATTAATTCTTCCTATCAACACTCATGTACTTATGTCAGTTATTTCCTTCTTTTCACATGCAAGGTAATCATTCATTTTGTCTGTGTGAGACACAGGTTTTGTCTGTGTGAGACACAGATTTTGTCTGTGTGAGACACAGGTTGCAGAGTAAAGGCTCTGAGACTTCACCAGTCCTTCCTGAAGCATGCTTATTGACTTTTCAAGTATTCATCTAGCCTTGTGAGAGAAAATAAAAGGGGAAGTGATATAACCCATATATTCAAGAGGCTTATTGTTTTGGAGGACAGATGTCTTTACAAATAAATATTATATGAAGTATAAAACTAATTAACCATTGTGTGGTGCTTTACAGATTACACCATATACTAACATGCAGTGTATAAGTTAATTCCACGGCATGGGATTAATATTTTAAATATAACGTAAATTTTAGTAAAGGTACTTACTCCCAGGCAGTAAATAAAATGGAGAGAACTCACTTTGAGGTAAACAGAAATGCCCTTTCCTCTAATCCACTATAATCACTAAAGAATGTAATCATGAAAATAGTGTAGTTTGTAACTTTTCCATTCATTTGCTATACCATGCTCTATTTTTGTGCACTCACACTTATTTGGAATAAAGTCTTTTTTCTTATGATTCTGGAAGATCTTCTGTCTCTAGTGTTCTCATACACAAGGCTTAGAAACTCACCCTCCATCCTATTCTCTTTGGAAGAAAACTAGAGCTATATAAAAGTCTTCGGGCTTTCTGTTTTAATCTACATTCTGCTTACACTCTAGAATCTGTTGCTTTTTTTTATGTAGTAAAAGGGCCTACCTATCAGTAACCAAGGCACAGTAAATGGTCGATAAATATTCATCACACAGATGAATGATCCCAGTATAGTCATAGCATTAGCCACACAAGCAGTAGGTGTTCTCTATGTGTCGGGCACAATATTAATGCTTCCTATAAACTGCCTCAACTCAGACCAACCCTGAGACATGAATATTTTCACTATCATCACCCCCATTTTACAAATGCACAGAGAATAAAGTATGCCAAGAATAAAGAATGCTAATCACAGAGAAATAAAGTAACTTGAAGATCACATAGCTTGTGATTGAGACAGAATTTAGCAGTCTACTGCAAAGACCATGCCCTTCATCACCACGCCAGAAGCCGCCTTTCTGAGTCACTTAAATACCCTTTCAGTTATCAGGTCGATTGTCAGGGCATCACAGTGCTTATGTTCAAGCCACCCTTATTTTACTGAATAATGGCCCCAAAGCATAAGAGTAGTGATGCTGGCAGTTCAGCTCTGCCAAAGAGAAGCCATAAAGAGCTTCCTTTAAGTGAAAAGGTGAAGGTTTTTGGCTTACTAAACAAAGGAAAAAACCTGCATGCTGGGGTTGCTAAGATCTCTGGTAAGAAGAAATCTTCTATGAATGAAATTGTGAAGAAGCAAAAGGAATTTTGTGTTAGTTTTGCTGCCCACCTTAAACTGCAAAAATTTCAGCCACAGTGCATGGTCAGTGTTTAGTTAATATGGCAAAGGCATTACATATGTATAAAATGATATTCTGAGAAAGAAAGAGGCCATGTTCACATAATTTTCCTTAGAGCCTATTGTTACAGTTATTCTATTTTTATCATTAGTTATTGATGGCCTTCTCTTACTGTGCCTAATTAATAAATTAAACTTTATCATAGGTATGTACGTATAGAAAAAAAAATACAGTGTTAGTGTTCAGTATTATCCACCATTTTTGGCATCCACTGGAGGTACTGGAATGTACCCCCACACACACACACCCGTGTAGAAGGGGAAACAAATATATTTCTACAGCACCCTAATGACCTATGAACAAATCTCATGACCTTGAATGTGGAATATTCAGAGTTGTGGAAAAAGGAATGAATCTATTTGCTCTTTATTTCTTTCCTTTTATTTATTTATTTTTTTTTTGTCTTGCTGGGGCCGCACCTGCGACATATGGAGGTTCCCAGGCTAGGGTCTAATTGGAGCTGTAGCTGCCAGCCTACGCCAGAGCCACAGCAACGCGGGATCCGAGCTGGGTCTGTGAACTATACCACAGCTCATGGCAACACCAGATCCTTAACCCACTAAGTGAGGCCAGGGATCGAACCCACAACCTCATGGTTCCTAGTTGGATTCGTTTCTGTTGCGCCACAATGGGAACTATTTGTTCTTTATTTCTAATAAGCAATGGTCCTGTATGCTTATAGCTATAGTCAGATATATGATGCTTTAGAGGGACCTCAGGCCACCTGTTATACCAAGTATGAATTAGTGCTGTCAATTCATGCTACCACATATCACAGAATTAGGTATTTTCATAACTGCTGAAATGTGCCAAATTGGAAGTTCTCCAATCACTGAAATCCAGCATGTAAGTTACAACTGAGATGCAAAATACGTAAAACCTAACCACATCTCCCAAGCCATACTCATGCTGAATGAACTGTTAGATTAGGATTCCAGGTTGATTGGGGTTCTACTCCTACAGAACTGAGGAGTAAACCCTTGATCCCAGTGACATCTCCAGGTACTGCTGTCATCCTTGGGAGTCAGTGTGAAAAGCCATTTATCTTTCTCTTCATACCTTTCCAGCTGTGACACTTCAAGGCACTGATGGAATATTTACTGGGGAAAAGCAGAGTATTGTGGGTGTGTGTGTGTGGTGGTGTGTGTGTGTGTGTGTGTGTGTGTGTGTGTGTGTGTGTGGTTTTGTTGTTGCTTAAAAACCAGCTATAAGGGAGCAACTTACATTCACATGTTGATAAAAGCAAAGACTCGTCTCTTCTGTTCAGTTATGTTCTGCAGAGCCCAGCACAGTTCTTAAACAAGTATTCAATAAGTACTGGGTGAACTAATCAACCAATTAATTAATTATCCAGAGTAATACACTAGGTCTTGCAACTTAAAATAAGTGTAGACAGAAAGCTCATATTTACTCTGGTATAATTTTCATCTTATTCTTACAACTCACTATTGATCTTTACATGATTTGACCATTGAATTTGGGAAATTGTGGATAATGTATTTTTAAGAAGTGTATTTAAACACTCTAAAGACTATCTTTGTTGCAAATGTACTGGTCTAAAAAAGTATACTCTTCCAAAAATCTGGAATAGTTAATTGTTAGAGTATCAGTGTGATAATGAATTTTTTAAAATGTCACAGTAAATTGAAAGGCTTGCTAATATACTGATAATTCATCTAAGATCAGCTTTTCTTCTAATGCAAATATAGTTGACAAACAATGATTTGCAGTAATATTTTTAAAATAGTAGCTTCAAAGGAATGATTTCAATTCCTTATACTCATTTATAATACTTAGTTAAAATTATTAAAATTGAAAAAAGTTTCACACCATTGTAAAGTCAAAAAATTTTTTAAGACAAATGATCATAAATTTGGGACCACTTGTAATTCAGTTAGACATTTGTTCAAATGACTTCATCAGATGGGCTTTTCTTGACTTTCCCAGGTCAAACAGTGCATCCTTTCATCACTTCCTAGCCTCAGTGCCCTACTTTATTATTCTGTCTTCAAGATTACCACCTAATTGTTTATTGCTAGTTTCTCCCCACTAGAATGGGAGGTCTTGAAAGTTGGGACTTATCTCCACTATGCTTAGTAATAGGTATTCAATACACTTTTGTTTGATGAATGAATTCCATATTATTCAGGTGGGGGAGGGATTGACAAGGGTTTGGGATGGAAATGTTCTAAAATGAGTTCATGATGATGGCTGTACAACTATAAATATGATACAACTCAATAAATTAAAAAAGAAAAACCTAATTACAAAAAAATTGAGGAAAAATATTTCTAAATAGAATATTTATCTTGCCTTTTCCTTTATAATTTTAGAAAGATTAAAGAGAAAGGCTATTCATTCTCCTAGTTATAATAAAGGAATCAAACCATTTTTGAAGAGTACAAGAATCCTTTAGACTACATGATGTATTTCCTCATGTTTTTTTTCTTGGATGTTAAAAAGAGTCATAGAGGAAGACAAGATTTTTAAAATTCTAAAATTATTTTTATATCTTACATATTATGATTAAAAGCCTGGTCATATGAGTAATATAAGGCAGGTAAAAGACTTTCAAAGCTCTACAAAGGCTTTTCAAACTCAACTGGCTACATGAACAGGAGAGAAAATATAGAAGAGTGCAATAGTCTAATTTAAAAAAACATGATAAAGTGGGAATATGTCAAACCAGACACACAAGCCAGCTTATGCTCAGTCTAAAGATATTAGTAGTCACTTAAAAATAAACCAAGTAAAAATAAGTCACTTAAAAATAAACCAACTAAGTAAAAATAAATGTAGATATGTCCCAAGGGCTGTCAGTTTGTGGCCCCTACTATAGGAAGAAAAATATCAGAGGAAAAACAAGTATCACAGAGCAACAAGATTCCATTACTCATTTAAATCATCACTCCTCCTGTGGATATCAATAGCAAATCTTTAAAAAAGACTGAACATAGAGTGTTACTCCAGAAATCCAAATGTAGGTGAGAAAAGAATACTGCTTTGCGGTTTAAATGAAAAGAGAGCGTGAGAGAAGAGCTACATCCATTCATTTACAGATTTTTTCCCCATGTAACTTACCACAGAATATTGGATAGAGTTCCCTGTGCTATACGACAGATCCCCATTGGCCAGTCATTCCTGGGATATGTGTACATGTATAACTGAATCACTTTGTTGTAGAGCAGAAATGATCATGACACTGTAAGTCAACTAAACGTCAACAAAACTTAAAAAAAAATCAAATGTAAAATAAAATCAAGTTGAGCAGTTCCTATTGTGGTGCAGCAGAAACAAATCTGACTCGTATCCATGAGGGTGTGGATTCCATCTCCGGCCTTGCTCAATGGGTTAAGGCTCCGGCATTGCCATGAGCTATGGTTTAGGCTTATAGCTGCAGCTCTGATTCAGTCCCTAGCCTAGGAACTCCCATATGCCACAGGTGAGGCCCTAAGAAAAATAATAATAAAATAAAGTAGTTTAAATTTAAAAAAAAAATGAGATTATCTACATACACCAGTTAGGGAGATAAGGGGAAATATGATTATAATTCTTTCCATGATAGTTCTTTAAATATCATAACTAATTATTGGTAGACAAGAATTCACAGAGCTCCTATACAGACATGCACTCACTCTGAACTTCATGTATCAGTTGATACATAGAGACTCTGATCATCAGTGCATCCATTTGTAAAGTGAATTTTTCAATGCCACTCCTGTTACCCAGCAAGCCCATCCTCATGCCCAATCTCATTTTCATATACCAACGGAGCATATTCGAGTGCTATAAATAAGTAGAAGTCCTTAGACCTGATTTGCGAAGTGAAGCTGAGCCATAAATGAAACTGATATCTCAGGGAGCTAACATCATAAAGCTAAATCTCTGCAGGAGAAATGAAGTAGAAATTGAAAATGACTGTAATCCAGAAGTCATTTCAATCAATGCTAGTACTGAGAATTTCTTGTTTTCTTTCAAAAAATCTTAAATGCCAGTCTCCAGTGATGTGGTTACACACAAAATGAGTGTTCTTATGACAGGTGATTCTGTGATAGAAAGGGCTCGAATAACTTTCTGGGGAGTTGGCAACAACCTGTTATTCTCCAGAAGCTTTTGAGTGGGCAAGCATTTCTCAGTTTACTCGCCTAAGGCGGTGAAGTGTATCATGTAAATTAAGCATACCTGAATGTGTCAGCAACCTCCCTTGAACATTTGCCTCCCGCCCCCACAGGAACACAGACACATATACACTCCCTCATACAATGAATGAATATTTAAGAAAGTTGAAAATTAAGGTTAGCGCAAATTAATTGGTTCCCAATAAAAACGGTCAACATTGGAGTAGAGTCATCTTGATTTCTTTTCCAACTTCTTAAGATTTTATAACGTGTAGGAAGTATATGTGACTCTTGTCCCTCTGACAGCCAGATATTCTGTGTATCTACCTGTTAGTTTAGACAATTATTTTCTCTTTTTCTTACTGTTCTTTGCCTATACTTTCAAAAAAAAAGAAAAAAACAGAAACAAAAGCTCTTTCTCAAAAGGGAGATTAACATTCCTTCTTTTGCACAGGAAGGGCTTTCCCTTGTGGTACAGTGGGTTAAGGATCCAGTGTTGTCATGCAGCAGCTTGGGTCGCTGCTGTGGCTCAGGTTTGATTCCTGGCCCCAGGGAACTTCCACATGCTGCAGGTGCTGGAAAAGAAAAAGGCACAGGAAGAACATGGGGTTTACAGTCAAGGACCAGAAAACAAAATATGGAAGTACTCAATACCAGGGATGAAGAACTACAAACTGAGAGCAGGTGGGTGCCTGAGGAAAAGACACAATATATCTGGCCTTGCTTTGATTGAGCTTTAGATAGGCTTTTTAAGAGGTGAACCATGGAGAGACAGTTATTTTGTATCCATTAGGCTTCTGTAGAAGCATTGCTTAGTTTATAGCAGCACTTCCAAGGCAGTCAGAGGGAGACACTGTTTCAAGTCAATGTAGTAAGAAAAAAATCCATCCAAACCAGTGTACACTCATTTAGCCTAATGATGTTTATGAATTCATGCAAGATTTATTCTCTTTTGACAGACAGACATCTCCCCCAAATAAAGAGGGTACATATGCTGAAAAGCACAATAAAAACATTTTCTAAATAATTGGATGGAAAAATTTCTAAAAGAGTTATATAAATGGTGAATATACTATATTCAAGGGTTAAAAGACAATAGTGTTAAGATGTCTATTCTCCCTAATATTATCTATGGATGTAATAAAATATCAATTAATACAACTAATATTTGATCAACATGCCACAAACTATGTTAAACATTTCACAGGTGGCACCTTGTTTAGCGTTCCCCACAATCCTATGAATTAGGTACTATGATTCTTGTCATTTATAACTGAGAAGGCTAGAGCAGAGAGCCATCAAAAACTTAGTCAAGACTTAACCAACAGTTCAGCACGTATGACGACTGGCTGGCTGATTCCAGGGCCTGTTCTTTTGGACACTATAGCTACACTACGATGACTAACATTTATTTTTTACTGGCAACCAGGCACTGTCCTAAGTGTCTTACATATATGACTCTTTTCTTCTCATAAGAACCCTTTGTACTGTATATGACAATTATCTCCACCTTATTAGTGACCCCCTAAAGCAGAGAATTTACATGGCTTACCCAAGGGGGAGGGGAGTAGGAGTTGGATGAACTGGGAGTTTGGGGTTGGTACCTGCAAAGTAGGACATTAAGAATGGATGGGTGGAGTTCCTCACTGTGGCTCAGTGGTAATAAGCCTGACTAGTATTCCTGAGGATACAGGTTCAATCCCTGGCCTCGCTTAAGGATCTAGCATTGCTGTGAACTGTAGTGTAGGTCACAGGTGCAGCTCAGATCCCACATTGTTGTGGCTTTGGTACAGGCTGTACATACAGCTATGATTTGACCCCTAGCCTGGGAATTTCCATTTGCTGTGGGTGTGGCACTAAAGAAAAAAAAGACAAAAAAATTAAAAAGAATGGATGGTCAGTGAGGTCCTACTGTACAGCACAGGGAACTGTGTCCAATCTCCTGGGATAGGACATGAAAAAGAATGTATATATATATATTAGTTTGTCTGGGTCACAGTGCTGTACAGCAGAAATGGGTCAACATGTAAATCAACTATAATTAAAAAAAAAAAAGAACCAAGGAAAAAAAAAAGTCAGTGGGGAGACATTTGAGATATACCTCCTATCTCATGCTTGGCTGCCCGTCAACAAATGCTTTTCTTTTTGCAGAAATCCTTGCCTTGGTATTTGGTCTCTCCACTGCATAGCAGGTAGTAAGCCCACTTGCTTGGTTACGCTCATAAGAAAGAAAAAGGAAAATAAGGCCACCTTAAGATGTAAGATAGAAAAGAAAACAATGAGAAGTGCACTTCTTCTGAAAGAAATAGGAATGAGCCACGGGAGCATATAACATGAGTCAAAAGCATGGGCAGGACCGCTGTGGGGCATGGCTTGCTTCTTCAACTGATGCTTTGAGAACCCCTGATTCCTCCTATGAGCAGAAGCCTGCTTTAAAAAAAACCCTGCACAGGCTATAGCACTGCCCAAAAGGGGTCACTAGCAGTACATGTGTTATCGGCCACATCAATTTTGATGAAAAATACCTAGGTCACTGAGTGTCCTGGTCAGAGCAGGAAACTAGAAATATGAATCATGGGTACAACTTCTATCTTTATTTTATTTGTTCTGCAAGACCCAATAAAGGAGGCTAGTTTCCTTCTTTAAGTATCTGATGCAAATTTTTTTGAACTTGTTTGGATCATATAAGTAGTCAAGGCGGGATTTAGTTAAATCAAATTTTGAACTCTCAAGCTGCTCCAAAATCAATCCAAAGCAGTATCATTGAAGAAAGAAAAATGAAGGATGATTTTTGCAGGATTCAGCAAATCTGCAGAAACATATATTTTCCTTATGTTTTTCTTAAGTTGGCAAAACTATACCATACAATACCACACATTATGTTGCTTCAGCCTACAGGAAAAATGAATGAAAGAAAACTTTGGTATTAACTATTCAAGATGCTTTCTTATTTAGTCCTTGCAGTTTGTGTGATGCAATAATTTTATTCTTAACTTTTCTACTTTAGTTCCATGTTAGATGCAATGTCATTTTTGTACCTATTACCAGAAACATTTTGATGTGATTTAAATAAAAGAATACATACAATAAGGATATCAAAACAGCTACAGAAATAGAAAATAAAACTCAACCAAAGAAAGGAGAAAGTGTGCTCATCTCAGAGGCTGGTACAGGTGCTATGAATGGGCATCAAATGCATCCTGAATATCTTACAGGTTACATCTATGAACAAATCAAGTGCCTTCCATTCATGCTTTTCCAGGTAAGAAGAACCTTCTAGCCTATCTGAGGAACTGGATAATCAGGGTAGAGTAAGGTAGGCAGGCTGTACTGGAGCCCAGGTTGAATCTGCTGTCTCACTTCTTTCCACCCCAGACACTAGAGAGTCTGGAAACTGACAGTTAAAGCTTTGACGATGCCAAATGTTGAGGTCACGTCATGTCGCGAGACATGTTTCTACAATATTTTCTTAGCCTCTTTGCTGAACACTCCATCTTGTCCAGCTTTACTTTACCCCATCTTCCTGCTTGAAAAACAGTCACTGTGATGGTAAATGGCTTAAGCTTAAGAACAAAGACCTAAAGGCATAAGTTATTCACAGGGTTAGCTGAATGAGGACATAATGCATTTTTCTAGGCACGCCGGACCTGTGCAGATTGGCATGCCATTTGATATGTCCTCTAAAGAATAAGAGAAAGAGGAACCTCATGGCCAAGTGGTTTATGAGTGGTCCTTAGCAGAATATGCATTAGCAAAGAGAACCAAGGTGCAAACCTAGGCACGCAGGGTTGCCCCAAATAGGCATGCCCTTTGCAAACAGGCATACCTTTTGCAGAAGCACAGTGAGGATTCTCTGAAATGCTATGCTCATCAAATGCTAATGATTCTTAAATGCCTAAAGTTCAGAATAAAAGTTTAACCATCTACCAGCTAAGTGACTTTTAAAATAATAAAAGAACTTATCAAATAATAATAAAAAAAAAAAACCACCTATATCCTGCACCTACAACCCCCTCCTCACTTGACTTAATCCTAAAGAGCAAAATAAAAGCAGTGTGGTTTCTTGAGGCGGTGCTCTTGGTCTCTGAGACTTTGAGTCCCCCGGTTCCCACCTTTACTTAAGATAAATGTCTTTGTCTCTTGTTTTATGTTAACTTTTTCCTTTAGTTTCACAGCACCCATTCTTCAGCCCCATTCTGCTGAGCTGGTCTTGGCAATGTCAGAGTCTTAGAATACTCTCAAAACTTAAAGCTTGGAGGAGTTCCCGTCATGACTCAGTGGTAATGAACCCGACTAGCCTCCATGAGGACTTTGGTTCAATCCCTGGCCTCACTCAGTGGGTTAAGGACCTGGCATTGCTGTGAGCTGTAGTGAAGGCTGGCAGTTGTAGCTCTGATTGGACCCCTAGCCTAGGAACTTCCATATGCTGCAGGTGTGGCCCTAAAAATAAATAAATAACACAAACAAAAAAATCTGAAAGCTTGGAAATGGTCACCTATAAAATTAAGGATGATAGGATTTAAAAAACAATATTATATCATGACAGAAATAGTTGATGAAACTGTATCTAGTCTGCTATTTCTATGTGGACAAGAGCTCTGCATTTCTGTATTCTCAGCAAGGAGCACAATGCTTAGCAGGTAGCAGGTACCCAAATACTTCTAGAGAAATCCATGACACAATAAAGCAATGAATGAAAGTATCTCATTCTCTAAGGCCTTATTTATCACATTTAAAAAATTTTCTTCCTTAAGAGAGTTCCCATTGTGGCTCAGCAGTAATGAACCCAATTGACTAGTACCCATGAGGACGTAGGTTCGATCCCTGGCCTTACTCAGTGGATTAAGGATCCAGCGTTGCTGCTCCAGTGCACAGTGTAAGTCACAGACACAGCTCATATATGGCGTTGCCATGGCTGTGGGGTAGGCTGGCAGCTACAGCTCCAATTCAACCCCTAGCCTAGGAATTTCCATAGGGTGTGGCCCTAAAAAAAAATTTCTTCCTTAAATAACTCACTTCAGTCTCACTGAGACCATCAACTGAGCAGATCTGATGCTGTCGGTCATCACGGATGTGCTCCATGCATGTTTAGGTGAATACAGTGATTTGACAGCTGATGGATTCATTACACACGACCAACGTGACCAAGTATTAAGGTCCTAACCAGTGATAATATATACTCTTTTCCTTCCCTTTGCTTTTTTTTTTTTTGTCTTTTTGCCTTTTCTAGGGCCACTCCTGTGGCACATGGAGGCTCCCAGGCTAGGGGTCCAATCGGAGCTGTAGCCACCGGCCTACACCAGAGCCACAGCAACGCGGGATCCGAGCCGCGTCTGTGACCTACACCATGGGCTCACGGCAATGCTGGATTCTTAACCCCCTGAGCGACACCAGGGATCGAACTTGCAACCTCATGGTTCCTAGTTGGATTCGTTAACCACTGAGCCACGATGGGAACTCCAGAATGCACACAACTTTAAAATTTCAAGCTTGAATAAAGGATATTATAAATGAGCTAAAGAAATGGGGAGTTATACCATGTTCACAGATGGAACAAATTCATCTTACAAGGACACAGACTATTAATAGTTTTATTATAATATTTTATATAAATTAAAATATTATTGATATTCATTAATTTATTATTCTGCCAATTTTGTGCACTCCCATGCAAAAATCCATCTGGGTGTTCCCTTCATGGCTCAGTGATTAATAAACCCAACTAGGATCCATGAGGATGCAGATTTGATCCCTGGCTTTGCTCAGTGAGTTAAGGATCTGGTGCTGCTATGAGCTGTGATGTAGGTCACAGATGTGGCTTGGATCCTGCGTTGCTGTGACTGTGGTGTAGGCTGGTGGCTGCAGTTCCAATTCAACCCCTAGCCTGGGAACTTCCATATGTCACAGGTGAGGCCCTAAAAAGCGCCCCCCCCCAAAAAAAATTCATCTGAATTCTTTTTCAGGAAAAGAAGTTATGTATACTAAAATTAATATGGAATAATTAAGGATTTGAAAAGATTATTCTGGTTATGTGAAAAAAGAGCAGAGAAATGGGATGAGCCATACCATCAAGAAATAGTATGATATTGGCTTAAAAACAGGCAGCACAGAAACAGCCCTATGTTTACATAAGATATGGACATATGATCAAGGAATCCCTGCCAAGTGAGGGAGAAAGAATCAATTATAATACATGGTGTAGGAGTTCCCGTAGTGGCTCAATGGTTAACAAATCTGACTAGCATCCATGAGAACGCAGGTCTGATCCCTGGCCTCGCTCAGTAGGTTAAGGATCTGGTGTTGCCATGAGCTGTGGTGTAGGTTGCAGATGCTGCTCGGATTCTACATTGCTGTGGCTATGGTATAGGTCAGCAGCTACAGCTCCAATTCAACCCCTAGCCTGGGAACCTCCATATGCCGCAGGTGCAGCCCTAAAGAAAAAACAAAAAAGAACAAAAAACAAAAAAAAACAACACAGTGTAGAGAAAACTCTTTGTTTATACGGGAAAAATAGAGCTGTGCCCCATTTAGTATCATATGCAATCCTGAACTTCAGAAATATTGATCTGAATAGCAGTTACATAGCAAAAGAAAAATAGGAAAAAGGGCAAAGAAAAGCTATAGGGCAGAGAAGGAAAATCTAAATGGATTTATAGCAAATATAAAACAGGATTTAAGATAATCCAAAACACCAGTAATTAAAAAAAAACCAATAGGATAGCATACAATTTTGTTATATCAATCAATCAATCAATCAAAAAGAGAAAAGGGGAGTTCCGTCATGGCGCAGTGGTTAACTAATCTGACTAGGAACCATGAGGTTGCGGGTTCGATCCCTGCCCTTGCTCAGTGGGCTAATGATCCGGCGTTGTTGCCCTGAGTTGTGGTGTAGGTCGCAGACGCGGCTCGGATCCCGCGTTGCTGTGGCTCTGGCGTAGGCTGGTGGCTACAGCTCCGATTCGACCCCTAGCCTGGGAATGTCCATATGCCGTGGGAGCGGCCCAAGAAATGGCAAAAAGACATTAAAAAAAAAAAAGAGAGAGAGAGAAAAGGTATCTAAAATGGATATAAATACTAAGCAGGCACTCAGCTAGCTTCAAGTTAATCCTTTTAATCAAAGGCATATAACTGCCATGTGCATATATTTTCAAGTCACAGCAGTGGAGACAGTAGATTATCAGTAGACAGTAAGCAACATGGAGATGGTACTTAGTGATTAAGAGAAAGAACTATGGGGCCCAGCTCCTGTTAGGGCTTAATCCTAGCTCTATAAATGTGCCACAATCATAGTACATATCTCACAGTGTTGTTGTGAGAATCAAATGACATAATATACTAAAAGGGCTTCACTAAATGTGTGGTAATGCATTAAGCTTGTAAATGTTACCTGTGGTAGTGCATTTGTTTTCTTTGGGTATGAGTTTTTCAGTTAAAATCTCTAATATTTTTATCTCTAATTGCACTGATTTTTAAATGTTATTATAAATTTAGTACCATATTCTAGAAGAAAATTTCAGTCAGTACACTTTTGTAATATATCCATATAAAATCTATACATTTGTCTTCATCTATATGGTGTATCTTAGTTTACCATAAGTATTACTGTCAAAATAAGACAGATTTCTATTTTTTATCTCAGGAGTTTTCATATATGTTTTGGGGTGGGGAGCTAGGAAGGGGAGAGACACAGCAGAAGCAATGTCAGCCAAAAAAATGCTTCTTTCGGTATTTATTTTTTTTTAGGGCCACACCCACAGCATGTGGAGGTTCCTAGGCTAGGGGTCTAATTGGAGCTGCAGTTGCCAGTCTAATCCGCAGCCACAGCCACATGGGATTCTTAACCCATTGAGTGAGGCCAGGGATTGAACCCTCATCCTCATGGATCCTTGTCAGGTTCATTAACTGCTGAGCCACAATGGAACTCCTTTATTTTTTTTTTAATTAAAAAAATTATACTTTATTTATAATGTGCCAACTTCTGCCACACAGCAAAGTGATCCAGTAAACACACACACACACACACACATTCCTTTTCTTATATTATCTTCAACCATGGCCTATCCCAGGAGATTGGCTATATAGTTCACTGTGCTATACAACAAGACCTCATTGCTTATCTATTCTAAATGCAACAGTTTGCATCTACTATCCCCAAATTCCCAGTCCATCCCACTCCCTCCCCTCCCCACTTGGCAATCACAAGTCTGTTTTTTATGTCTGTGGGTCTGTTTCTAATTTGTAGATAGGTTCATTTGTGAGGTATTCTAGATTCCATATATAAGTGATAGCATATGGTATTTTCTTTCTCTTTCTGACTTCTTTATTAATATTCATGGGGTCTGAATTTAAATATTTGGCAGAAAACAACTTGCAAGTGTTAGATATGAAGAAAGGAGGTAAGGTAATCAGTGTAAAGGAGGAAGAATGAGAGGCATGTAAACTGTGAACAGAGAGGACAAGTGGCCTGAGGCACTGCTTTACACCATAATCTGACTTAAATTAGTTCATCTATTTCCAAAGCATAATAACAAGCAGCCACTAATAGCAATGATTCTGGGCCAGGCATGCATACATTATTTTGTTTAGCCCTCACAATAACCCTATAAAGCAAGTATTTTTCACACTCCCTACTTATAGATGAAAAACTGAGGACTATGCATCAAATATCCAATAAATGATGATCCATGATTGAGTCAAAAACTGTCTGACCCCAAAGCCCAGGCTGAACTTCCCCTAACAGTTTCTCAAAAGTAAAGAGAGCATAAGGGGTGGGCAGTCTGCCATGGTCCTCCCTGAGAGCTGCTGAGATGCTGCCTCTCAAAGTGGTACCACTCCATGCATTAAAGCACAGCTGAGTAACTTCATGATGCTACTAGCTTAAAAACATTGTGGGAAAGACATTTTGCACCAAGGAAGTTATAAGACTGGTAAGAAAAGAAGCAAAGTCAGTGACCCACACACTGCTATTTTTTGACCCCCCATGCAGACAATTTCCTCTAGGGATTATGTTTACTTAAAGAAAAAAAAATGCTAATAAAAATTTCTCCATCATAAAACACCTAGCAAATAAATATGAAGCCTGAGGTTTGAAGTAAACCTATAATTTAAGACATTAATTTTCATTAACTGAACAAATGCTTTAATAGTCTATGGGGCTGAAATTCAGTCAAGCATGATTTCCAACCAGGCTAGAAACTGTAACCATTTAATATTTTCTACCACTAGATAGTAACATCTATTTTTGTTCACTGAGATGTATCAAGTTGAATATGAGGACTCATTAGCTATCCTTGCCAAAGCTGTGAATGGATGGGTGTTCTGTTCTTTGTCCCTAGAAGTGGTTTCCCCTCAGCTTTGCTCATCTGTGAGGTCTGTGAAGAAAGAGGGAAAGGGGATAGGGTTGCTTATGTGGATGTACCATCCTAATCTGGCCCAGTTTCTGGTTCCTATACCCAGTGTATATATCTTCCACTGAACCTCAATTAATTCAGCTGTGTCACCCCCACAGATAACCATGACAATTCGGTCTTTGGGATACAATGGTAAGAAAGATGTAGTTCCTGCTTTCCTGTAGAATATATTCTAGTGAGTGACGTGTAAATAACAAACAAACAAAAACTAGGCAACAAACAAAGTATAAAATTGCTGCAGAGAATAATATAACAAAGAAAACAAAAGGAGACCTCATTTAGGTACGATAAGGAAAGATGTTTCCGTGGGACTAGCATTTTATCATGCTGAGAACTAAAGAATGAGAAGAAAATAATGATTAAAAGAATGTGAAAAAAGAGTGTTCTAGGTCAAGGAAGCAGCACGTGCTACGGGCCCTGCAGTAGGGAGAACTCAGTGTGTGGAAGGAATTGAAACGCATCTTTCTGGGTGGAAAATAGTGAGGGGTGAGAGAAAAGCTCCAAATGAACTTGCCAAGATGGACAAGGCCATGGATGACCTTGCAGGTCATACTTGAGGAGACATTCTAAACGCAGTCAGAAGTAACTGACATGGTTTAAATGGGAGGGAAATATGATTCTGATTAAAGGCTTAAGACAAATCACTTTAACTGAGCGGTGGGTGGTCAAGAAAACACCTTACCATCCAGGTGAGTGATGATGGTAGCCAATTCTCAGGTGGTGTCTACAACTAGGAATTCAGTAAAGGATAAGAGAGATGAATGAATTGCTGTTCTATCTAATCAAAAGGTCTAGCGATCAAGTTGTCAGGACCAGATGCTTTGGAAGATGTACTTCAAGAGCAGAAAGCAAATATTGAGACTAAATACTTCACTGGTTGCGTGGAAGCCCAAATATTCCAGAGAGTAATATAAGGCCCAAATAACTGAGGAGCTCCCAATAACGGATGAGGATTTTACAGGTATAGATAATGACTTTATCTTACTGTGGAACCCTTCATGTCAGGGTAATTATTAGAATTTGGAATTTATAGTGAACACCTCATTTATGTAACATTTGGAATCACAATCTATTCCTGTGTCTGAACCTGTTCTGACTCCTCAAAACCAAAGTTAGCATTTAGTGAGTACCTGCCAGAAATTCAATGGGGCCTTTTCCTTTCCTATCTCATGTAAATTGCACAGGAGTCCTGTGAAGTAGATATAATCGTCGTCATTTTAAACACAAGGAAATGGATATTCAAAATCCTTAAGGATATCTCTCATCAATGACAATGTGAATTCCAAGTTTGTCTGACTAGGAAGACTCCTGTATTACCACCAGAGAGGGACTCACCTGCAATTTGTTATAAACTGAGAGGCGTGTCTGAGGGCAAATTAAGCTTTGGAATTTGTATAGATCAGATTTATTTGACTATGTATAGTTTACCAATCTGTATAAAGGAGACTATTAAGCTCTTAAATCTTCACTACATCCAGTCTAATCTGGTGAGCATTATCTTTATTTACTTACAATTGGGAGATAATGACCAGTCAATACTTAGCTGCAAAATTCACCAACTTAGAACAAGTGATCTATGTTTAACATTTCTAAACCTAATTAAGAAGCATCTTAGAAGACTTGAACAAGCTTTATGAGCAGAAAAAGGCACCTTAACTTCTTGAAATTTTAAATGACATTCTCATGTAATACTAGAACTAAGGAAAGAAAACCACGGGATGCATTTCTTCCTTTTCATGGCACTCACGATCTTTTCATCTTTTCTGCATCATATACTTTTATTCTCCTTTAAAATCTCTCCATTCCAAAAAAAACTACTACCATTCCAGTTCTGTAGTGAACGTAGATATTACATTTTCAGTCTCTGCAGTGTGCAGAAGAAAGGAAGGAGGGAGAAAATGCTCATATTCTCAACATGAGATATTTGTATATGTGGTGTTTTCAGAATAATACAAGGGGCCAAAGACATGGCTGAGATTCAGGAGAAAACGAGAGCACCTAATTAAGATGACAGAACACAGGGGCTAGAAGACGGCGATCAAAAAGACGGTCACTTTATCGAGTGGTAACACCTGACAAGACCATGTCCCAAGGGGAGGAACTACCAGAAACGCTGAAGCTGGATGAGATCTCCCGGCTAAAGTTCCTTCCTGACGCTGGGAGAGTATACGTGCTCCCCGCGTCCTCCTGTCCTCAGGAGAGGGGCTACTGAAACCCAGCCACCACCATCTCCTCCTGGGAAACAGAGAACACCCCCGCCCCCGGGAGCGGGGGCTGGGTCTGAACCCTGTAAATGAGTTTGAGGCCTCAAGAACTAGCAGCCCCCAAAGCCGAGGCTCACCCAACCTGGCCTGTGTCACTCCCACTTACTCATTAATGTGGCACCATGCAGTGCTGTGACTTCCCAGGGCCTGGCTGCTGCGAAACTGGTTGGGTCCACCCCTCTGCCTCTAGAGATGAGTACAGAGGCCAGGCTTCCAACTCAAGATGGCGGCCCCCTACCCGATACCCCAGGGCTCGTCTCCCAGAAACCCTTGCAAGAAGCACGCAGAGAGCGCAGCCCAGCAGAGGGGCGGGGAGAAGTGCCGGCCCCAGCCCCGCCCACCCAAGGAGGAGCCGCGCCTGCGCAGACTCAGCGATTTCAACCCCACTGCCTCAGACCTCTGTGCCAGCTCTCCCTCTTTCCATTCGCGCATTCGTTCGTTGATTGAATGATTCATTTGTTCATTTACAATGCAGTATTGATGGGGAACCTACTCTCTGCCAGGCACTGTTTTAGATATTGAAGGTACAATGGTGTACAAAACAGAGAAAAGTCCTAAACTCATGGAGATTTGTAGAGGTTCTTCAGCATCATTCACATCTACCTCTGTGCTCTGCTCCTTTGTTTCAAGCATTTCCGTTTGCCATGTATTTAAAATTTTGGATTCTATAACATCTGTGGATTTTTTGACCAAAAAAAAAAAAAGAAAGAAAAAGATGGTCACTTCATTTAGATAAAAGAGGAGCAAGGAGAGAGTTCTTCATGGATTTGTTTGTTTTTATGTTTTACGGCTGCTCCTGTGGCATATGTAAATTCCTAGGCTAGGGTTTGAACCAAGCCACAGTTGCAGCATTGCGGGATCCTTTAATCCACTGTGCCAGGCCAGGGTCCGAACCTGCATCTCCACAGAGACCCAAGCCACTGCAGTGGCTTTTTGTTGTTGTTGTTGTTGCTTTTTAGGGCAGCACCTGTGGCACGTGGAGGTTCCCAGGCTAGGAGTCAAATTGAAGCTACAGTTGACAGCCTATACCACAGCCACGGCAACACGGGATCCGAGCCACATTTGCAATTTACACCACAGCTCACAAAACGATGCCAGGTTAGAACCCAATTTCTCATGGATACTAGTTGGGTTTGTTACCATTGAGCCATGACAGGAACTCCTGAAGTTGGATTCTTAACCCTCTGTGCCGCAGTAGGAGCTCCTTCATGGATTTAAATGTGGCAACATGGGATTTTAGCTTTTGTGTGGCATTTATTGGTGTTGCTCCTGGACCTTGCTTCAGCCATGGACCCTTGCTCCATCCATTAAATCACTGATGTCTCTGTGGCTGACTCTAGGCTCTCTCTTCACGCTCAAAGCTGGGCAGGTACAGAACTTGCAGCCCAACAGTGAGCCAAGAGCCAAACTGAACTTTTTCAGAGAACCGCAAGAGAAAACGTGGAAATGCAGTTTAATTAGATTGCTGATCAATTAATGTGGAAGAAAACAAGTATTTCCTGAAGTTAGAAATCTGAGATATTATTAAATGGAATTTCAGACTTCAAGTTGGAATAGAAATTTTCATCTCCTGATGAGGAAATTTTTGACTTTTTTTTTAAGCCTCTGAAGTTCTAAGCTAAGAAATAAATATGCCTTAATTGTTGTGACATTCTGAGCATCATTCCTGAGGCCACATCCTAGCATCCTTATACTGCTGGCACTGCTGACAAGAGCGACTGCTGCTTATCTTTCTTATTGTGGAAAGAGGAAAAGAATAGGCCCCTTTCTTTCTATTTCTGTAGCCATTCTGGCTGGGTTAATATTCTCAGATTCTGAATCCTCTGTCCTAAGCATCTGCCTTTGTTGCCATATTTATCCTCCACAATTCGTCTGGCATCAGATATTAGATAACAGACCCCATAGCTATTTTGTTTTCCAAATTAAACACCATCTAAGTTCTCTCATTTATAACCTGAAGGTTAGGGTTCTCTTTGCCTTTATCACTTTTCCCTCTACAAATGGAGAAGCGAATGCTTTTCTGAATCTCTGAGCTGTACCAATTGAACACAAATTAGGAGCAGAGATAAAGAGAAGGCAGCAGTTGATGGGAGGCAGTCAATGTAATAGGAACATTTGCGGTGGCAAGGCTCTCCTCAATTCAATACATCGGTTTTATGATTCTCCACAGATTTTACATATTTATGAATGAGATTGGTCCTAATGAGTAATTTTGAATAATACCACTCTTCCTCAGAATAATCCCAGGATGCAGAGCATCAGAAGCATGTTGTCTAATGTGGAAATGTGTTTGCACACTGAGAGGACCACAAGGCTCCTTCCTCAGCACCATCATCCTGTTGCCATGGCCACAGCACTGGCCATAGTGCTTTGCCTTTATGCTACTCATAAAGTGGCATTAGGAATTTGTGATTGTCCAGGGACACCGGTTCCTATAAAATCAATAAGAGTCTGCTGCAGGTCTTATAGCCATTAGACACGCCTGTGCTAATTTAATTATTTTTGTTAAAATGAGGGAAACAAAGTTAGATGCCAATTTTCACATCCATTAATAAGAGCAGACTTATTACAAAGCATGGCAGAATGCCTCTTTTACATTTTCCTGTTCTTTTCAAAGGGGTCATTTTTTTTGTTTTGTTTTTTTTTCCCAATTTATATCACGTCGAAATGCTCTCAGCCTACTTAAGTCGGTAATAACACATCTCTTCACTCTTGATGGTTTCCTATTTGGAATAAATAAGTAAATGTGAAATGGATTTGGAATAAAAAAAAAGTACAAGAAAAGAAAGATTAATGAAGAAATAATAGCAAATTAAACAATAAGTGAAAGGCCTAAGTGTATTGAGTGTTGGCCCCACTGCCGATATAAGAGCAACATTTAAAAAATGTATCATCTGATTTATCCTTATGCAACCCCATGAAGTAGGCACACTCATAAGTCTCATTTTGTCAATGAAAAAAATGAGGTCTGGTGTCAGAGGCTGAACCTAAGCAGTTTGATTCAAAAGCCCATTTGTCAGTCACTGTACATCATGAGTATAGCAGATAGTTTTTTCAAGTGCGATATACTTCAATATAGTTTTCTCTGTTTTGTAGGCTTTGATGAGCTCTAAGTGTCTTCCTCCCTTGTGACTCAGAAATCAGAGTGGAGACTGAATGAAAACTGGGGAAAGGAACTTGTGAAACAATGTGGGGACAAGATAGGAAAAAGTTGTACAGCATCAGCAAGAACAAAGAAAGCAGGAATTTGAAGCATGAATACCAGTCATCAACTCAGGAATTCAAATCGAACAGTTTCCAGAAAACCCAACAGAATATGGACTTAATTTTTTACATTCCTTGATGATCAAAGGCATACATTTGGTGGTGATGGTATATGGACTGTCCCTTAGTATAGAAGAGAGCAGAGCTAAATAACCTAATGAGTGAATTATTATAGTATTCTAGATTTATCAGCCCATTGCACCAACCACTGGTCTTGACAAGTTCCATCAGAGCATGCACCTTGGTTTTCAGAGGCTGTCAAATAGGTGTGGAAAATTTCCTTTAGTTTTTATTTTAGGAGCTAAGAAGAACAGTTGCTTATATAGGGTTTGTTTTCCTTTGGAAATAGAATATACTTTGTAGAAGGCAGTTTAAACTACTCATAAAATGGCATAAACTTGACAAGAAAGTAGTTTCCTAAGGGACAGGTTTGACACATTAAGAAATGGGTTCCAGATTCATCGAATATATGGGAGAGGTTTTTGTGTAACAGAATCACGTTTACCACCTTCAAGTATATTCAATTTAAAGTTTATATGTCTTAGCTGAAAATTTTTATGATCCCGGGAGCAACTTAAAGTGCAAACCACATCCACCTCCAGATCCTGAAGGAATACGGTAGCTTGTCAGAATTTTACATCATCCACCAGTGGACTCCTGCTTTGGAGGAGCTGTTACATGATTCACGCAGAACTGGGCCTGGGAGAACAGACCCATTATCCCCACAAGCACTAAGCTCAGAGCATATGGAGCTAGGAAATTTCCAGAGTATCCGCTTGTTCGTTTCAAAATTTCCTTATACATGTTCCTTCCTCTACCTGGATTCCCCTCTTTTGCCCTCCATGCTCCCTTTTGATTATTTTGTGAACTCCTCTCTTTAAAGTTTCTCTTTTTTTGGGGGGGGGGGTCTTTTTGTCTTTTCCAGGGCCGCACCCACGGCATATGGAGTTTCCCAGGTTAGGGGTCCAATAGGTGCTGTAGCTGCCAGCCTACACCAGAGTCACAGCAACGCAAGATCCGAGCTGCATCTGCAGCTCATGGCAATGCCAGATCCTTAACCCACTGAGCGAGATCAGGGATCAAATCCGCAACCTCATGTTTCCTAGTTGGATTTGTTAACCACTGAGCTAGGACAGGCACTCCTAAAGTCTCTTAAAGTGCTTTTAAAATCTGCTCAAGATCGATATCTTAGTTCCTCTCTGAAGCTGTCTCATGATCTCAGTCTCAAAACACCAGATTGCTCTCCTCCATAGTCCTCACAGCTGGTGGGGGGGAATGGATGCTGAAGATCTCAAGCAAGGGTAACTAGCCTTGCAAAGACACGAATGGTAGGAAGACATGGAGACACGGGAAATAAATGAGCATGTAGCTACAGTAGAGGAAGTAAAGGATAAGAGGAGTAAAATTAGGCAGGGTAAATAACCAGGAGTCAGGCTATTGAGCCTGAGTTTGGACTTTAATCTGAGTGCAGTAGAAAGTCAACAGTGTATTTAAGCTGGGAGCATCTTTAAAGAATTACTTATTTTGGGATTATATACAGTCAGGACAAGACATGGGGAAACCATTTGTCATGGTCCAGACGAGAGCTGAAGGTGGCCCAGGCGAAGGTTGTGTCAGTGGAGGTAGAGTTAAGTGGTTACATTGATATTTTGTTTTTCTGATGATCTGAATATGGTGAGGGTGAGAGGGAGGGAGAGGAAAGAGTAGGAGATGATGTCTAGGTTTTCTGGCTTCAGTAATTGAATAGAAGTATAGTTGACCCTTGAGCAATATGGGTTTGAACAGTGCAGGCCCATTTACATGCACTACCTGATCCACAGTTGCTTGAATCCATGCATGTGGATATAGAGGGCTGACTGTATAGCTGGATGTGGATTTTCAACTGCAAGGAGTGCAAGAGGTGTCCCTAACCCCCACATTGTTCAAGGGTCAGCTGTACTACCATTGCTAAAATATAGAAGAAACTCAGCCCAGATAGGTTTAGAGAATCAAGACCCCTGCTTTGCATATTAAGTTTGAGATGCTGATTCAGACATCCTAGTGGAGATGTCAGATAGGCAGTTATAGGCACAGAAGCCTGGATCTCAGAGGAATAATTTAAGTTGGAGATAAAAATTGGCAAGTCATCCTGCCAACAGATGATTCCTTAAACTATAGGAGCAAAGTTCACTGAGAAAAAGAATATAGAAAGCAATAAGAATAGACCCAAGAACTTATATCTGAAGAATGACAACATTTCTTTGTTGGATATAAGAGGAAGGTCCAGCAAAGGGGAGAAAAAGACCAAATGATGGGCTAGGAGGAGACCCATGAGAGTGGTGTTATAGAGACCAAGAAAGGAATGACTCAAAGAGTAGTGAACTGTGTTAAAATGCTGTTGTTACGATGCATAATATGAGTAGAGCTCAGCTTCCTTGGATTTTTGCAACATGGAGATGTGATGGTAAATTTTATTTGTTAGCTTGGCTGGGCCATGTGGTACCCAGATATTGTGTTTAACATTATCCTGGGTATTTTTGTGAGGGTGTCTTTGGATGAGATTAACATTTGAAAGATAAACTTCATATGAAGCAGATTGCCCCCATAATGTGGGTGGGCCTCACCCAATCAGTTGAAGGTCTGCATGGAACAAAAAGACTTGCCTCTCTGAGCAGGAGGGAACTATCCAACAGACTATCTTTAGACTTCACATGTAATATCAGCTTTTCCCGATTCTTCAACAGACAGACTTCAGACTAAAATTGCAGTATCAGCACTCCGAGTCTCTAGCTAGCTGACCTACCCTGAAGATCTTGGACATGCCAGCCTTTGTAATCCCATGAGCCAATTCCTTATGATTAATCTCTTCCTGTATATATGCACATTCTATTGATGTGTCTGTTTCCCTGGAGAACCCTGACTAATGCAGGAGGCCACTGGAGAACTTTGGCCATGATCAATTTCAGAAGAGGATTGAGAGTGAAAGCTGGAATATGGCAAGTAACAGGGATGAGCAATGAGAACATGAGGACACATGTAAGCAGCTCTTTTGAGAAGTTTGGCTTCAAGAGCAAGCAGATAAATAAAGTGACGGGAGAAAGGGCCGAGGATGTGGAGTCACGTACATTTCTTAGTATGAAAGATACTAAACAAAACATTTTTCCATGACAATAGTAGTGATAAGAGAGGAAGATTCATAATGCAAAACAGAGAGAGAAATAAAAGCAAATCCTGGAGGAAGTGGCCATGGATGTGATCCAGATCCCAAGTAGATGGAGGGACACTTGCTCTAATGTCCTAGAAGAGAAGACCAATTGGTGGTGTACTGCACTGAATAGCATCCTCCTGAATGTCATGTCCAAATGGAACCTCAGAGTGTGACACCATTCGAAAATAGGGTCTTTGCAGGTATAGTCAGTTAAGACAAGGAGATTCTGAGGAAAGGCAGGCCCTAATCCAATGACTGGCATCCTTACTAGCAAAGAAGACAGAGACATGGAGACAAAGAAACACACAGGCACACATCAGAGTGATGTACATATAAGCCAAGGAATTCCGAGAATTTCTGGCATCACAAGAAGCAAGGGAATAGCCTTGGAACAGACAGTTCCTCAGACTGTGGGTTGAAGTACACACAGGATGAGCTCATTGGAGCACAGGGCTTTTGGGAACTGAGAGAGCAGGTATGAAAGGCTGGCCAGTGAGGATATTAAAATCACTGAGAATTAGAGCCGCAGTGGTGAAGACAGTGATGGCGAGGGATTCTCTTCCAGAATTGGGAGCAGTTGTCCTGGGGGTGGGGGTGGGGGTGGGAGTAGGGGTGGGGAAGGTGCCTGAAACAAGGTGAGGTGTGGATGGATGCATATGCAAACCTGGGTGTTTTGGAGTTCCCATTGTGGCACAGTGGAAACGGACCTGACTAGTATCCATGAGGACATAGGTTCGATCCCTGGCCTCACTCAGTGGGTTAAGGATCCCACATTGCTGTGGCTGTGTATAGGCCTGCAGCTGCAGCTCTGATTCAACACCTAGCCTGGAACTTCCACATGCTGTGAGCAAGGCCCTAAAAAGAAAAACAAAGAAACAAAAAAACACAAACAACAAAAAAAAAGGGGGGAAAAAAAAAGGTAACTGTGGCCCAATAGTGTCTCCCATTGCACAATGGAAAACTGTCCTCTGGGATGTCTCGTTCTTCCCACGCTCCTGGGTCATGGTTGATGTGCTCCCACCGGCTGTCGGGGTTCAAAACTGATGACAGCTTTTCTTTAAAAACCACTGTAGGATTCCATATTTAAAATCAGAAGCATCCCTTTTCCTTCTCATACACTAGCATTATTGCCACTTTTATCCTCCTCAATGTCTGTGGGAAGGACTGGAGCAAAAAGCCACCCCTGTAACCTCTTATTTTCTTATTTAAAAAATAGTATGATACACCCTGATGTCAGAATAGGAGACACTGTCACTTTATTTGAGCCTCTTGAGAGAAAGTCCAAGTAGCAAATGAACTTGATACTACTTCACTTTGTAGGAGGAAAGAACACATTTCCATTACTCAGTGATGAATCTAGTGATAAAATCTCAATGGAGCCAGGTCTATATTTTGTTAATGTTTTTATTGCTACGTGCTCCCAATACAACAAACAGCATCAGTAGTGTACACTTTGATAAAAAGGAATCTTTTAGCTTCGTAGAAAAGGAAGCTCCGAGATGAGAAGCATAAGGAGTATGTACATCTCTCCGGGAGGCGTGACGTGTGACCAGCTGCTTTCTCTGTGTCTCCCTGTGGACCCGATGCATGCACATGCAAGCAAACTAGAGAGAATTTCATTCTAGGGAAATTTTTAGAGGAAAAAAATAACTTCTATTTGAGGCTCAGGGATTGTTTTACAATCTGGAATTTACCTAATTCATTGGACTTTTGAAAGTCTTGCACAAAGTAGCAGCGATTCTTTGACGTGTGGAGTCAACAGGTGGAGCTGTTCTTATCACCTTAGTCAAAATGCAAACATTCTCGCACATTCTGCGTTTTGAGAGGGTAACATGTCTACATTTTCCTCTGCATAATGTATTTTTAGGCAGTTCCGGAACTGCCCTCAAAATCACTATACTGACAACACTTATCCTTCTTTTTTCTTTTAAGTGTAATTCATGAAGTGATTATCTCTTTCACTGACTTTTTTTCCCTTAGTGTTTCTAATTCATTACTTCATTAAACAGCTAGCTATATGAGTCCATACTATTTTATATTTCACTGAAGGGGAACAAGTTACCAACTTTGCATCAACTACTCTAAAAATGCAAAAGGTTTGTATAGCATCAGTTCTATTCAATTTTAGCTCTTTGATCTGGCTGCTGTAGTTTGCTTCGATTTCTCATGATGCACAGACCAAAGCATGCATCTCTAGTTATGTCTCTCTAGTTTACCAAAATATGCCGTTGATATTAGCGTAAATATTTAGTACATAAAAATACTATCAAGAAAAAAATCAACTTTTAATAAATATCTTCAGTTCTGAGTTCTATATACAAGTACTTTACATCTACTCCCTGGAGAGAGCATTTCTGGCTTCACTGTGAGTAAGGTGACCACTGACATAAATTACTAGCACATTATTGCAGTCAGATGCACTGTGGTTGTGAATACTTGGACATGAACCATGCGGAAAATAAATATCGCAACCATTGACAAACGCTTTCTTGAACCTGCTTCTAGAACCCTAATGCCCTGCTATACTTGAGTGTTAATTCTAGTTCAAGGATGCTTTTCTTGGCTACCAACATACAAATGATCTCAAAACATGTTCCCTTTGTTATTATTACAGTATATCAAGAATACCTGTTTGTATATGTCAACAAATTAAAAAAAAAAAAAAACAACACAAGAACACAGGACACTTCAATGATGTCTACTGAGGTCCTGGTAAAAAAAGGTTTCTATTTTGACTTGCAGAGGCTCATTGACTGTCCTCTGTTCTCTGTTGCTACAAGTATACTAAAACACCAATCTCATTCTCTTTGTTTAAAGGATGGCTGGTAAGAGGTAAGCTGAAATATCTATATCTGTAGCTTATCGGTTTTTTTTCTTTTTCTGTAATTTAGGTATCACACTGTTGATGGAACAAAACCACATGACAAAACCCTTTGTATTGTCAGTAGCGGCAATTCTATCTTCTTCTTTGTACTATTCTGCTTTGAAAATCAATCCATAGAATGTCAAATAAGGCAATACTCAATGACAGGCACCTAGAGCATCCAGAAATGTAATATAGTAAACAACATTTGAGAACACATCTCTTAAAATAATACTGATTTCTGCAATATACAGTATTTACACGACAGCTGCAAATCTGCTCATACAATATTTCTAATATAGATAAATAGCAATACAAGTCTAAGAATTCTTTGCTCCATTTTCGAAACCTTTTGTTAAAGTGTAAACCATTGGCACCTCTTTTTTATTTTTACTGTAACTTTTTAAAAACAAACTCAGCTGATAATGCACACCTGATTCCAGTCCCTTTTCCGATTTAAAAAGCGACCAACACCGTGAGCAACTTACTTCCCCTCTGTTAATAATCTTTGGTGCTTTCTTCCATTCAATTCTGGCAAACGAGTCAATGCACGACAAAAGGAGGATGAAAGCAACTAGAAAGTGAACCAGCACTTTTTGTTCTTCCACTTAACATAAATGAATTGACAATTTAGGTGATTTCCACTTTGAACAAGGTGTATGCACCATGGGGAGATGGAGCTTGTCTCCATTTTCCTCTGATTTCTAGCCTTCCAGGTTCACTTTTTCATCTTTCCAAGGTGGGTGATCTCAGCGGACGTCTCTTGTCAATAAGCTTTTCATCTTTCTTTGAGGTTCTTGCCTGAGAAGAAGCACCTATGGAATCGCTGGCTGCAAGGAAGGGGGCAGTAGCCATTCGTGGAGATGAAGTGAGGTGGCCCCTCCTGGTGGATGGGGAGGCCGGTCTCAGAGTCTTACTTTCTGCTGGCTGAGCTCTCCTCTGTAGTAAGTTAGCACCATCGGATTTACTGTCTGGCCTGAAAGCAGCATATGCATTTGGTCCGCCCACCGAGAAGATCCTACTCAAAGATTTCTTCTCAGCAGGAGCCTCTGAGTAGTGAGGAACCAAGGATGTAGGCATCACTAGAGATCCAGGGAGGTCACTGGGGTTGAAGAGAGCATCATCGTGAGTCTCAGCAGCTTCGGGAAGGTACGGTGGCGGCAGCGTGCCACTGCGCTTGCCACAGGACTCACAACATAACTTGTTATAACCTGGTATGGAGCAGTACCGCGCCAGTACCTCCATTTGACAGAATATGGACTTATCTCCCAAACATGGCTCATCTGCAAAGAGTAACAGAAAACAGAATGATACCTACATCTAAACATAAAAGGAAGACAACGTGAATGGAGCTGGAGGGTATGATCTCACTTATGCAATTTAACCTAATCAATTCCCAATCTAATCAACTGCACAATCTAACAAGACAAAACAAACAATTAAGAGCTCCCATTGTGGCTCAGCAGTAATGAACCTGAACCTGACTAGTATCCCTGGGGACGTGAGTTTGATCCCTGGCCGTGCTCAGTGGGTTAAAGATCCAGCATTGCTGTGAGCTGTGGTATAGGATGCAGACATGGCTCAGATCTAGCGTTGCTGTGGCTGTGGTGCAGGCCGGCAGCTGCAGCTCCAATTTGCCCCCTAGCCCAGGAACTTCCAGAGGCCACAGGTATAGCTATAAAAAGAAAAAAATAATTTCATTGAATTGACAGCACTTTATGTTTAAAAAGTACAAAAGAAACACTCATAAAACACTTGGTAGGTATGTACTTACTTTTTATATTATTTTTAAATTTTATTGATCATAGGTTATAAGAATCAGGTTTCAAAAAATACAGATGTTGAGCTCATGAAAATGTTAGTTTGTACTTATGTTCAGCCTTTCCAGGGCATATTCAACGCAGAGCCCATGTGCATGGTCCAAATAGAAACCAATCCTATATCCAATTTATAAATGCAAAGAACTGTAAATTGTGGCACTTATGTAATATAATCACTTAAAATTACAATGTAACATTGGGTAATTCTATATTGCTAGGTAAGGAACCAGCTATAGAACTTGCCAAAGAAACTGAATCCTTTTTCTAAAGTTTGAGGGGGAAAAATGGAGGGCAAAGTCAAGAGAGGCTAAACTCACTACCTTTGTTAGTGTTACGATGTCACGTCCAGTCCCAAGCTGTGAGACCACCTGTATTTGCCTGACACTTACACATCTATGATACAGCATGTTGTGTTTGAATGGTTCATATTCACTAAGATGATCATCTGAGTAGGCTGCGAATGCCTGAGAATCACACTGATGGGTTTCACCTCAAGTTATCAAGTCCTCATCCTAACTGAATTACTTTTTCTACACCTGTAACTTCCTATGCCTATAACATTTTCTTTTGGCTCAAGGAAGAGAATCAAGCATATTCTTGCTGACAACTGGGCATATTTGCAGAAATATATAGCTCTACCGGTTATTAAAATCAATAAAGCTTACTTGCAAAGTGTATAGCCTCCTGGCAGTAATGCCTACCTAAAAGTAAAATATTATAGTGACAGTAAACTAAACAGCTTCTGAGTAAATGTGTTCTTCTGGCTTTGACTTGCGTTTTGAACTTTCAAATATACTTTCCAGAGAAAAATGATTACATATTCAAGTCCTCTGTCTCCCCCTCATGGTCATACTTGTTCATGCCACCCTGCATTTCAAACAAAAATGTATCATGGAATAATTTATAAGGTTTCTACTGTATATATAGTGCAGGGAAATCTACTCCATACTCTGTAGTGACCTATATGGAAAAGAATCTGAAAAGGAATGGATACATGCATTGCACAACTGATTCACACTGCTGTATAACCCAAAGTAACACACATTGTAAATCAACTATACTCCAATAAAATTTAATTTAAAAATTATAAGGTTTCTTTGGAAGTCTGATATTTCCTCACAAAATGAGACATTTTGATGAAAATGATGCCTTGCCAATTTGATGAAACAGTGCCTTGCCAATTCTCTTGGAAAAAAGAAAGCACCATTCAACAGATGCTGATATCCAATCAATGGCTTACTTTAGGGGGTTGCAGTCCAAGGAAAAGGCAACCCCTTCGGTCCCAAGTCTCAGCAGTGGGCAAGGTAGTGATCACAGTTGCCATTAGGCATTGACATAGGAGAATTACTTGTAAGCAGAAGAAACTTTTGCAGGGCTTGGGGAGTGGTTAGTGAGAGGACAGAAGGGGGAGGTTGTATGGACAGAGAAGAGACAGCCTTGCAGGGGGAGAGTAGACAGGCAGTGAAGCAATAGGAAGAGAGACAGAGGGCGAGAAGGAGACAGACATGGAGTCAGAGGGAAAGAGACTGGGAGAAAGAGAAAGCAGGGAAGGCAAGAGACAGGGAGAGACAGGGTGGGGGAGGGAGAGAGCTGTGGAGTGGCAGAGATGTGGGCAGGGAGGGGAGGAAGAGGGCAGAGAGAAAAGGAAGGAAGGGGGTAAGAAGGGATGTTGGAGAGAAACAGAAAAGAAAGAGGACCAGATGGGGAGAGAAGAGGAGAGGCAAACAGCAGGAGCAGCAGATAGAGAGGTAGAGAGAGGAGGGGAGAGAGAGGGAGACAGAGGGAGAGAGGGAGACGGAGTTAGAGAGGGAGAGCTAGAAGAGAGAGTGAGGAGGGAAAAGCATAGTGACAGACACAGGAAGTGAACAACACACAGGAAGTGACGCAGGCAGAGAGAAAGGGCGGAACCGGCAGAGGAAACTGGGAGAGTGAAGTGGAGATTCAAAATGAGATAGCGAGGGAGGGGGTGGGAGGGATCAGGAGCTTGGGGTTATCGGATACAACTTGGAATGGATTTACAATGAGATCCTGCTGAGTAGCATTGAGAACTATGTCTAGACACTTATATTGCAACAGAACAAAGGGTGGAAAAAAAAATGTATACATGTAAGTGTAACCTGGCCCCCATGCTGCACAGCCGAAAAATAAATAAATAAATAAATAAAAATGAGATAGCGAGGACAGACAGGTGCAAAGAGAGACAGGAAGGAGGAAGGTGGAGACAGAGAGAGAGAAACTCAAACTGTTCAACAAGTGTGATTTGTTTTATAGCAGAAAATTGAATAACACAGGTGTCCCTGCCTTAGGAAGATTCCACTTATGATTTCTGGACTTTATCATAGTGTGAGGGCCATATGCACTCAGTGGAAAGCGTATTTCGAACAGTGGATCTTTTCTGGGCTACTGATAGGTGGAATGATCCTCCCTCCCTTGTGACGTTGGGCAGGGCTGCAGCCATAGCCACAGTCATGAGGCAAACCACTTACAACCATCTGTGTGCCCAGACAACTGTTCTGCAACCAGTATAGTATTCTATAAGTTATATGAGATATTCAACACAATTAAAAACAGGCTTTGTGTTACATGCTTTTGCCCAACTGTAGGCTAACGTGTTTTGAGCATGTTTAAGGTGAGCAAGGCTATACTGTGATGTTTAGTAGGTTAGGTGGATTAAATGCACTTTTAACTGATAGTGTTTTCTTTGTTTTTTCTTTTCTTTTTTGGCCATTTCCCTGTGGCAGGCACAAGGAAGTCCCTGGGCCAGGGATTGAACCCATACCACAGCAGTGACGACACCAGATCCTTAACCCACTGAACCACCAGGGAACTCCTGACTGATAGTATTTTCAACTTAGGATGAGCTTATCTGGATGTAACTTCATTGTACATCAAGGAAGTTCTGTACTTTAAAATAAAGAACAGAGAGTCTGCTTTTGCATTATAGCAAGAGTAAGTGAGGCAAATTTCAGCATATGTGCAAGGTATCTATTTCGAAAGCACAAAGTCTGTGGAAATGGATGGGTAGATAGTGGAAATGGCTTTGTTAATGACATTTATCATCCCCAGTCTAAACTGAATGATTTTGGTAAAATATTATAAAACTTGTATGTTTATGCTTTTGATGATGATGTGAAGTTATATGGAAAATCAGAGAAAATAACTCCTACTGGAAACACAAATTGATAGATGCTACATACACATGCCCTGGCTCTCATCCTAGCATTACTGCCTCCTAGGAGCCACAGAAGCTGCAGTGGTTATGACAATTCATTGAGGGGGAGGAGGGGAGGCACACTGCTGCAAGCACCCCACCTTAAAGAACTGTATTAGGCTAAGACTTCAAGGGTGCTTTCCTTTGATTACTTGTCAATAAGCAAACGGAGATTCCAGATCTTGTCCTGCAAGGAAATTCTGCTTTCTGAGGCTCAAAACTCTACGATCAGAACAGTAAAATTAATCAGTGTCAGACCTACCATTACAGGGAGGCAGCTGACAAGCTCGGACCGACTCGGGCTTTTCACCGTCGCAGTGGTCGCCCGCCCTGCAGAGGACCTGCCTCACCTCGGTCCCTTCACCGCAGGTTACTGAACACTGAAGAAACAAAGGCTGTGATTACAGGCATTTCTACCCCAGGGCTGTCTGTCTCCCTTTCCCCATGTGCACACAGGAGCATACATGCAAGCACACACAGCTCAGGAGTTCATTCTCTCTGACATGGTGTGACAGTGACTTTGGAGAAAGAGAATCCTAGGTTATCCCTGGCTCCATCCTTTACCAGCCTGGGAGCACCGCTTTTATTCTGAAAGCATCATTGTTGTAGGACTAAATGAAGGCAAAGGACACCACGTATGTAAAGCAGTTATGCTTGGTGCACAGTATGCATCCGAAGCCACTGTTCTTTGCAACACCTGCTGCAGTTCCTAAAAGCAGTAGTGGAGCCACTTCAAGGGAGTCAGTCGTGGACTGAGCTTCCCATTGTCCCACCTTCATCACAGACAGCAAATTTACTGACATCTGTGTTGCTAATTAAACCTCTTTAAAACCCTTACTCTAGTCCCATAAATTTATTTCTTTGAGGAAGGGGCTAACTGCTCTAAACGAAGCCCAGAAATGGCCATGCTATTGATGTAGGCAGGTGCTGCAGGGGAGGGATGCCTTCCCAGAACTCTGAGGAGACTGAGACAGGGATTATCCTTATGGTCCCTGGAAGGTAAATTTTACTGGCCCATTCCTTCCCCGTCTGCTCTCTCCTTCCTCCTTTGTTCTCCATTTGCTTCTTGCTGCTCTTTCCTACTCTCCACTCTTGTATGACCCTGTGATTCCTCATGTGGTGTCGTCAGAAATACCAAAGACCTGTGCTTACCACAGGCAACGAGATACCAATTCAGCCAGTCACCACACAGACAGCATTTGCACCAGTGCTGACTGGGTGCCGGGGAAGCAAAGCACAAAGTTTTTGAGAAATGCGCGGACCAGGGGTGAGCACAGGCTCAGACACAGGAGCTCCACGACGCTGCTGGGAGGCCTCTGCCATTTGCATGTGTGGACTGACAGCAGGAAAGCAATCCTTAGAAGGTACGATTTGAGACCATGAAGCTGAGCCTTGGTGGATGCCAGGGGAGGGGCAAGCCAGCTCAGAAGAAGGAGGCTCGAACTGGCATGGTCTTTGGAACAATGAGAGGTTTACTCAAACCAAAACAAAGAGTTGGAATAAAGACTGAATAACAAGAGCTACCATGGGATTTATAGTGGTGATCATTTTGCAATATATACACATAGCAAATCATTAAGTTGTACACCTGAAACTAAGATGATATATCAATTATACCTCAATAAAAAGGAAAAAGAAAAAAAAAAAAGGCAGAGTTAGGTGGTGCCAAAGAGGGCAGGGCCCTGCGTTCAGGGCCAGGGGTTTGGAAGTATCCAGTGGTGTAGGCCACAGAAGGTCAGTCACCTTTTAGGGGCTTCCCTATCACAAAACCCCCAAACATGGTTTGCTCCCGTCAGCTGATTTTACCTGCGTATGCACTGTTTTAAAACATAGATTTTTCCTAACACCTCCAGGTAGTTAGTGATTCCACAAGATGTGACAGTTTCTCAGGTCACACAAAGCCTACCAGATACTGCAGCCAAATTAAAATAAGCTTCACGTGCTTACTCACATACACACAGACGCAGGCACACAGAATTTGCACACCCACCTCGTTCCACGGCCCTGTCTTCCACTGGGCGGGGCAGGGCACCCTGTTACAAGGCCGGCGGCTCTCAGGACGCTCGCCCAGGCAGTACTTGCTGTGCACGGAGCGGTTGGTGCCATCGAGGAGCGGCTGGAGGCAGCGTACGGTGCGGAGCTGATATCCCGAACTGCCGCAGGTTTTGGTGCAATGCTCCCACTCTTCCGCGGCCCAGCTGCAGGGGTGTGGGTTAAGATTGAACATGGTAATGGGGTTGGAGGGGGCATGGTGTGGCCCTTCCTGCTCCGCAAGCTTAGCCCTTTCTGCTCTCTGAGCGACATGCCCCCCAGGGGGCGCACTGCTGTTCCTAGGGCAGTTTCAAAAAGATGGGTGCAACAAACCAAGTCTTAGAACTTCCTAACAATAATAGGCCTGGCGCTTCTATTTTTCAGGTTTTGGTATTTTTCTGCCTCCCAGTGACTCTGAGACTTTCTCTTCTGAAGGATTAGCTACAGAAGGTTCCTGAAACTCATCTTAAAGCTGTCCAGTTAGATGCAGGCATGATGGCAGTTTCAAAAACAGCACCAACTCATTCTCAGCCATCTTTCCCCTGTGGTGTTAAACACCTAAAAGGGAATCAAAAAGGGCCTGAAAAAAGATAAAGTCCTGTGCATCTGGGCTTCCATGAATGCACCCAAAAGAAGTATTTCCAAGGAGGTATTTTTGAAAAGATTTCCCCAATTTTAGTGTCAATGTCAAGGCCCCAGCACTCTGTAAATTTGCTATGCATACAGTATTACAGAAAGCTCTCCATTACATATGTCCCAAAGGGCTGTCGCCATTGATTCCTTCCAGTTAATCAATCTGTCAGTATTTAATAGAGGCATATTATTGTCCTTTCCAAAGTTACTTTCCCTTCATAGCATTTTTTTTTTTATTTCTGTATATATGGGGCATCAAAATATAAACAGGGTAAGACCTTTGGCGGTCTTTTTACTCTTCAGAGTTTAAGACTGCCAGAGCTTATCAACTGGCAGTAGAATGGGTTGTGGCCACTAAGAAATTTGACTCAGTTTTGAAGGCGTCCATGGTGACTCTTGTTTGAAGACAGGTATTACTTGAGAAGTCTACATTTCATAGTCATAGATACTTTTGGTTTTCTTTATTCCCTAGTGAAAGTCCCAGACGACAATAAAAATAAATCAATGAAATGGCATAAAGGCAAAAATGTTGGCAAGGAAGTTATCACAAGATCATTTTTGAACCTCAAAAGCAGTTGGACATATAGCAACGAACTCAGCACACCCAAGAAGGATAGAGTCAAATAACAGTATAAGCTGAGAAGCAAAGGGGCCTGACTGCAAGAACTTTGGGAATGTAGAAATGATTACCGGCCTGGAGGGAAAGTGTGGCTGTGGACGTGGAGATAAAGGCAAGACTGAAAGCAGGGGCACTGATGGGAAGTCTGTTTAGAAAGAGCCAGACCTCCTGGTCCTTAACCCTGGTCCTTAACCCGCCTGGTCTAACCCAGAAGAAGACTTGATCGTTATCCACTGTACAAGTTGACTTTTAACTGGTAGATAACAGACATAGTCAAGAGAGAAAAAGCCCATAGAGAAAATAGAGGGCTATGTTAAAATCCACAAGTGGAAAGGTGAGATGACCCAAAGGCTTGCACCTCCTAGGCAGGAGATTGACTCTGCTCTATGGAATATGATCATTTCTTTAGAAAATCCCTAAATATACAAATAATTGAGTATCTTTCAATGAAATAGTCCTACCAATTCACCCTACAATGAAGCCCATAAACAAACAAGTCTTGATAATAAGGAAGCTTCCAGCCAGAGATTTTTGTTTTGTTTTGTTTTGTTTTAAGTTCACACCTGTGGCATATGGAAGTTCCCAGGCTAGGGGTCAAATCAGAGCTGCAGCTACCGGCCTACACCACAGCACTGCAATGCAGGATCCAAGCCACATCTGGACCTACACCACAGCTCAAAACAATGCCAGATCCTTAACCCACTGAGTGAGGCTGGGATGGAACCCACATCCTCATGGATACTAGTTGGGTTTGCTACCACTGAGCCACAGTGGGAACTCCCCCAATCAGCCTTTTAATGCTGTATTCTTTTTCTCCCAGTTTTACTGATAAATAACTGATGTGCAATGCTGTGTAAGTTTAAAGTGTACAGCATGACGGTTTGATTTACATGCATTGTGAAATGATTACCACACAGGTTTACTTAAACCCATCATCTCAGATAGATACAATAAAAGGAAAAGAAAAAAAATCTCCTTGTGATGAGAATTCTCAGGATTTACTCTCTTAACTTTCCTATGTATCATATAGCAGTTTAATGCTGCATTCTCTATACATGTGAACAGCCAATGATCACCAGACACAGAAAATCTCTGAAACAAATGTTGAAAGAAGGAAAAAAAAAAAGAAACAGGAGAAATAAGGCACAAAAAATAAATAATTTTAAGAGCCTAAAAAAGATTAAAAAATGCATTACATTTGTGGAATAAGAATCAAATATCTTTAAAAAGGCACATTTGATGAACAAAACAGCACTTGGATATGAAAGCTCTCTTGGATATTGATAACATAGTAGCAAAAATGGAGAAATTCAGCAAAAGGAATAATAAATACCAGAAGAGAAAAGAAAATTAGATCTGTCCAGGAAACCTAACTACAAATTTTCCAGGAAGAAAAAATACTGAAAATCGAAGGGGAAATTTTTTGAAGAAAAAAATAGATGAAAATCTCCAAGAGGTGAAAGATACTAGTTTTGCATTTTAAAAAGTCTAAAAGTATGCAGCACAATAGATGAGAAAAAAAGAACAAAGTCAATTTTTCACTATGAAATTTCAGCACACTAGGAACAAAATGATCCCACAAACATTGAAAGACCGAAAAAATAGGTCACACAGAAAGAATTGAGAATTAAAATGACAAATGACTTTTCAACAGCAACATTGGAGTCTAGAAAGTAATAGAGCAATAATTTAAAAATTCTGAGGAAAATATGTTATAGTTTTGAATTGTACACATACATGTGTGTCCAAATGATTGAGAGTGAGAGCAGATGAAAGAACTCTTATGTGTCTTTGTCTTTTAGGGCTGCACCCATGGCATATGGAGGTTGCCGGGCTAGGGGTCAAATTGGGGCTGCAGCTGCCAGCCTACACCACAACCACAGCAATGTGGGATCTGAGCCACATCTGTGACCTACATCACAGCTCACAGCAACGTCGGATCCTTAACCCACTGAGCGAAGCCAGGGATCAAAACCTGGGTCCTCATGGATACTAATCAGATTTGATTCCACTGAGCCACCATGGGAGCTCCTTACATGTCCTTATACTTTAACTTAAGTACTTTTCTTGGGCTATAGGAATTTAATTCTTACATTAAAAAAAAAAGCTACTTTGTATAGAGTTTTTTCATGAAGCTATGGAGAGATATGACCCACCAGAAGAAGTGAACACATCAAACGATAAGAAGAGGAATGCAGAAAGCTGGAGCTCCAATACAAAACAGAAGAGGTAAGAAACCTTAGGGGAGTCGTAAAAAGAAGTCCCAGGACAGAAGCTGCATAGGAGCTCAGGCAAGAACTGGAATGAAGAGAACTCTCTGAGAGATGCCTCTAAAAAAGACATAGGTAATGGGCTACTTCAGTGCTTAGAATTTAGAAGAAACTGATATTCATGGAAGAGAGTCTGGGGATGAAAAGTAGTAGAAAATAATACATGAAAATCAAGACAGTTATTAACTCTAGAAGAAACAAAGCTTTACAAAAGAGAAACATAATTAGAGCATACTAAGCACTCAGCTGTCAAGAGAGACACATTTTGTTAAAAATAATATAAGCTCCGAATGTTAATCTGAGTAAAGAAGGTTATATCAATGTTGGGAGGACTGGAAAGAGGAGGAGTGCAGGCTATGGGTGTGCACTTGGGGAAGGGCTGTAAAGAATGCTAAATCTTCACTTTCCACAGTGGAGCTTCAATTACATGTCTAAAACCTCACCTCAAGTCTCCCCAGAAAAATTCAAGCAGTAGGAGCAAAAATATTTTGCTTCCCAAGATGGAAGCAAGTAGTTATTGACTATCAAAAGAAGAAGAATAACAAAGAAAACATCAACAAACTGAAAAGACAGCCTATGGAATGTGAGAAAACATTTGCAACTATGCAACTGACAACAAACAAGGGGTTAATATCCAAAATAACAGCTCATTTAACTCAATGTCAGAAAACAAACAACTCAATAAAAAAATGGGCAGAAGACCTAAATAGATATCTCTCCAAAGAAAACATACAGGTGGCCAATAGGTACATGAAAAGATGTTCAACATTGCTAATCATTAGAGAAACGTAAATCAAAACCACAATCTCACACTTGTCAGAATGGCCATCATCCAAAATCCTACAAATAATAAATGCTGGAAAGGATGTGTAGAAAAGGGGAACCCCCTTACACTATTGGTGGGAATGTAAATTGCTACAGCAACTATGGAAAACAGCATGAAGGTTCCTTAAAAAACTAAAAATACAGCTACCATATGATCAAGCAATTCCACTCCTAGACACGTATATGGAAAAGATGAACACTAGTTCAAAAAGATACATGCACCCCAATGTTCATGGCAGCACTACTTACAATAGCTAAGATATGATGAAAACAACCAAGTGCCCATCAGCAGATATTGGTTTAAGAAGATGTAGGGTGCGCATGTGTGCACATCTCCCCCCCCCCCACTGAAATATATTTCAACTATAAAACAGAGTAAAATATTGCCCTCTGCTGCAACATGGATGGACCTAGAGAATATCATACTAAATAAAGTAAGCCAGCTAGAGAAAGCCAAATGCCTTATGATGTCACTTATATGTGGAATCTAACAAAGTAATACAAATGAATCTATATACAAAACAGACTCGCAGACAAAGAAAACATACTTATGGTTACCAAAGAGGAAAGGGAGGGAAGGAAGGATAAATTAAGAGTATGGGATTAACAGATACAAACAACTACACATAAAATAGCTAAGCAACAAGAATTTACTGTATAGCACAAAGAACTATGTTCAATATCTTGTAATAACCTATAATGTACAATAATCTGGAATATATATATATATATATACCCAAATACAATGCAATTATCTAATATATAGACTATATTCATTTATATATATATATATAAACTGAGTCACTTTGCTGTATACCTGAAACTAGCACAATATTGTTAGTCAACTATACTTCAATAAATAAAAATAAACAAGTGGTTGTTACTGAGAAACAGAGATATGGTTAAAAAAAAAAGGACCACATCTTTATATAATTCCTATGAAATGATGTGATCATTGTAACCAGATACATGTGTTAGCTTTGACTAAAAATTAAATTAAAACTAAAAAGAGCTAAAGACATTTAAATCCTTTTTGTTTTGTCCTTGGGATATGATACTTAAAATAAATGCTTACAGTGGATGTGTGCACTCTTGAATATTGCACATTCTTCTAATAGGTTTCGGCTTTTTGTTGGCCTCACAGAAGCTGCGATGAACCATTTTATTATCACTTTTCCTACGGCATCCATATTTAGTGTACTGGAAACCTGGGAAGGGAAATAGATTTCTTTGGCTTTAGTCACTTATTCATTTTTTCATATATTTGTTCATTCACATATTCATTCATTCATTCATCAAGTGTTTATTAACAATAAGCCAGGCTCTGTTCTAGGTGCTGAAATTCCAGAAGCAAACTAAATAAACAAAAATCCCTTATCTTCAGGGCTTACATTTAATAACTATTACAACGTATCAAATAGCAACTGCATACTTGTTAATGAATGAGGCCCCGATATACACAGCCTAGTATGAGAGATAGATATGAAAACTATGGTGACAATACCCAGTGACACAGGCTTCTATGGAGCTGTGCAAATAATTTACTGTAGAGGGCACCAAAGGAACACACAGGGGAAGAGCTGGAGGAGGGGAGGAGAATGCCTACATGATGGGCACTTCCCTGAGCAGAATTGGGACATTCAAATAGCACTGGGTAAAGAGAAGGAAGCAGAATAATGCTCCAAGCAAAGGAAATAACATGTAGAAAACTGCATGGCTGGAGTACCGTCTGTGAAGGAGGTAGGAGATGGGAAAACATCCGATCTTAAAAGACTTGGGTGCCAGACAAGTGGACCTTATCCAGAGGTCACAGGAAATTATTGAAGGTCTCCGCAAGCACTAACTTAGATGTTTAAAATACACGTATTATATAAATTTTAATTTTGAAAAAGTCCAAACCTACAAAAAAGTTGTAAGGAAAGCACAATGAACATGTATATGCCTTGCATATAGATGAGCTTGTGTTACTGTGTCACCATGTTTGATATATATTTATATATACCTACTATATACACTGTGTATAACATGTTGCTGAACCATTTGAGAGTAGGTTGCTGACATTCTGATCCCTTACTTCCAAATACCTCAGCATAGAGCTCTTCTCTTACATAACCACAATACCATCTTAAAATCAGGACACTTAACACAAATACAATGCAATTATCTAATATATAGACTATATTCAAAATTTATAAATCATCCTTATAATGTTCTTTAAAGCAATTTTTTTTCCAACCAAGAATCACGTGTTGCATTTTGTTGTCATGGAACTAATCAGGAATAGTTTCCGAGCCTCTCTTTGTTTCTTTAATATTTTTGAGAGGTATAAACCAGTTGTTTGTAAAATGTCCCACAATTTGGGTTTAACTGTCTCCTAAGGATTAGATTAAGTTTTTCACTTTGGGCCAGAATATTACATAAATCATATTGAGTCTTTAGGGTTACACATTAGGAGACTGAAGGATCTGAATCAGGGAAATGATGTAATTCTACTCATTCATTCATTCATTTATTCATCCACGTAGAAAGATTACTCTGGAAATAAAGGAGGAGAAGAAAATCAAGTTTAGTTGATAGTTAAGAGACTTTTGCAATACTCCTCCTTTCTAAAGTTGTGAAGGAAGCCTGGTGAGGGATGAACAGCTCTGGGAGATCTTAAAAACATGTATCTGATAACTCTCGGGACCAAGAATATGTCGAGGAGGTGGCCGAAGGGAGGAGCTAAAATTAAATATCTTGTGGTAGACAAAGTGTCATTTAAAATAATTAACTCAAAACACCGTACGCTCCTTCTGGAGGAAAAAAAAACTTCAGAAATACATCCTTGAATTTAAAATTATAAAATATTTACCGAGGCATTCTCTCTATGAAAAATTTCTTGTTTCAGTTACTCAGTATCATTATGGTAGGAATTCTGTCTAGGCCAGCTCCACTAGGGAGCATTTGTTGTTCTGAACTAGAGGAATAGATGGCAGAAGAAACTGAGAAACTCTGAGAAGAGCTTAATGGACCTACTCTAGAGAGAGCAGAAAGGCAGTAGAATGCAGTGAGAGCATGTGCGTAAAAGCCAGATGACCAAGCTGGGTTGGTACCTTATGGCCAGGCAAATCACTCACCTTCCCTGTGCTTCAGCTTCCTTGTCAGTACGACAGAGATAATAATAGTGCAGACCTCACGGAGCTACTATGAGCATCCATCATCAACACATGAAATATTTAAAACTGTATCTGCCACATAGTGTCACTCAGAACTCTTTTATTATTAACACTGATAGAGAAGAGATGCAGAGGTACAGAAAGTATGAGGGAGAAGAAGAAAGGCTGGAACCAGGGGACAATGAATTTGGGACAGTTGGGAAGAGTAAAGTAACGAAAGGTACCACTGCCTGGATAGGAGACAAAAGACTCCAAGGGGAGAGGGTAAGGGGATTTTAAGAAGATCTGCCACTACTATGAGTGGATTCTCATCCTTAGTAGATCCTGAGATTTCAGTAAAAATGCTTTGTATTTATGTCTTGATTATGTTTTGTGTTTCTCTGATTGTGGCCTCAATTTGAGACAATCCTTAAAGCAGAAAGAAAAGGATTGGCTTTTATATGAGTTACATTTTAGTACAATAAATGTGTTCAATTGTTACCTCCACCACAGGGCTTGGAGCACTGAGACCAGCTCTTCAACGCCCACTCAAAAGTATCTAGTTCTTCCTGGATGACATTGTTGTTGTTGATTGTAGGCGCAGAGTCTTCGTGGACAATGTACTTATATGTCAGGCTAGAGCGGGTATCGTTCTCCTGAGGTATAATCTAACACGCACATGAAACAGATATGTAAATCACCTAAGAGAGTTTCAAAGTTAAATGAAAAATTACAAATATTTCAGAATATGTGTCTTCTTAAAACTGGAAGACTTTCAAGCAGTTTCTGAATAGAATGTTTTTCTTTCTATAACCAAAATACAGGTATGTCCCTTCGAAGAAAAAAACGCAAATATATAAAATATCTTGACATTAAAAAGTAAAAACAATTCATGCACAAAGAACAACTGTATTACAGAAATAATAACCTTACGATGAGTCATTATAGATTTCCTCAAGTTACATATCTTCTTAGTGTCTTTAAAATGATTATTTAAACTCTTTTGTTATGATGATAAATAATGTTCCATCCAGAAAGTACAGACATCACGAAAAAAGATAAATAAAAGTCATCCATTAATTCTACTAAACCAGAGAAAACTAAAGTCAGTTTTGTTATTTTGGGATATATCCTCAAGATAGTTGCATATTATCTGTGTGTGTGTGTGTGTGTGTGTGCAAATACATACTTTTCTGGTCTTGCTTATTTCACTTATTGTGTCACATGAATTTCCCCAAGATACTAAATATTCTTTGAGAACACTTTAAAATGTCAGTATAATGTTTAATCCTAGATAATGCGCAGTATTTAATCAAATAAATGAATATCTATATTTTGATTAAAATTTATCCCTACTTCTGTGATGTTTTCTGATTTTCCTTAGGGTGCTAAAGAGTACAAACACTTTTTATAGTTCTTACAGTACCCTAGAGAATGGCCTTTCTGAATACTTAGAATAATTATTACTTTCATAATTACACTATATACAAGTGCCCTTATTCAGAATTTATATTATATCATTTTCATCTTTGTTAATTAGATGGGCAAAAGATTGTTTTAATTGTGATTTTTTTGATAAATACTAAAGTTTAATTTTCCTAATTTTATCGGTCACTTGTATTTCACCCACTATGCATTGTATGTTCATGTCAGGTCCTTTTTTTTTATTGGTATACCTATCTTTTTTGTCTAAATAATTGATACAATAAGGGTATTAATCATTTTTATAATAAACTGCAAATATAGTCTCAGTTTTTATTTGATTTCTAATTTTTTAGGGCATATCACTCTATTTAAAAAAACTAGTTTTGGAGTACCCGTCACGGCCTAGCAATAACAAACCCGACTAGTATCCATGAGGACGTGGGTTCGATCCCTGGCCTTGCTCAGTGGGTTAAGGATCCAGCATTGCTGTGAGCTGTAGCATACGTGGCTCGGATCCCGCATTGCTGTGGCTCTGGTGTAGGCAGGCGGCTACAGCTCCGATTTGACCCCTAGACTGGGAACCTCCGTATGCCGCGGGAATGACCATAGAAAAGGCAAAAAGATGAAAAACAAAACAAAAACAAAAACAGAAAACAAAAGCAGAAAAAAACCTGAACCCACCCCCGAGACACACACATAAATCAACCACCAACCCCTATACTGGCCCTTATACACGGCCAGATATCGAAGCTTTCAATCCCAGATGGCCTAGCCATCATGATCCGGGGCTCCGAACTAGGGGCTCCAGTCTTTCAGAGAGGACAAGGAAGGTCTTGACTAGAAAGCACTGCTTGTCCACACCCCTGTCCTTGATACACATTTCCTTCTAATATCGTCAGTCCGTGGCGCTCCCTGGGGGAATAACTTTATCACCGGCAAAGCCCTGAGGCATCTATCCCGGCAGTTAAGTAGCTGGGCTCTGAGGGCAGGCACTTGTGCCACTGGAAAAAAATGCTGTGTAATTATAAATGAGTCGAACAGAGGTTCTGATCTCCAATCATTCGAACTTAAAATAATCTAGATAAAAGACTGATTAATGTACATTTTCCTATAAAATTATCTAACCTATGGAGCAGGATGAAAATCTGGAAATAAGCCCACACGCATTTGGATGATTTTTGACGTAGATGAAAAGGGAATTTAGTGGAGAAAGGGTTTTTGCCAACAAATGGTGCTAGAACAAGAGGACATTGTGGTGGCTTTAAAAATGTGTCTGTCAATCCTTTGATGTTTTCCCTCTGGATAAGAGGAGCTCAATTCTTCTCACCTTCAGTGGGGGCTGGATTCAGTGACTTGCTTCTAGTAGCAGATGTGAAGGGATGTCACTTCCAAGATTAGGTTAAAAAAGATTGAGTTCTGCCTTGGTTACACTCTCTCCCTTTCTCGGTCACTTGAATCGCTCACTTTTGGAAGCCAGCTGTCATGTGATAAGTACGCTGAAGCAGCCTATGTTGTGGGGAACAGAGCCTGCCAACCACCATGTGAAGAAGCTTGGGAGCAATCTCCTAAGGCCTTTCAAATGCCACATGCCTAAGCTGGGAACTAAGAAAAATGTTCTCAGTGGAGCCTTGAAGTGACTGCAGTCACAGCTAAGAGCCACCTCATGAAATTCCCTGAGCCAGAACTAGCCATGTAAGCTACTCCCAGATACCTGATTCAGAAAAAAATGTGAAATAATAGTATTGCTGTGTTCAGCCAACAAGTTTAGGGTAATCTGTTATGCAGCAATAGATAATATAGATATCTACATGCACAGCTAAGAATCTATGGAGTCCCTGTCATGGTGCAGCAGAAACGAATCTGACTAGGAACCATGAAGTTTCGGGTTCAATCTCTGGCTTCGCTCAGTAGGTTAAGGATCCGGCGTTGCCATGAGCTGTGGTATAGGTCGCAGATGTGGCTCAGATCCCAAGTTCTGTGGCTGTGGCGTAGGCCAGCAGCTACAGCTCCGATTAGATCCCCTAGCCTGGGGATCTCCATATGCCATAGGTACGGACCTCAAAAAAAAAAAAAAGCTAAGAATCTAATGCATACAAAATGTATATAACACTTACCAAAAGAAAATATTGTGACCCTGGATTAGGCAAAAAGAATCTTTTATAATAAAAAAAAACTTTTTTTTTGCTTTTTTTTAGGGCTGTACCTGCAACATATGGAAGTTCACAGGCTAGGGGTCAATTTGGGGCTATAGCTGCCAGCCTACACCACAGTAACAGTAACATGGTATCTGAGCCTCATCTGCAACCTGCATCATAGTTCATGGCAATGCTGGATCCCCAACACACTGAGCAAGGCCAGGGATCATAGTTAGATTCGTTTCTGCTGCACCACAACAGAAACTCCAGAAAATCTCGATCCATAAAAGGAAAAGTTAATAAATTGGACTTCAATAACATTAAAATATTTTTCTCTCTGAAAGACACTATTAAGAGAAGGAAAAGAAACTATAGACCAGAAGAAACTATTTGAAATTCACATTTCACAGAAGACATATACTGAGTATACAAAGAACTCTGAGAACTTAAAAGAAAAAAGCAACCTACCTTAACAACAGGCAAAAGATTTGAACAGACACTTTACCAAAGAGAAATCATTTTCAAAGGAAAAGAAAAAGACTGGGAATTGAGTAGGGTATTTTGATTTTAGATCAGTATAATGTTTTAATATAATCCAATAAATATTTTTCTACTACCTTTCTTTCTGTCTGTTTTTTTTTTTTTTTTTTTTTGCTTTTTAGGGCCACACCTGCAGCACATGTAATTTCCCAGGCTAGGGGTCTAATCAGTGCTGCAGCTGCCAGCGTACACCAGAGCTACAGCAACACCAGATCTGAGCTGCATCTGTGACCTACACCACAGCTCACGGCAACGCCAGATTCTTAACCTACTGAGCAAGGCTAGGGATCAAACCCTCGTCCTCATGGATACTAGTTGAATTCATTACTGCTGAGCCATGTTGGGAACTCCTCTAACAATATTTTTCCAATCAAGTTGATGTCTTCTGCTTTCACCCATAAGAAAATAATAGAGTTGCCTTTCTAATATTAAAAACAATAAAACTGCATAGAATATTTCAGGGATTTTTTTTTTTTTCCCAACGGTAATATGGCCAAGGACAAAGATCCATGGAAGAAGAACAACATGCCAGGTCCTGGCTTCCTAACAGGCCAGGTCTGGATTATGGCTCAGAGAGCAGGCGTCCAAGCCATTGCAGCAGTTGTCACTGAGCTGAGGAGGGGTCAGAGTTTGGAACTTTCAGGGAAGGGTGGTAAAGAGAAGGGGGTTTCATGGAGGGTGGCCAAGAAAGCTGTGTGGGTCTTAGGCAGATGGCTGATCTGTGCAAGCCCAGGTCAAGATACCATGTTGTCTATCAAGGAGGGGTTGCTTCAGGGGTTGGAGCAGGAGAGGAGGGACCTACGTGTTCTTATGGCCTTCCTAATACTTCAGGTATTCAGTTAAGACATCAGAAGGCCATGCCATTGAAATAAGAACAAAACTGAAACAGACAAGCCCCGAGAAAGCATAAACCAGTCCTCAAAGGATCAGTGGGAACTGACAATAACTCAACTGCCAGCCAGAATAAAATCCAGTGTTTTTAAGGAAGGCAACATACACCAAATGGCCTACAATTTACCACCTATAATGCTCAGTGTACAATAAAAAAAGTATAAGAAGTGAGAAAATGTGAACCATAATCAAGAAAAAAAAAAATCAGCCCATAGAAGCAGACACTATGAAGACCCAGGACTTAGAGGAAACGTGGGAAAGAGTGAGTGAAAATGTATGGATATCTCAGCAGAGAAATGGAAATTATAAAAAAGGAAAAAATAATCAAGTGGAAATTCTAGAAAACAAAAGTACACCATTTGACATGAAAACTTTACTGGATGGGCTCAATAACAGATCAGATCTCATAAGACCATCAGTAAACCCAAGGTCCATAGGTACCTAATTACTGCACCTAATTGCCCAACAGTAATTATCCAGTCTGAAGAACAGAGAAAAAAAAAAGATTATAAAAGGATGAACAAAGTCTAAGAGACTTGTGGAACAATTTCAACTGGTTTCACATACAGATAAATGAGTCCCAGGAATAAAAAAGAGAGAGAGAATGGGAGAAAAATAAAACAAAATCAAAGACATAACGGAAAATTGACCTCAATCTGGTGAAAAACATCAAACTTTAGAGCTAAGATGCTTGGTGCACCCCAAGCAGGATATATAGAAAGGTCACAAACTAAGCCTGTCACAGTCAAACTACAAGACAAATAAAACAAAACAAACAAAAAGATAAGGAGAAAATTGAAAAAAGCAGCCAGAGGAAGTTCCCCTGTGGTGCAGTGGGGTTGAGGATCCGGCATTGCCATAGCTGCATGGTGCAAGCCATGGCTTGGGTTTGATCCCTGGCCTGGGAACTTCCACATGCCTCAAGTATAGTCAAAAATATAAAAAACAAAATGAGGTAAAACAGAGGAAGGTAAAATTTAAAAAAAAAGAAAAGTAGCCAGAGAAAACTGACATGAGGACAGCTGTCTAAATGAGGCTGACTTATAAATAATGGATTCAAGAAGACAAATGTCATATAAATGAGTCAATGATGGCTCCTGTACATTGGACCTTAGGTCATTTATTTATTCACAGTAGGTTGAGACCTATTAGCTCCAAAGCCCCTGACACCAAATATTCATATATCCAATTGTTTCAAATGTAGTTCAAACAAGGAGATTTCTGGCCATCTAGAGCCTGCTTGCTTTTTGCATACTTTTATGAAGCTGCATCCCAAATCTGCTAATTACCGATAAGACTTTGTGGCTATCAGGAACCTGAGCTACTGCTGTTGCCTTTTGGGGTTCTCAGACCCAGACTCTCCCTGCTATGCTGCTGAGTGACATCACCTAGACACATACACCCCCTCTCAAGGTCCCCTACCCACAGGTGCTCCCTTGCCTTTGTCTCCTTCCTGCTGGTAGCCCCACATGCAAACCTGCTAAGACAGCATCCAAACAATAAGTGTGGGTGCTACTGCCACCTCACCATCATACTTCTTTCCTAGATTGGCTCCCAGATTCCTGGAACTCCCTATAGCAGAAAATCATCTTTAAAGTGCCATAAGAAAAAAAAATAGCCACCCCCCAATTTTATACCTCGTGAAGATATCCTATAAGAATGAGGGTGAAATAAAGATATTTTCAGAACATTGAACGCTGAGAGAAGAATTTGCTAGCATGCGCACACACACCACAAGAAATGCTAAGGGGAGTTCTTTATTTGAAGGCAAATGATACTCAGTGGGACTTCAGATTTACACAGAAAAATGAAGAGCATCAGAGGTGGTAAATATGTGAGTAAATAGAAAAATCTATTTTTTTCTTTTCTTGTCTTTAAAAAACAATTGATTACTAAAAATCAAAAATCATAATACTGTATTATTTGGTCTATATAATAAAATAAATGACAATGTTGCCCAAAGAGTATAGAGAGGAGGGTAAATGGAATTATAAAAAAACAAGTAACTGAATATTTGGTGTTCAAGGTGAACATGTTTTGAGATATATTAATTATAAAAATATAAACTAAAACAACTACACAGTGAGCCTGTAATACCACATACCAAAACAATAACAGGATCGTGTAAAGGTCCATCAGTGTGAAGCGTTTCAATGTCATCTTCAATGTTATAATCCCATTCCACACCAAGATCTATGAAGGTCTTCGACTTGGCTTCCTCTCCTTTGCCATTTAAAATATAGTGGCCTGTAGCTTGATTCTTAATAGCTAAATGGGAAAAATGGGTAACCAGCATACATTTTATTTTGTCTTATTTCAGCTTTGAAGATCCACAGTATGTCTAGCCCCTTCTATAAATGGAAGACTGTTTTTAGGAGCCTCAAAGCAATTAAAACGAGTAGTGCTTTTGATAGGACTCCCGCTTCCTTCATTAGGCATTCAAAACACTCAAGAAGCATTCCTAACTCATTAAAAACAGTGGCAAGATGATTAAGTAGGAGATAAAAATTAACAAACAGTCCCATTTGAAAACACTGCCCAAAACAAGAGAGTAACTGTTTCTAACTCCTTCATCCTATACATTTCGTCAGGAAGCTGGGAACATTTTTAAAATAATGACTGTTTCTACAACAATTAATACAAACAATTTATGCTAGGACAGCATATAACAAAATCCTTTTTTTTTTAATGTGTATCTCTTTCAAGTTAAGTCAAAATATTTTAGGTACTTAAAACGGTAAAACAATTTTTAGGTCAACAAACAAATAGTCCTTGTGAATGTAAAATTCTAAGGCCACATTACCTACTTATATGGCTAGGAAAAGCTCTTTTGGTGACAGAATTTATAATATATGCATTTACTATACATTATAAAATAAAATTCTTTCCCTAATGGATAAAAAAAGATTTTAAAGTTTGGAAGTATATCAGCATTTAATGATGTTAGAAAATAAAATTTCAAAAGTTATTACCATTATTGAAAATGTGCAGACAACATGGGTAATTTTAGTCAAATGCATTTATTCCTGTTGAGATTTTGAACTAGTCTAATTTTTCCAAAGAAAATAATTTGAATTCTAAAATAAAAAATATGGGATTTCAAAAACAAACAAACAAACAAAAAAGGACTTCCTGTCATGGCGCAGGGGAAACAAATCCAATTAGGAACCATGAGGCGGCAGGTTCGATCCCTGGCCTTGCTCAGTGGGTTAAGGATCTGGCTTTGTTGTGGCTGTGGTGTAGGCTGGTGGCTGTGGCTGTGATTGGACCCCTAGCCTGGGAACCTCCATATGCTGTGGGTGTGGCCCTCAAAAGACAAAAGATAAAAAACTTTTATCTTTTGGGATTTCAATTACCAAAGAAAGAACTACAGCTAGACAGAGAGACTGTTAGGAAATCCAGTAGTAAATATACTTTAAATACTAAGACAAATTCTACAAAATCCCATAAAAACATTTATTTTTTAAAGATGCATATATTTAAAAAAGTAATCCACTATAAATTTTCATAGGTTTGACAGATGTTTCTCTCTCTTTCTTTCTTTCTTTCTTTCTTTCTTTCTTTCTTTCTTTCTTTCTTTCTTTCTTTCTTTCTTTCTTTCTTTTTCTTTCTCTTTCCCGCTTTCTCCCCCTCCCTTCCTTTTTTTTTTTTCATCTTTTTAGAGCCACACCTGTGACATATGTAAGTTCCCAGGCTAGGGGTCAAATTGGAGCTGCTGCAGCTGCTGGCCTACACCACAGCCATAGCAATGCGGGATCCAAGCTGAGTCTGCGACCTACAGCACAGGTTGCAGAAATGCTGGATCCTTAACCACTGATTAAGGCCAGGGACTGAACCTGCATCCTCATGGATACTAGTCAAATTCTTAACCTACTGAGCCACAATGGGAACTCTGATGGATGTATTAGTTTCAGAAATCTCAGTGCTTTTCAATAGCTCAAGAAATATGTGAAAGCTATGTTTACATTTGTTCCCTCATTTTGAATATAATCCCCTTTGAAGTGCCATTTCTACATGATCCTCTCATAATGGAGGAAAAAAAATCTTCTTTTGGAAATAAACAGGGTAATTTGCAAATAATAAACAGAAAACATGCAGGAAATGGATCTGCATGTGCCAGTTAGAAACTGGATACATAACAGATCTCAGGAAATTTTTCATTGGACTAGTAAAATTCAGACGTGGTTGCTTCTCAGTCAAAGAACTTAAAAATGCACTAAAAGTAAGAAGAGGCATATAGTATTATGACACCAAGCAAAATATCAGAACTAATTTGCCAGCATAAACATGGCAAAATTTTCTGATATTATTCCTTAATTTAGCGCATTTCTATTAACATATTTATTTTCATTTCCTAATACAGAGAAAAAATGCATAACAAATTCAAATTTGTCAAATGATTTTTTCCCTCATGCAATAATGAACCAACCCAAGTTTAATAAAAAATTAAAACTCTAGTTTTGAATATTTCTTGTTTTAAAGAAAGAATAGCTGGGAATAAAAACCACCTAGTAATGCATTTATATATAATTTTGAATCTTGCATACCTATGTGTGAATTTATATGTCTGTATGTGCATATATATACACACATATATATAAATATATATATGTGTGTATATATAATTTCTTTGACATTTCTATGTTTAAGTGCATGCTAAAGCAGAGCCAGCAGATAGAAACACTTACCAAGAACATGAGGAGAAGCCTCGTCTTCTTGGATTAACACATGTCTAGCACCAGGGGGTATATCAAACATCTTAAGGTACCCTTTGCATGTGTGGTAAATATTGGAGGAAGCAAAGAAGAAAAAAGCAACAACCATGGTTAGTTGAGCATTACATTCTCATTGCTCCTGCGTGCAGAAGAGGGCATCCATAAACCGAAAGAAGCAGTTTCAGAAATTAACTTCAAAGCATTGGTAGCTTTTGTGCCATCTGGCATAAGATCAGAGGAATCTTTTTTTTTTTTTTTAAGATGAGAAAAAAGTTAACCTTGTTTCTAACCCATTAGTTACTTATTTTGTGTTGACCTACAAATTGTATCAACAATAATGCAGGCAAATACTATACTTCTCTGTTTCCCTCTCTGTGATTTTACTTTTGAAAACCATCCTTTTGAAGCAGGGAAAATTTTTGGTGCCCTTAGTTGGTGGGCATCTTAGGATATTTTGTCTGTCTCTATATTATTTTAAAAGTCTAAGTGGCAGGTGTAGATAGCTAAACTTCTATTAATGACATAGCTCCATATTTAAGAGCCTGCTTTGATGTAAAGAAATTACAAAAGAAAAAAATCAGTGAGTAGCTTTCATTTATCTTGGGATCAGCAATGAATTTTAAAGTTTTAAACAAGTTTTAAACGGGAATATTTTAAAATACGTGTTACAGACTTGGTTGGAAAGTGTCTACAAGTTATGCTGTGCCTTGCCTTTATATACACCCTAAGCTCAATCTTCTCACTGAACGAACACAAAACCAACAGGCTGTCTTGGATTTCACAATCACATATCTGTCATTGTCCTATATGACAAATTTTCTTAGTATTATTACATGTCCTAAAATTATTTTAAGATCATTTAGAATTAAGATCCTAACTATAAATCAACAATAGTCAGGACAAATAGTGAAACCAAGACGTTTTACCTTATTTTGACAAAAATAAATGAATATAGGAAAATTATACAACTTATACCTTCATTACATTATGAAACATATAACTCATATATTATAGGATGGGTATTGACCGAAATTCAGTTATAAATAAAAAATTGCTGCTGGAATCAGAAAGCAATCTGCTTTTTTTTTTAATCATTTCTATATGAACAATTATTACCTATAGGCAGGTTTACCTAATTTTCCACGTTATCTACTGGTGTCTTAGCTAAACGGAGTGGTCATTTTGTGGGCAAGCTTTTCAGCACCTGAGCCCACCTAATATTCAGCACATGAAATGTATGTACCATGTTTGCCTGAGTACCAATAGCTGGAAGTAACATGATTAAGATGCCAAGTATAGAAAAACAGCTTGATGCCATTTATGGATGCCCATTTTCTGCAGCTTGCTACAACTTACCCAGTACATTTTTAGCTTCCCTTGTTTCAGCAAGAGAAATATTACGAGCTCCTTTGGGTAAAGTGAAGGCGCCTCTCGTCTTCCCTTAAACAGAATGTCTTTAATTAGTGGAGGGTTCATGTTTATCAAAGTCTTGCTGTTTCATTGACTATACTATAAGCTATGTATATTTTATTAGGTAGTATATAAAATATGTTCTGTAATTTTATGTTGAAGTCAAAATGGATTTATAATAATTAGCTAATGCCAATAAACTGTTAATAGTCAATGAAAGTAAGACTAAGTGTGAATGAGAAATGATATAGGTGATTTGAAGTTGAATACTTGCAGATTTCATTTTCCAGCAACTTGAATTCTTTATGGCACCTCTTGCTTAAATTTTTCCCTGTTGGAAAAGGTTAATTAGTCTATTGAATCACTAAAATAACAACATTAGTGCAAAGAAACGGATGTTAGATTATCTTTGATCAGTTTGAATCTGTATGACTGATAAAAGCTTTCTTCTCTTCTTCTGACTTTGATACGCAGGTTTAGCATAATTTTTGAGGTATATCTGAAAAAAAGTATCTCTACCTTTTATTACACATAATATAGAATGGATAATAACAGTAAAAACCATTTTCTTTACATTAAATCACTCTGGAAGTAAAACAAATTAATTATTTTACACCTAGGAAAAACAACATATAACTGCAATAAAGAAAGCACAGTAAATTATTTTACAGTAAGAGGAGAAAATCACATGATTCCACCAAAACCATAGTTTATGTATATGATTCTAATTCTGTTTGTTTTATTAGAACAATGTCATCAATCAAAAATGGCAATATTTGCTTTTCAACAATTTCTGAAGTACAAAGCACAGTAAATTATCACCCAGGAATAGCAAAGATATCAGTAACTAGCGTGGAGAATGCATAAGAAAAACACATTAGAATATAGGCACCTACCTCTGCCCCCTAAATACATCAAAAAGGAAAGATCATATGTATGGAAATGGCTTGAGTTGGGTATCTGAGGTATAACAGGAGTAAAGAGAACTAAGGGAATTACTCCATTTAGATAAAGACTAGCTATTTTACACTTTCATTTTGTTTCTAAAAGGAAAAATGACCATCATGACAATGTGCTTAAAGCAAAGGAAATCTTTCTTTGTTTTTGTTTTGTGTTCTCTTTTTTATCATTCTATAAGAGACAATATGCTGGAGGTAAGAGAAGCTGCTCAAGGGAGAGTATCACATTAAATTGACATTTAAATGCTGAATTCTCAGAGACATTTGTCCAAAAAATGTTTTCTAAATAACTGAACAATATTGGTTACAAACTTAAAGAAAATATTCAGTAATAAATGCTTGTATCTAAACCTTTTATAAAGATTCCAATGAATAATTATGAAAATACCAGGAATTTCACATATTATTTTTGCTTTGGTTCCATCTGTCAAACATTCACCTGTGCCTGAGTCTGTGCCATTGACTGTGTAACAAGCACAAGAAATTCACAAACATAAGCAGTTAATTATGCCTCAGGCTGTCTTTTGGTTGCCTTTGTCTCAGACTTGTTTAATACAAAATTCTGAATATTATGTGAAGTACGGACCCTAGATCCATAGATTTATAAATAAGATAAACTTGTTCACTTTTAAAATCAGAGAAACAAAATGAATATAATATTTTAAAAGTTGTATCTAAAGTTTTGCAATTTCTTAACTTTTGAGCAACCATTTATGTGCAATAGAAAATTCAAAATAAGCAACAACTCTAATCATTAGGTCTAATGCATTTTATCAAAAACACAAAATTAAACAAAACACAGATTTTAACAAACTACTATAAGTGATACTGGTTTTATTTGTACCTTATCTAAATCAAGGAGATAATTTTTCATCATGGATACTATGGAGCATGAATCTCAAAGCTGTTTAATTCCTTAGAAGGTAATGTGAACAAACATAAATCAACTGCTGATTTTTTTTTTTTATGTTTAGAGAGAAAATACTGCATTCCTAAGAGAAGACTCAAACAGGCAAATACTTTAGAGCAGAATACTAAATTCACAAGAGACCTCATCTTACCGAGCTTCCTGGGTGTCCTGGTAAATGTCCCCTTGACAGTTCGACAATGGGAATTATCACCACCACAGACACCGCACTTATCCTCGACCTTGTTTGAACCAATTTCTTTGTCACAGCCCACTTTCTGGGGAGAGAAGATGTTACATGTAGCTGATTTTAATCTTCCAAATGAAGACTGGCGTGATGGAGAGTGATACAACATTTGTTTCATCAGGAGCCCACGGCCTGGCATCCAAACTTCCACTCTAGCTCTGAGCTTTCACACCTCGATCTTTTAAAGAATGACTATAAAATCAAGTGACTTGTACTCTGGGTAATAAGGATAAGTTCCCTTCAGTCTAATGAAGTGTTTCCTCTATCATCTGTAGTCGATCATCAAACATTTCTTAAGCATAGAAGCTGTAGCTCATGCCGAGGAGACAAATATTAAGATGTGCTTTTCCCTTGTTGCTTTCATATTTAGAGAGATGAATGTTAAAATGGGAAGGTTTCCACTAGCATGGATTTTACAAGTCAGTAAGGATGTGAGACAAAACATCACGAATGTGGCAGATTTTGAGAGTGCCCTGAAGGAAGAAAGGATGTGGAAAGGCAAGTCAAGAATGCAGAGGGGGGAGTTCCCATCGTGGCGCAGTGGTTAACGAATCGGACTAGGAACCGTGAGGTTGTGGGTTCGATCCCTGGCCTCGCTCAGTGGGTTAAGGATCTGGTGTTGCCGTGAGCTTTGGTGTAGGTTGCAGACGAGGCTCGGATCCCGTGTTGCTGTGGCTGTGGCGTAGGCCGACAGCTACAGCTCTGATTGGACCCCTAGCCTGGGAACCTCCATATGCTGTGGGAGCGGCCCAAGAAATGGCAAAAAGACAAAAAAAAAAAAAAAGAATGCAGAGGGGTTAAAACAGAGCCATGCAAGTTGTCTGTTCATGGAAAGTGGACTTGGATAATAAGATTTGAACCATATCTAAACTAATGGAAATTTGGTGCTGTGATGGGGAAGAACTGTGAAAGTCTGGCAAAGCACAGGCTGTGGAAGGCCTTGCAAATCTAAGAGTTTACATTTTCACATTAATTTAACAGGGAAAGCGGAAGGTTTTCTGAACTGGGGCAGGTCTTCAGTGTAAATCAGTGTTGGATAAGGATACGTGATACACCACTGCACCAGGAAGTTCAGGATGAAAGTGAGCAGAGAAGATGATGACGACACATATATTTAATGTACCAGATACGTAGGAGATGAAAGATGAACAAAACACAGATTCTACTCTCAGGGAAACTTTAGTTCAACTACGAGGCATCTGTGCACTTGAGACTCTTACATATATGTCTTATACATGTAACACTTCAGTTACATCCAAATGAAAAGGAATCCAGCTGCAGCAATGTGTTGTTAACAAGAATAACTTTTTATCAATTTAACATGTGATCATGAGCAAAGAAAAAAAAGCTGCATTTAAAAAAAACAAAAGATTAAATGTACAAAAAACATTCACCATTACTTTTATTCTGATGTGGAATTCTATGTTTAAAGTCAGAATTAATTGGAACATAAGACAGAGAGGAAAAAAAAGTTTTGATTAGTTTTTAAACAAAATATAAAACACATTCAACACTGAATTAAAAAAAAAATACTTGGTTTTATCCTAGTGGATGGCTACTCTAAAACAGTCAGAGGAAAGGCATGGTTCACAAGTTGTGTTCTCAGCCTCAAGCATCAGAGTAACCCCCCAAAAATATATTTGGTTGGAAATTAGGAAAATTGTCTAAATCTTCATTTTGCCAGTGGCCAAGTTTGATTTTATTAAGTGCAATTTCTCCCAAACTTTTATTTTAGCCACTGAACTATTCATAGATTCTCACTATAACGGGACCTCAGATAAGAAAGTTAAAAAAATTTTTTGGAAATATGTAGATGAATGAGAAGAAAAGTGGGATGCATAGCACTGTATGAAGCTTTGGGGCAAGTAAGGTGAACTCACCACACACTCCCCGCGCACACATATGCTGTACGGGTCTTTGTAAGAGCAGCGTGTTCCATCGTGGACGAGCTGTTTCATATAAGCGACATCTCCAGTCTCTTTGGATTGACAGTAAAGGTGGCATCTTTTCTTGGCTGCATAAATGGAGGATCAGATCAACCACATATTTAAATGGTATATTTGAACAGCATAGTGGGCTTTTTAAAATTTTTTGGCTGTGCCCACAGAATGCAAAAGTACCCCAGTCAGGAACGGAACCCAAGCCACAGCAGTAAACGGAGCCACAGCAGTGAGAATCCTTAATAGCAGTGAGTCCTTAACTACTGGGCCACCAGGAAACTCCTGGTATAGTTTATTTTATGCTTAAAATATACAATTTCAATGTGGTTTCCTGAAAACATAGCGTATAAATCAATAAAGAGTAGGGGGAAAGTATGCACACTTGGCATAT